>NC_081415.1:135770659-136097159 GCF_030272615.1 Cryptomeria japonica | reverse complement strand
CTACTGAGAAATATTTATTCTAAATTTTTTAAACTCATTTCACATTTGTTCTTAGAATTTTTTTTAATAAACATGATAATATCTCTTTTGAATCATTTGATCTATAAAAAATAGATCCCATATAATATTTAACTTGTTCCAACCATGAAGACTATTTTTTCCTTCACTCTCTACCATTCTACATCCATCTTCACCTTTGTAATGTTTGTGAGTGGATAGGGGTTGAGGCATGAGCCAAGGTTAGTACTAGAGTATACCACTTATTAATATGTATTTTTTTTTTATAAATATTCTCAAAAGGTGGGTATAAAATTAAATAAAAATTAACTAATAAATGATGAAGGTGGGTATAAGTGCAAATATGGATTGAAGCACACAAATAAGGATAAAGAGTATACCACTTGTAAATATGTATTTATATTAAAATTATTTCTTTAAGATGGATGAAAAACTAAATACAAAATATAATAGATATGTAAACTTCACCATTACATTAATTTAATAATGTGAAGAGGCCTAACAATAATAGACACAAGGGAGATGTAATGAAATGAGAGAATGACAAATTTATTGAGATAAATTTCAAGATAATTAACATATTGATCTATCTAATAAAGTTAAAAAACTATCATATATTTCTTTAATACATCCTGTACTCAAAAAAGACACAAAGAGAAATGAATCTTAATATTTTATTTTATTTTTCTTTATTTATTTATTTTGGTTAGATAAGAAGGGTTTTGAAAGGACTCTAAATCCTTTTACAATGAACGATTAAGCAATAAGCTCAAAGGAACAAAACAATGACACAAATCAGGATGAACATAAACATGGGTGACCACAAGGCCCCCAAGACCAACAAGGGTTTTGAAAAGGATCCCAAAACCTTCTTGGGTTTTCAAAGGACCCAAAACCTTCACAATTAGAAACAAACATCTGGAGGATAGCAACAAGATGGCAACTAGACCATCCAACACAAGATCTTTAGGTAGATGAAACACCCAACTACAGAGAAGCTCCTCACCAGCATAACCCCCCTCCACCTCTATAGGAGAGGAAACCACCTCTACAGGAGCATTGAAGAAGAAAATCCACAGAAGGGTGAACCATAAAAACCTCAACTCTGCCTCCAAAGAGTGTCGAGAAATGGAACCCTGAGTCATCCAGCAACATCTAAACCAACAACAATACATCTCCTCAGAAGCCCAACTTATCTCCACCTCAATAGGAGTGGAGCCTACAATAGAAAAGGAGAAGATACCAGAACAAGCATCCCTAATTGAGCTCCATCTTGCAGCCAAGCAGCTCCATTGAGAGAATACCACCAAGAGTAGCCACCATCCTCCTTCCTTAAGATGATCCCCTCCTCTATCAAAGATGCTTCCACCTCAATAAGGAATAGGAAGAAGAACAATGGGAGTCGAAGACGTAATCTCCTCAACAAATCCGGCAATAAAACCCCCATCTCCATAGGGGTAGGCTTCACCTCCATAGAAGTCAAGCATGACAGAGCCTAACTAATAGCAAAAATTCCATTGCCAAGCAGAACACTCTCCAAATCATCCCTTAACCAAGAACAAAATATGGTCATAAATGAACACCACCAAAGAGAAACTCTAAGAAGCATCTCAGCCTTCAATATCAAAGAAAATAAAAGGAGTAGAGCCTTCACTGGCCTCCCTTGAAACCACACAACCCCCAAAAGTTCACAGGAAAGTCTTCCCACAAAGTGCCCAGGAAATAGAGTCCTAAGAACTCTCACCCAAAAGAGGTGGTCATAAAACCCCTCCATAACAACAAGAGAAGCCTCAAAGTAAAAGTGGGTGTAGCAGAACATACACCATACCCACTTGCACAAAAAACCCAACTCGCTGCACTTGGCCCGAGCAACCAAAAAAAACCCCATCATAGGTGGAGGACACCTTGTGCAAAATGAACACAAGAAGGAAGCCCATAAAGATTTCACAAAGAGGGATACAAGGGCCTAACAGGCTGCAAACATAGTGGAGACTCCAAACAGCCAAAGCCAAGGCATCAACAATAGGAAGAGTGCCACAACAAACCACCCAAACGCTACATAGATCAATAGCTCCATCCAAACTAGTAATCCTCACAACATCGTAACCCCAGGCCACACACAACCTACCATCAATAACCATCGTGACAGGGACGGGTAGTCTCTGAGCGTGTGGAAAACACCATGCCCCTCCACCATGGGAGAAACAAACAAGGAGCCAAGGCGGATCCTTACCCGTAGGATCACCTTCATCCCCATCCTCTCCCTCGCCATCACCCGCAAACACAAAACTTGCAAAAACCCTAGCGGTCCCTTGCCTTCTCCTGCTCCCATCCCTTATCATCTATGTTCTATGAATCTTAATATTAGTATTTAACCTATATTGTAAATTTGATATAGATGCCTCTAAAGTTACATATGTATCTAAATATTTTGACTAGATCTTTTTAATATATATTATATATACTAATTTATTGTTACTTAGCATTTAACCTAGACTACACAATGCAAGAAAAGATTCTTCCACATGATTATTCTTAAATATTAAATAAATTAATGTTCAAATGTGATTTTTTACCAATAAAACTAGGAAACTATTTATCTTATGTATGGAGATGAATAAACATTTGCTTGACCATTGAACATTTGATGTTTGAGTAATGCTTCTACATGTTTATAACATAAATTAGCTTCAAAGTCCATTTGAAAGTTGATTGACTCTTTCAAACCCATGGAGAAGTAAAATGTGTTTATCCTTAACATAGATTAAAAAAAACTATGGTTATAATCCATAATTGATTTTGTGTTGTGTTGTTTGAAGTCAATGAAAGTAGGGAATAACAATAACAACCAAAGTTTATATTTGATTGTCAATCTTACATATAAACATTTATTTTGTATCAAAATATACTTCATTTTTAAAAATACAAATCATATATATATACAATTACAATCCTTCAAATTCTATATGTTCCACAAAAATCCCCCCTTTCATCTAATACAATTTTAGTATAATTTAAATTGAGTTTTATATTAAAAATTCTATAACTAGAAATTGGTTGTGTAAGAGTATAACACACAACCTCATTAATATTAAATATTACATATATATTTAATTTATAAAAATCTAATCAATTCCATCCACAATGTTTTGGATTTGATGGGAAGTGACACCACCACATTGGTCACATTTGTAACATTTTCAAATGTCATTCTATATCAATATTTTTTCAAATAAATCTATTCTTTTGATCATAATTTTTTTATAATTTCATCTTCAACATTTCAAATTTGATTGGAAATAACAACACCACCTATGATCACATTTGTAATGTTTTCAAACATCATTCTATATCAAATATCTTGTCAAATAAATATTACTCCTTCACACATCAATTTTTCTTGGGAAAAACAAAAACTAGTCAAGCTTTTAATGTAAAATCTGTAAGAACTCTTCCTACTTTGCCCACTTTTTCTAGAAAGGGTTAAAAGTCCATCTTTGCATACACGTAAAAGAATTTAAAGGAAAGAGAAATTAACATAGAGTAAGAACCCATCAAGGGAAGTTAACATAGAGTAAAGTTACTCAAGTCATTTTTATAATTTTTTATTGGTTAAAAAGTATATTTTTAATTGAGATTATGATTTGAGTATTATTTTTGTATTGAAATCTTATATTCAAAAGAATTCATTTATGATGGATTTATTAAATCATTCAATTTTAAGAATAACAAAAAAATTATTGATAAATTTAGTCATAGTGCCATCTTTAAATAAATAGACAGAAATGACTTAAAACTTAGTGCCATGTTGATATTGTTGGGGTTTTATATTCAAAAGGATTGATTTATAATAGATTCATTCAACTTTACAAATAAACCAAAAATCTGTCCAACCAAATCAATAGACAGAAATGACAGCTAAAACTTAGTGTCATCTTTATATTGTTGGAGTCTTATATTCAAAAGAATTCATTCAAATTTACGAATAAACCAAAAATTTGTCCAACCAAATCAATAAACATAAATCATTAATAAAACTTAATGAAATTTAAATGGCATGGAATATAGCAAACTAAGCTTATATCATTTCATAGTTCTATCTTATATCTTATTTCTTGGTTGCACATCCTAGACCCAGGAGTAAATGGGGCAGAAAACCACCATTGTTTTAATGAAGGCAAGAAATATTGATCCCTAAACCACATTGGCTCAAACTTGAAAGGTAATTTCCTAGGAGCCCTATCCTCAAAAATAGAAAACAGAATAGGGAAATGATCGGATCCAGTGAAGGGGAGAACTAAGGAAACAAAATCCTGACCCGAATTAACCAATTTTCAGAAACCAAAAATCGATCCAGTGTTTCAGAGATTTGACAAAAATCTCTCCGCATGTTGGTCCATGTAAATGGCCCATTAAGAGGTTTACAATCAACCAAATTCAAAGAATGAATAAAGTGACAAAAATATGAGGTTGAATGCTTATTAGGGATGATTCCCCCAGCCTTCTCATCTAAACCAGCAATAGCATTAAAATCCCCCTCAAACATCAAAAAAGCATTACGCAAAGGAGATGCAACTGAAGCCAAAAATTCCCAAAGTTTCCTTTTTTCTAGCACCCCAGTCGGGCCATAAACATTAAAAAGTTAAAATTTTGAGCTTGATAACCTACTCTTAACCAAAACAAGCATCCAGTTAGATGAGGAAGCAATCAAGGAGAAGTCCACACAGGCATCTTTCCAAAGGACCGCAAGACCACCTGAAGCACCTGAAGAGGAAGATGCACTAAATTTCCAAATTTTCCAAGAAGAGAATAACCTATCAGCTGATGATAAACTTAACTTAGTTTCTTGTAACATCACCACATCACACTTCATTAAGTCCAACTAAGACTTAATGAAACATCATTTGTTAGGGGCATTTAAGCCCCTAACTTTCCAAGATATAATCCTCATTGGCCCAGAGGGGAGGCATCAACTCCCCTGGAAACACCCGAAGAAACCGGAGAATCCTTGCCTACCAAGAAGGCCTTGTGAAGACTTCTCTTAGAAGCCAAATCTCTTGTAACCGGTGGGATAAAGGGTTTTTTTATTGTTTATTTTTGGAAGACTCCAAAGAAGAAAGAAGAGTTTGAATGCCCGCATCAATTTCTAATTTAGTCTTGACATGTTTAGGCTATTGGTCTCTTTTACCAGGAGTGGACAAAGGTGAAGTAGGGGAAAGGGGGGACTGAACCAAAGGAAACCCATTGAAACCCAAAGGAGTAGAATCCATGGGTGCCCTATCTTCAATGGGACCTACCCCAAGAGCCGACGACACCAGAACCCTCTCCCTACTTGATTCAATAGGACCCGAAGATGTCCCAAGAACCGACGACATCAGAGCCTTTTCTGGATTAAGTAGATCAAAAGAATTATTTGTAGGAAAAGCAACCAAATTATTCTCCAGATTGCCTAAGTCGACCGAAAGCGAAGAAATTACTCTATTCGCTAAAGCAGAATTAAGAGTCACATT
Source organism: Cryptomeria japonica (assembly GCF_030272615.1). NCBI lineage: Eukaryota > Viridiplantae > Streptophyta > Pinopsida > Cupressales > Cupressaceae > Cryptomeria > Cryptomeria japonica. Next base: position 136,091,631 of record NC_081415.1, on the reverse strand, counting down.
ATTAGTATTAACAATATCTTGCACCTGGGCAATAAGATGCTCATTCAGAACTATATCAACCTCCAAGGGATGCTCAAAATTTTTCATACTTGACCCAAAGGTTTCTAACTCAGCCCTCAAGTCTTTTTCCAAATCAGCAAAATGCAAAGAAGGTTTTCCCATATTCAAAATATCATTAATATTATGCAAATTAGAGACATTATCCAAGCCAACCCTAGGAGAAGGAACAAAGCAATGAGGTAAGTCTGACGAAACCCTAGTTGAGATATTTATATCTAGAGGGGAAGGAGCAGAGGCCAAATTAGTAGCATGAATTCCTACACGATCTTTATTCCAAACAAACATTTCCACATTCTTATCAAAAGAGGAATCAATGACTCTTGAACCAAATTTAATTGTTTTCATGTGGAAAAACAAAGGAGAATCCATAATCACCGAAGAACGACCAAACTCCACAGAATCCCTAATAAGGTTTTGACGCCAAATACCAAAGGGTGATTGAATGTTACAAGTCTTAGGAGGAGAAACATTGGCAGAAAGTAAAACACAGATTTTGACCACAAACAACCCATCTTTGAACACCAAATGGGACAACAAAAATTTACCAAATGAGTCCCCAATCTTTGTTAAAATATTAGATTCTACAAATTCGGAGGGTAACAAAGGGAGTTTAAACCAAGAAGGGACCTGTTTCAGCCCAACCCCAGAGGGCGCAGAAAAGGGCTTCCAAGTTTCCACAAAAATCAAAATTTTCCCAAGCCAAAAAAATGGAACACTCAGAGCCTTATCCCTAGCATCTCCATAATCAAAAACAATAATGAACGAATTTGCAGATAAAACTTGGAAGTACAAAGTGTCATACCAGTGCGCATGAATTTTACAATGGAGCTTTGAAAGAGGAATAGAGTCACCCTACACCTGGCTAATGACTGCCAAAGCTCGAATATCATGAGCCTTTTTCTCCATGACAGAATCCGAGGCATCAATCAAAGGAACTGGAAGCAGAGCAGGCCGCTACTGCGAGGACAGATCAGATTTCGGCAAATGACAAGCATAAACTCCTAAATTTGGCTACGACATAGCAGAATCTCCTTTATTTAAACCAAGTCGAGCCTTATTGCTAGAAGCCCTAAAGTTTTGATTGCCCGTTTGTCGGACACCCTTATTCCTTGCCCTCGAATTGCGGCTCCAATTCCCTTGCCAATGAAAAAACCCCTGAAAAATAAATAGAGGAAGGAAAATCTCACCTGGATTCTTTACTCCATGAAAAATCCTGAGGACCATTAGTCACACCCGGGCGAGGAAGATCCGCAAAAACCAAAACATCCACCCATTTACTGCCTCAAAAAACCCATTGAGGGACATGATCAACATGCTTGCCAAAAGGATCTCTAGGGGGAAGCAGATCTGCCACCGCTTCATCCCCCCAAGGCTTGTTCGTATGCATGACCCTCAAAAACCTAACCTTCACAAATCTCCAAAAACTTCGCTCCTCATCGAAACTTCGCTCCCAAAACATATAATTTAAATTGAGTTTTATATTAAAAATTTTATAATTAGAAGTTGGTTTAGTGTAAGACTATAACACACAACCTTATTAATATTAAATAAGACTATAAGACACAAGCTTATTACTATTAAATATTACATATATATTTAATTTATGAAAATCTAGTCAATTCCATCTACAATGTTTTGGATTTGATGGGAAGTGACACCACCATATTGCTCACATTTGTAACATTTTCAAATGTCATTCTATATCAATATTTTCTCAAATAAAATCCATTCCCTTAATCATAATTTTTTATATAATTTCATCTGCAACATTTCAAATTTGATTGGAAATAACAGCACCACCTATGATCACATTTGTAATGTTTTCAAACATCATTCTATATCAAATATCTTGTCAAATAAATATTACTCCTTCACACATCATTTTTTCTTGGAAAAAACTGCTTGTAACAAAAAGTAGTCAAGCTTTTAATGGAAAATATGTAAGAGAAAGGGGTGCACCAGCTTGAAATATGAGCAAAACTCTTCCTACAGTGAAAGAATATAAAGGAAAGGGAAATTAACATAGAATAAAAACCATCACGGGAAGTTAACATAGGCTAAAGTCAGTCAAGTCATTAAATAATTTTTTATTGGTTCAAAAGTATATTTTTAATTGAGATTATGATTTGAGGGTTATTTTTGTATTGAAATCTTATATTTAAAAGAATTCATCTATGATGGATTTATTAGAATCATTCAATTTTAAGAATAATTATAAAATTATTGATAAATTTAGTCATAGTAGTAAATTGTCATCTTGAAAATATGAGTTAAATTTTCAATAGACAAATATATCAAATTGACAAAATCATTTTTGGCTAAGATTCTGATATCATTGTTATCTTTATATTGTTGGGGTCTTATATTCAAAAGAATTGATCTATGATAGATTCATTCAACTTTAGCAATAAATCAAAAATCTATCTAGTCAAATAAATAGACAGAAATGACTTAAAACTTAGTGCCATCTTTATATTGCACTTTACATTCAAAAAGATTGATTTATGATAGATTCATTCAACTTTACAAATAAACCAAAAATCTGTCCAACCAAATCAATAGACAGAAATGACAGCTAAAACTTAGTGTCATCTTTATTCAACTTTACAAATAAGCCAAAAATCTGTCTAATCAAATCAATAAACAGATATCATTGATTAAACTTAATCAAATTTAAACGGAAGAAAAAAGGATCTGTAACGGCATGGAATATGGGCTATATAGAGAAAACGTAAGAGAACAGACCTGTAATATATGGGCTATATATACCCAACACACCTTATTTAATTTCATCCTTCTATCTTATATCTTATTTCTTGGTTGCACATATATCCAAAGCCATGGCTTCTTCTTCATCTAAATCCAAAGCTGTTTTAACTTTAAATCTCTGCATTCTTCTTATCATCACTCTCCTTTCCCCAGCCAGCACAAGGTATTATTATCTAAAACAACTTGCTTAATGTTTGTTATTTATATTTTATTGTTATTCCAGTATTAAAAGAAATCAATTGTGTATGTGCAGGGAAATTTTTACGAGGATTACTTGGGAGAGGAGGGTATAACCGGGAGGAGTTTAGCTTTCACAGAGAGTATCTATATTTTTAAAGAAAAACTTTAAAAACCAGCAGTCAATTAGAGGCTTAGCAACATCTTCAAAGGAAACCACCAGCAAAAGGAACCTATCTGTTTAAAGATCTTCTTCTGGCTCAATAGGGGGAATTGGGGCTTTGCTTCTACCATGGCGTCTGCTCGAGGCAATCCTTGGCCCCGTCCAGAACCACGACCCAAGCCTTTGCCTTGACCTCTCCTGCCCCGATCAGCATTGGGTGCCTCTTATTCTGCTTTTGGAGGCAAAACTCCATTCAACCTAGCAAATTCAATGAGTTCTTCCTCTCTACCCAAATCTTCTGGATTCTCTCCAAGGAAGTGCCATTTGAGAAATCTGAGCCCCATTCCTGCAATGATCTGTGTTTGTCTAGGTCCTTTCCTTTAAGGTCGAGCAGAAAGGGATAGTATTTGATGAGTTTCTCGGGAATACTGAATAGTATTCTTTCACTCGGTCAGGGAACTCCACACCTTGTTAAGGATCTCTTGCAATTCCAACAGGATTTCATTTGGCAATAGCCTCTTTGTGAGGATTCAAATAGCTTGGTTAGCTAACTTCAAATCCAAAAGGGACGCAACAAATCTAGATGAAATGCTTGTATTGTCTCAAGGGTATTCCTCCCTCCTTAAATGCCCACTGCCCAGAAAGAACTTTACTCCCTGAATGACTTTGTTTTTTATGTAATTATGTAGTAGGTTTTTACTAACATTTAGAAATATTTAAAAAAGGAAATATTGATATAAAAAATGTTATATCAGGTTAAACACAAAATATGTGAAAATTAATTTAATGCACACAACATCACCCACAATTTTTTTTGATTAAATGAAGTGGGGAAGGGCCTCAACCCATACCTGTTGTTGTTGTTGTTGTTGTTGTTGTTGTCGTCACTATTAAGTCTTTTGAATATTTAACATCTAAATCTCATATATGTAAAAATAGATTAATTTACATTTATATAATTCATTTATTTATTGTAGTTTGACTGCTAATTACTTAATGTTTTCTTTCTCAAATGCCTAATTTCTTAACAATTTTAATTAGACTATTGAACATATGTTTTTTATAATTATTCAATTTCATGAATTATAAACTGACTATTTTAAATTAACTTGAAAAAATAACATACATACATATTAAATAGAAATATTATGAAACTTATTTTATTCAAATATGTTTATTATACATTTATATTAGACATGTCCAATGAAAACTTGCTTCATGAAATCTTAACACAAACCAATAGATACACAATCAATCATCAATATAAATAAAGCTATCCATGGATGGCACAAAATGATTATGGCAATGACTTCACACATCATGACTATGGCATGAACCTAGCATCGCATAGTTCTTCCAAATAATGTTTTACAGATACGGACAATGCTTAGATATCCTCCACCCCTATGATCAAGGACCGATCATTGCCCTAATTGGCTCATAACTACCATAGGAACATGATACTAATCAAGACAATTTAGGAATTTGATGGTGCGAGGGGTATCAACTTGTAGATATTTTTCATTTATTCTATTTTAAGCATTTTTATGTGTAAATTATTTATGTTAATTTTATTTTGAAAATATATAGTTTAAAAATATTATATAATAAGTTCAATATTTTCATAGAATGTTGCACAGAGTACTTACATTTGCATAGTATATATGCACACATACATTTTTCTATCACATATTTACATAAAATTTTATATTAATGATCCGTTTTTATTTTTCTTCTTAAATTAATAGAATCTTGTTACAAACTTTTTGTTGCACAATTATATAATCTCTCTTTTAAAAGATCAACATTCAACTAAATAAGATGGCTCTAAAGGTCACTCATTCATAAACTTTAATTACACATAATGTTAGTGTTAAGGTGTCATTCACCTTGCAAATCAATGTTTATGTTATGTATTTCCAATACACTAAATGTGTGCTTGGATGCCTAGGATGTGATTCCATAAATATTTTTTATTTAGATTTATCTAGGAATACTAATATATATATATATATTATAGTAGACATGACTAAAATGAGTGAGTGGACTCCAAAATAGATTGCAAGAGTTGAAGTTGTCAGACATTGGGGAGTTATAGTTCAAATATGACTTTGTGATTACATTATTTATTTGGTAATTAATTAATTGAGATCATATGATGTGCATGTGAATTTATTAAAGTATTTACTATTCATGGAGGACGCTATTAAAGTTGGGCATGGGGTTTTGAATAATATATGGTTTCAATATCTATTTTCTAGATAAAATTATTTATGATTTTTACCTCTTTCTTTGGCTTTGTATTAAAGGTCCTATGTAATGTTTTTAAACATTTTTAATAGTATACATATGTGATGTGTAGGAAAAGTGATCCTAGACTAACATGTGCATTCACCTAGGATTAGTTTCTTTTTCCCATACAATTTTAGAGCTGTGACTTGGCCTGGATTTTTATTCATGAGGAAGAGCCACACTTGCCTAGACCAACACTCCTATTCATTGCATGTTATTGGAATTGATTGAGTGTGTCTGAAACAAATACTTGAAAAACACGACTTACTTTATGATCTTTATAGAATAGACAAAATACATAACAAAAAACCATCCGAGAGTTGTAGATCTATAAATGAGATATAGAGAGGATCTTGGATCTAAATTTTAGTTTTATAACTTTCTCACTATTGAATTTAAATTTGTACACATGGAAAAAGGGAAAAAATTGTTGTGTTAATGGGGTTTTACCTAAGTCAAATCCCATGTTGGTGTTCTCACCTCCATATGATGAAAAGAGAGATTACATCAATAGAGAGAAAGGATAAGTAAATGATAAAATAATTTAATTGCAAGATTAACTTACATATGAAACCATCTCAAGGAGTTTCACATAAGGTGGTGATGCCATTATGTTTGAAAGTCCAACAATAATTAGTGTAATTAAATAATAATTGTAAATTAGATGCATGAATCCATACTTGAGTGTAGAATTCTTGTAGTCTATTTATCCTTGTATGATTGCTCTAGATTGGATTACATTATAAAAGTTATTGTTAGAGAGTGTAGCCCTTATGAATGATAAAATATTTTTTTATATAGGTATCACAGGGTTAATTTCAAATATAGACTAACATGTAAAGATCAAATACAAATATCAAGATCAAATTGCAAATAATGAATGATGAAACTCAAAATATTTAAAATTTAGGTCTCTTTTGGTGGGGATCTAGGTCATTGGGCATCCTAGTCCACCCCCTAGGGGGCCTTTGCAAGGGAGATCTAAGTATCAAGGAACCTAATATAAGACCTTCTCTTAGAATTTGTGTTCGACGATGATTACATTTTAGTCAAACATATGTGAATTTTTAGGGTATCATAGAGCATTAATAGGTTTAAAATGAAACAAGGGAGTGCACACTAAAGAAAATGCAAATAGAGTGTGAAATGTTTAACATAAATAATTTATGACACTAAATTTCTCCCCTAGTTTAGTGTGGGTATGAACTTACAGTCATAATCATGGTAAAGGAAAAGAGCAACCAAGAGAAAAGAAAACTAGATATAGGATGAAACTATGTTATGGGATGCAAAAGCAACCAAGGTTAGGATCCTATCAACTCACAAAACACTCAAAGTAAGATACACACATGAAGAACACACAAGGCACACAAAGGATAAAGTAAAAAAAAGGGAATAAAAATATTGAAAACATCCAACAAATAAAGCTTACACACAAGAACTGAAGAAAATATGCAAGACACAAGAAAAACATAAAACAAACATGGAACAAATAGAAAACATGGAGTATACATTTAAAAATATACATATAAAATAATGTTAGTACTAGAAAACAAAGGTTCCAAGTCAATTAGGTGAAGATAGCTCGATGTAAAGGTTGTCTTAGTCACTATGTATCATTCCTTGAATTCTATTGCAAATACACAAGAGGACTTCTACAAAGAGACAAGACCATACATCACTAGGTTGAGGTTCTATGGTCCATAAACTATCAAGTTTTGTTATGCTAGGGGTCCACAAATATTTCAAGCTACATGAATTTGCTTAGTCATCAAGTTGTTTTATGTTGGGTGATCCATGTATCACAAAAAAATTACCACACCTATCAATCCAGGTTATACTATATGATCAATGCCTTAGGGAGTGTAAACAACAAGAATAACAATTAAAGAGTCATGCTATATTAGGTGACCAAAGTGATTATGAATATCAATGGCTAGAAATCTAAATTGATAGGTGATTCATAGATCAAGAGAGTGTATGTTCCCATAGGAATAGAGGTGAAAGAGTGCATTCTCTCATAGACACAAAGGAAAAAATAGTGTGTGTTTTGTAGGAATAGAGGTAAAACAAATAAACATTTCTTTATAATTAACCAATATTGTAAATATTGATAACCATGTCTTAAAGGCCGTATATAACATCACCACAAAAAGGGCACATTAATGAGATCAAAACTTAAGAGACCATTTTCTCCTCTTAAAATAATGGCATATATTCTATGCTAATATTTTAAGAAAAATAAGATGGAATGGGATATTCAAATAAGGAAATACATCTCCCAAAATAAGTAGAAGGGATACTCAAACAAAAATGTACATCTCCAAAAGGAAGGATAGGGGATCCTTAAACAAGAATGTGCAACTCCCAAAGGATGGAGAGGTATTCCATAAACAATAATGTACACCTCAAAATAAGTTATCCATGATGCCCCCTACTTTATAGTCGAGGATAACCATACTAGAGACTATTATGTGGCTACCATAGAAAGAGAATGGTTGCACATGAGATTGTACCAACAAGAATGAAATTAAGCCCCCCTAAAGAGCTAAAAATGTCACAAGTGAGGAAAAACATAATAGAAAAAGGTTTTAAATTTAGAAGGGACATAATAAATGTGAAACTTAGCACATCACTTGTTATATAAATAATGCCATATTTAACAATTTATTGTATTTTACGAGCTTCAAGGCCTAACTTAGTGGAATGGATAAACAATCTATGATATGCATAAAAATAAACATTTTTTTGTTTTCTTTTGTAAAATTTATAACATGTTGGAGGAGGAAGAGTAAAAAAGTGGGCTTTGAGAAGCCTCAACAAAATGTACTATTATGTAGATAGGAGATAAGGAATAGTAAATAATCCTTTCCATTACGAAGAAAGGTTTGATTTCTCATAAGATGAAGAAATAGAGGCATAATACACTGGAGGATTGGATGTAGACAAAGGAACTAGGGTTGAAACCCCAAACCTTCTTGGGAATATTGATTCATCCCCCCTCTTAGTATTCCAATTGGTTCAATAAAGGGAAATTTTGGTAGTGGCTAAAGGATCTTAGATAGGGATTTTGTTTAAGCTACATGCTTCTACTTTTTGTAATTCATATTTTTTAACTAAGACTCAAAATGCATGTATGTTGTGGCACTGTAGATTGGGTCGCATTGGTGAAGACGGTCTTAAGACCATTCTTGATAAGAAAATAGTTGAGGGGATTTCTAATTATTCTATTAATAGAAGTGTTTTTTCTGAGCATTGTGTGTTTGGTAAATAAAATAGATCACCATCTCCTAAAGGAGTTAATAAAGATAAGAGATTTTTAGAGATTCTTCATTCCGATCTGTGTGGTCCTGTGGATGTTGACTCTTTTAATAGATCTTGGTATTATGTTTCATTCATTGATAGTGTCTCAAGATATACTTGGATTTATTTTTTGCACTCAAGATATAAATTTTTCACTAAGTTTAAGAAATTTAAGGCATTGGTTGAATAGCAATTAGATTATAAGATATAAATATCAAGATTTGACAATGGGGGTAATTATTTCTCTGGGGATTATTTTGAGTTCTATAAACATGCAAGAATTGTTAGGTAAAATACCACACCTTGTAGTCCCCAACAAAGTGGGGTAGTAGAAAGAATGTAAGTGTACATTAACGGAAATAGCTAGGAGCATGTTAAGTAGTGCTAAGCTTGCTAAATATTTTTGGGTTGAAGCTATTAACATTTCTTGTTATTTAATTAATGTATCTCCTTGTAAGTCTCTTGTTGATAAAAAAACCTTATGATATGTGATTGGGTAAAAATCCTTCAACTTTACATTTAAGGGTCTTTTCTTGTGATACTTTTATTCATGTGCCTCAAGAGAAGTGATCTAAATTGGATCTGAAAGCTTAGAAATGCATCTTTGTAGAATGTGGTGAGAATGGAATAGGTTATAAGCTTTGGAATCCACTAACTCATAAAATGATCTTTTCTAGAGATATCATTTTTAGAGAATTTAGAACTGACACAAGTGAAGAAAAATCAAAGGAAAAGTAAAAAATAGTGCATTTTCAAACTAGGAAAGAAAATGCACATGTGGAAGAAAAAAGAGATGGGCAAGAGGATGGAGAAGAAGAAGAGAGTTCAAGAGAAATTTTTGAAGATTTAGAAGTGATATAAGAAGTTATAAATAATGAAGAAGAACATGAGGAATAACCTCTTACTCCACCTTTGAAAAGATCCACAAGATAGTGGAATCTAGTTGACAAGTATAGCCCACCAGATTTACATTGTAATGTTTTTTTATTAAGTATTCATGATGAGCCTAGATCTTATAGGGAAGAACTCTCTTCTAAGAAAAGTGACTCTTAGATATAGGCCATGCAAGAGGATAAGATTACTTTGGATAGTTGTGATACCTAGGATCTTGGAAATTTGCAAAAGGAAGAAAGCCCATTCGATGCAAGTGGGTATTTAAGAAGAAATTTGAAGTAGACATTCAATTAGAGAGGTACAAGGCCAAAATAGTGGATAAGGGATACTCTCAAAGAGGGGGAATTTATTTGAGTAAAATATTCTCTCTTGCTGCCAAGATAACTTATATTCGATTCCTATTATCTATTGTTGTTGCTTATGATTTTGAGATAGAGAAACTGGATATTAAAACTACTTTTTTGCATTGGGATCTTGAAGAAAAGATTCATATGCAATAGACTAACGGTTTTATTGAGAAAATAAAAGAAAACTTGGTTTGTCGGTTAAAATTTTCACTAAGTTTAAGGAATGTAATGAACTAGTTGAATAGAAATCATATTATAAGATAAAAGTATTGAGATCTAACAATGGGGATGAATATTACTCAAGAGAATTTGATGAATTTTGTAAATATGCAAGAATTGTTAGGAAAAATAACACACCTTACACTCCTCAACAAAATGGGGAACTTCAAAGAATGAACTATACAATAATGGAAAGAGCTAGGAGTATGTTAATTAGTGCTAAGATTGATAAATACTTTTGGGTAGAAGTTATTTTTTATTAGGGACAAAACGGGTTTTGAGGGGACCCAAAACCCCTTACAATAGGTTTTGAAGGGACCCAAAACCCTCTAGAATCAAAGGAAATCTAAGACCCACAATAAGAATATTGCAAAAAGATACAAATAAAGACTAACAACAAACAACCGTCAATCAAACAACAACAAGGTAGCTAAGAACAATCAAAGCCACCCAACAAGCCTAAGCCATCAGACAAGATATGTCATCAACACAAGAGATAAGGGATTTTCAAGGCTCTCTTAACTTTAAACATGTGTTTTGGTAAGGCTCACATAACCTTTCAACAATAGATCCAAGATCCAAGGGTTTTACCAAGGCTCCCTTCATCAAGATCCAAGAGGTTTTCCAGGCACCCATGACTTGATCATTGGGTTTTAGCAAGGCTCCCAAAATATGAATAGTCAGAGTCATAAGGAAAAATATTAAAGAACAATTTGGAAATAATTGAGCCAACTAGAGAAAAAAATGAAAGACAAGGATCAAGGCATTTTGAAATGCTCCCCAAACCATCAAATTGGGTTTTGACATGGCTCCTAAAACCATCATGTTAAAATTTATAAAGACTCTCCACTAGAAAGTCATCTCCCCTCTAGCATAAATCCTCTCCACCTCAATAGAAAAGGAACCCACCTCAATAGGAGTAGAAGAGAAACAAACCCATAGATAAAAGAGCCAAACTTGATTCAACCCCACAACCAAGCAACTAGAGACACAAGCAGACCACATAGAGAAACAACGAACCTCTCCCACCAGACATACCACCACCTCGATAGGCCTTTCCACCACCTCAATAAGAATTGTGAAAGAAGAAGAGGAGAGAAAAATAATCCAAACCCACACCATGATCACAAGGAAATGCTCCACCTTGATAGGAGCCTCACTAGGAATAACCCATCCAAGAACAACACAATCCTGCTTGAAAATATATAAATCACTAAGCAACAAAGAGGACAAGCACAATCCCAAGAGAACAAAACCTTAACCCAAAAAAAACCATAGCTAGCCTAGGCCCTTGAAAATTGCTAGCAATTGTCTAACCACCAAGAAGAATAGAGGAGCCAAATCCCTAGCACCGAAAAAACAACTTGAAAGAAAAGACAAGAAGAGTGTAGGAGTAGAGCCAAAAAAACCTAAAAAGGAGGCAAAAACAACAACATCCATAATTGGGTTCCACAGAAACAAGAAACAAGGAACACAAAATAGGGTTGGGAACACCATGCACATATGCAACCACAAAACGCCAAAAGGAAGAAATAGTGGCGCATCACCAGGAATATCAACACCATTATCTTCTTCAATGGCCCCATCCTCACCAAGAAAAATACCACTTTGAAAATTGCCAGGAGACATAACACAAAAGCACCCAAGGAATGCAAGAAAGAGCCAAACAAAAAGACAAAAATCATCATCCCTATTTGGAGCCCCATCCTCTCATTCATTTTCGTTGCCTCCTGAAACCCTAGCTCCTCTATGTGCCCTCTCCATCTTATGATAATATCTAAGTTACTGGGTAGAAGTTGTTTTTTATAAAGATAAACGGTTTCACATGGACCTGAAACCAAGAGTTTTATGGCCATCAACCAACCAAACATAAACCAACAGCAAAACAAGGGAACACCCTAAACTGAACACAAAAGCAAAAAGAAAAAACAAGCAACAAAACAAAATATAGACACTCAATTAAGAAAGTGCACCAGCTCCTTGTTCTTCTCGATGGTAACCTTGTTGATTTCCTCCAATTCCTCCATAATGAACCTGGAGGTACCCTTATTGCTGCTCCTGCTTCTAGTCCTAGAGCTAAGGCCCGCAGTTTTATTGCCACTAACAACAGAGTCTTCACCGCTGAGATCTTTCTTTCTATTACTTTCTCACCTTGAAAACATTGAATGGCATATTATGGCATATTGAACAACTTGGACAAAGATATTGAGATAAATATTGAATGGCACATTGCAAAACTTGGACAAAGACATTGAGATAAATAGATGCATTCAGAATCTGCGTTTAGTTACCACAATGCAACACTAAACGATTTGTTTTTTTGATTTATAAACATTGGGAAGAATTTCTAAGTGAATTGGTTCTTTTAACTTTCATTGTTCTGGTCTAGATGACGAAGAAACGTAATGTTTTCAAACACTTCCCACTTGGCCCATTTGTTCTAGAAAAGTTGAAAAGTCCATCGTTACAACCACGTGAAAGACAATAGGTTAGACAAACGGCCACAGTCAGGGATAAAATGGAGGAAGTGCAATGTGGAGGATCTATTACTACCCCAGCCCTTTACTCTCCTTCACAAGGGGACAAGGACAAGAGAGTGACGCACGGAAAAAGTGTATCAAGAACAAGAGAGGAAATCTATTGAGATCTTTTGGCAAAAACTTTAACAGTAGAAAATAAATCATGCATAATCACAAAACTTTGACTGATACAAAATAGTACTTATAGCGGTACTAGAGAGTTAAATCATACATAATCACTTTTGTAGATAGAAAAACATAATTAAATTGTCAAAATAATGAGCATCAAGGTACAAATATAACAGCTGTATACAAGGCTGGAAACTACAGAATGCCATGTGAAACATTTAAAGCTCGGACAGTTCCTCCAGGGACTGGCTAAGCAGCGGACAAAATGGCCCGCCCCATGTCATGTCTTCTCTATGCTCCATGTCATGTGTACGGTTTGATTGGACGTGGCGGCTCTTTCTTTCATGCACATCACATCACTACCTGCAGTCTGTTCAACCTCTCTTTCCCAGAAAAACAAATTAAATGCTTTATATTATTTTTTATTAATTATTTTTATTATTATAGTTTTTATTTTTATTACAAGATTAGTACTTTATATTATCAATACAATATAATAATTTTGTAGTAAAAATAAAAACTATAATAATCAAAATAATTAATAAAGAATAATATAAAAAACCATAACAATCATATATTTTAATTATAATAATTTGTATAATTTTAATGTTAGTCTTATGGTTAGGTTTAGGAGGTTATGGTTAGGTTTTACATCATGACTAAGGTAAGGATTTGCAACATGGTTAGGGTTAGGGTTATGATTATTGTTAGACTCACAATTTGGGATTATAAATAGGAATATGATTATGGTTAGGGTTAGTATTTACATTATGGTTGAGGTTAGGCTCAGATGATTAGGGTTAGGATTAGTTTTAAGATTAAGGCTAGGATTTAGGGTTATGGCTAGGATTATGGCTAGGGTTAGTGTTGATGTCATGGTTAGGGTTAGGGTTAGGAATTACAATGGAGAAGTATTAATCCATTATAGATTTTTATTTTCAATAATTTATTTTCTAACATAATTATGTAGATATCAATTATATTTCTACCATTTTAGGGATCTTCAAAGATTAATAAGATTCATTTCAAACCTTAGAGGAAGGAATATGGTTATGGTTAGGGTTAGTTTTATGATTAAGCTTAGGATTTAGGGTTATAGTTAGGATTATGGCTAGGGTTTGTGTCAATGTCCTGGTTAGAGTTAGGGTTAGGAATTAAGATGATGAAGTATTAATCCATTCTAGATTTTTCTTTTCAATAATTTATTTTCTAAGATAGTTATGTAGATATCAATTATATTTCTACTATTTTAAGATCTCCAAAGATTAATAAGATTCATTCCAAACCCTAAGAAAATCTTCCTCATTAATAAAAATTATAATGATAAAGAATTCAGTTAACCTTCCTTCCAGATAAGATATTTTCAACGTCTATAAATTTTCTAGCGTATATTAATTAAACGTACTTGTGTCATTGTCCCATCAACCTCAGCCTTGCCAGTAGTGAAAGCAACAGTTTTGGACAATATGAATTATTAGAGACACCTCGTGGCCTTCTGGACAAGATTTTTCCTCCGTCTATAACACGTCTGGTGTATATTACCTAATTAAACTTATGTCAACTTCGGCCTTCCCCAGTCCATACGCGATATGTACGGCCTCCTCGTTTTTGAAGCTTTTTAACTTAGTCAAGTCAAATAAGGTGGCTGCACCAGCTTGGAATATGAGCTATATATATCCAACAAATCTTGTTTCATTTCATCCATCTTATATTGCAGTTATATCCAACAAATCTTGTTTCATTTCATCTATCTTATATTGCAGTTATATCAAAATCCAAAACCATAGCTGCTTCTTCTTCATCCAAAGCCGTTTTAACTTTCGTTCTCTGCATTTTGTTTATCATCGCTTCCTCCTTTACCCTGCCAGCGCAAGGTATTATTAACTAAAACAGTTGTTTATTTGTATTTTAGTGTTATTCAAAGAAGTTAAGTGTGTAAATATATGCAGGAAATTCCTTTGGGCGAGAATTAAAGCTTTGGGAGGACGTCCATGGAAGAAGACTGGAGGTACTGCTGCCCAACCATAAACACTGAAAACCTACTCAGCTCTTAAATACTTAAATAAAATGGATTAGGCACATATGTTGCGTAGTCATTTGCTGTAATAATAGTGGGATTTTCCCTGTTGTAAACTGGACATGGATGTTCATGTTCATTTATTTTATAATATAATGTTATTTTATTGTTATATGTTTTTATTTTTTTTATTTTTATAGATTGACGGAATAGCTTTTATTATTATGTTTATTATGTTTGATTAGATTGATCTCAAGACTTTCCCCATCTTATGTAAGGCCAATTCCATTTCAAATGTCTCTATTGAGAATTGAACTTGAGTTTCCACAGTGAGAACCTAGTGTTTTAATCAGTTAAGCTCTACCCTTGGACACTGATATCTACTTTTTTAATATAATTATGTGATATTTTTTATATTGATATTGAGAAATATTAGATTGAAGAAATCTTGTTTCATTTCATCTATCTCATCTTATATCTTGCACTTATATCCAAATCCAAAACCATGTCTTCTTATTCATCCAGATCCAAAGCCATTTTAACTTTTGTTCTCTGCATTTTGCTTATCATCGCTTCCTCCTTTACCCTGCCAGCGCAAGGTATTATTATCTAAAACAGTTGTTTATTTATATTTTAGTGTTATTCAAAGAAGTCAAGTGTGTAATTATATGCAGGAGATTCTTTTGGGCGAGGATTAAAGGCTTTGGGAGGACGTCCATGGAAGAAGGCTGAAGGTGGTGCCCAACCATAAACACTGATAACCTACTCAGCTCTTAATACTTAAATAAAATGGATTAGGCACATATGTTGCTTAGTCACTTGCTGTCATAATAGTGGGATTGTCCCTGTTGTAAACTGGACATGGATGTACTTTATATTATAATATAATGATATTTTATTATTATTTTTTTTCCTGATAATTTTTATAGATTATCTATAAGGGTTTGTTTTAAATCTTTGATATTATTGATATCGATTTTTTTAATGTAATTATGTGAAAGTTTTTATATTGATATTGAGAAATATTAGAAAGAGAAAATCTTGATTCAAAACTGTTATATAGTGATTATATCACTATGCATTTATGTATCCAGCTTTTGTGGTTGGTGGTAAAAAATTACATAAAAATTAATCTTTCAGAAATGAAGTAGGCAGTATATCCTTACACACTAATGAAGTAGGCAGTATATCCTTACACACTAACATACATGTATACACTAAACTAATTATCTCTTTTGCTTATCCGTATTGTTCTGCCTATTTCTGATTAAACCACTTAGATAACATCATCTAGAAAATTAACATTGTAGAAATTGCTTCCACTGTACTCAAGATTCTAGATAATGTAATTCAAGGATCTACAAACAGTTTAAGATATTCTACAATCTTCTAACACTGTATTCATATAATGTACCTGCCTACTCAGTAGGGTTTGTATGTTTTTCAAACTTGGATCAAATGCTACATAATGCTTCAATCTTGGACTTTTATCACATCCAATGCATCTCATTGTCAACCCTCTTCTTGTTGCATCTGAAGCACAGGCATGGCAAATTTGTATTGGGTCACGATTTAATAATGATCTCAGTTATTTGTGATTACAGTTTTCCTGCAACATTTATAACGCGGTGAAGAAACACATCAGGATCAAACGAAATTTCTCTATCACAAGACCCTATGGGATCTACGAGACCATACAAAAACTACTGCAAATACAGAATAAAATTGTAGGACAGCACAACCCTAATCTCCAAATTTGCTTCCTCTCTGAAACACAAATTAAAAAGGGCATAAAAACATTTTTGAAAATAAAAAGCCTGTTAACGCCAGTTATGCTGCTGGGATCGTTTTCCCATATTGTATTACAAGCTCAGTAGACTATGTCTAATTTCTTTAAATGTTCTAGATCAAGAGAGCTTGGTATGTTTACAGAACATACCTGTAAACATTCCAACCTTCAAGATCTATTTTCAGAAATCAAAATATAAACTGTGTGTAGCTATCTGCAAGATTTAAATTACGGAGTATTTGCTTTACTGCAACAAAATATTGGGAAATCAGCGTCTCAGAACAGTTTAAGAAAACTTCAGAAATGATATGTCCATTCTTCTAATGAGATCTACCTTCGCAGGTTGAACATCTCGAAATTCAATGAACAAACAAATACCAAAATTCAAAGAATGAAAGAATCTTTTAATCATTCAAAAGTATATACATCATTTTTTCAAAATGAAAGAGAAAAACCCAAACAAATATGTTTAAAGATGGGCAATTATTTTTCTTTTCACAGTTACAGATCGTGAGAATGCAGAGGCAAATTATTTATGTTTCTTTTTTCTATACACCATGCTTGTAAAAGATCACCAAAGATTGATTCTTTTCTTGGACTGAGGAGGTTCAATTACATTATACTTGAAATATCTTAACATTATTGTTTACCTAGATGATTGCACTGATAGTGTATAGTTATGTGAATACTAACCATTGTAGTATTCGTTTTGATGGATCTCAGCTAACATGTCAAATCTGAGAGATATAGTGGAATTAATCATTTTCCAATTGCTTATTTTCAGTTAATTTTCTTCAAACCCTAACCATCTTTTGAATTTTTTTGCAGAGAAGTAATTTCAGGATATGTCTAGGTCCTGATTAGTATTGGTATTACTTTATCAATGAAATCGATTTAGAAGTTAGAGTAGAGTAGATAAATAGTTTATAATCCGAGTTTTAAAGATTCAATCTCCCATTTAATAAGATTTGAACCATTTGATTATGCATCATTGTCTAATTTTATTTATACAAGTAATGGACCATCATAAACAAATCGCATAGGCCACTGTGCCTTTCCAACATAGTCAAGAACTAGCTCAAAAGGAGCTTTTTAAGAGAAATAGAGTATTCTATCATTCTACTTGATGCCGGTTGTGCCATCAACATTTCTCACATAAATTAACTGCATCTTGTTTAGAAACTTCTCCATCACTCATTAATTGACTTCATATTCAATTGGAAATTTATTCTTCTCATTAATCCATTTACTATATTAAATATTTCATTTTGTTCTCTAATGAGTTTGAATAATGATACTCTTCTAAATTTCTCCTAAGTTAACTCTATAGTGAGTTGAGTTAAATTAGGTCTTATCCTCTTCTCATCTTCTATTTATTTTTTCTTAAAATTATATAATAATTTCATCATCTTATTATTTTATGATCAATCACTCCATACAAATCTATTAATCAAAATACATTGTTAATGGAAATAAAATGTTACACCACTAAGTTTCATCTGGGTTCCTAATAAGTGAAGTGACATTCAACTGTGAGGTTTGTAGAAATTGAAGTATTGTAGTTACTATATTATTTTGGTACATTTTGAAGTGATTATGCTAACCTTTAAGTATAATCTTGTTGTCCATGAGTGTTTTGTGTTTCTTATCTAAAAGGTTGCAAAGATTTCCAAGAGGTTTTGATAGTCAAGTGTACATAGGAGCCTTCTTAGTATAAAGTAGACATCATTGTTACATTTCAAAATGTTGATAAATAAAAATTGAAATATAACAGTTCGTATTTTGGTTGATTTTAAATTAAAAAAAGGAGAGTCTCAAGGGTTTCATTGGTATGGAATTTGGTATTGAGCTTTACAGTTTGGAAATTTAATATATTCGACTAAATATATAAAATCAGCACACAAGACCATTTAATTAAATAAACATTTGTCCTTGGGCCTCCTAAGGTTGAGGTACCCTAATCCCAACAATCTCCCACTTGATGAAGATATTATTGGAGTCATCTCATCACAATATTTATTTATACTACTAACTGATGTAAACACATCATCACCACCATCCATGAAACCATATAGATCCAAAACGTGTTGTTTTTCTCCATCAAGACATCAACAACAACATCCAAGATGACACCATCTCAAGAAACAATCCTTGTCATCCTCCAACAAGCCAAAGTGAATATGCACTAGTCCAAATAACACAAGAATAATATTCCTATGATATCAAAAGCTACAAGATACTGCCACCACTCCACTGCACTCATGAGCTATATAGAAGAATCAACAACATCAACTTCAAAGCATGTAACCAGAATACAACTACAAAGTAATTGTCCAGAAAACAAGATTAAACACTAGCTAGAAACAACAATCAAACTAACTACTCCCATCCAACTGATAAACCTATGCAGCTAAATATATCAGCCACAACAAGTGATGATACATCCAACCAACCATACCTCAAAGGTATCCAACATCAACAAACTCAAGCCACCAACATAATTAACCCATAAATTGCAACCTTAAGCTCTATGTCAAAACTAGTCGATGAAGACCAAACACATCCAGGAACTCCCAATGCATGGGTAATATCGAATTTGAAAAGATAAAAGGCATTAGTGAGTCTACAAATCACAACATAGAAAGTGTGACCATGTAGTACCAAGGATCATTCACAAAGATACACACATTCTGCAAGCAAAATTGTTGCAAGAAACATCTCTCTCAATAAGTCTCCATAGCTCTCCCAAGTTGTCCACATTCGACAAAAGAAAGAGATAGAAAAGCCTCCATATTATCATCCAAGTGACATGTGACCAAAAAATAGTGATCACTATAGCTCCACATAGATCCTCACATCAAATATTAGGTGAATCCTAAACTCTACGAAGATCAATAAGACCAAAGAGGGAAACCACAAACCATAAGCATGCGTCATGTCCTTCTACAAACACCTTTAAACACCAGTTATCTCAAGCATGATTTCCTTCACAATCCCAAGACAAAATCCATAGGAACATCCAAACCCGTTCAACCTCAAGAGACCAAACATAACATATCCATCATGTATCTACATGGATGTAAGCCTCTCAAAAGAAGATCATACAACTCTATTTCTCATTTCAATATATCAGCCCACTACCATCCCCTATGATTATCATAAATAAAAATATACTCAAGGAGATAACCATGCTATGCATCTCTCACAATGAATCCTCCAAAATCATTTGACTACAACTTACTATCCATGAATATGATCAAGAAAAGCACAAAACACCCAAGAGAAAAATGGGCAATACCACTCAAGTGATTAAATACTGAGTAGACCAAGAGTAGGAAATGAGAATTCTCCTCCAAGATATCCATGTTATTATAACTCATCCCAGAGAAATTTCCTCATAGGTCTTTTTTAAATTCGCATCCAGCCAAGGTGTAGGATTCTCGAACTTACAGCTAAAATATCATTAAGAGTAACCATCTCATTAGATGCATCTCATATCAAGAGAATACAACCTCACCTAAGTCTCTATGTATCCATGTGTACCAGAAAAAAGATAAATTCATGCTAAACTCCAAATGCATCTCTGCACTCTAATGAGGCTTCTCAGACATATGACCAATGCACCCAATAAAAAGAGAACTCATTGGACTACTGTCAAAACTCCAATCAGCTGAATCAAGATCCCATCATGAGGTTGTGATCTTACCAACCCCTCCTAGGAGATCACATCCTCCAAGTGAACATACCATGGTCTCAACAAAAGTGTATCATGCTAAACTCTAAAGTGCAAAAACAAGAGTATCCCATGACATAACACCAACATACTCTAGACCAACATCACATGTCAAACACCACCAACACCTCAACCAAAGAATCCAAGAGTCCTCCATGGGATTGAGATGTCACACATCCTCAAAAAGTGTACATGCAAAGGTGAAAGAACCCTTCTACAACAATAGGATCTAAGAATCCCTCCAAAAAAATTGCATCACTAAAGAATATCGTCCATCAGTAAGTGATGAACACACAGTCATTGCTAAAGCTTCCACTGAACCATGACATCGAGCTCTCTAAGAACATGACATGCCATCTCTCAAATCTGAAAAATTATCTAGGTCCACACACATACAAGTGTACTATTAATCACACCAAGTGAAACCAAGATCTCCAAATCAAGAAAATACACCATGCTATAGGACCTTAGAACTAACTATCTAGGTACTTACTCATCATCCATCCTCTCATCTCAAAGCAACCACACCAATGAGAAATGACCATAGACAAGGACAACTAACAAGTTTGCATAAATATTTAATCAAACCTCGTGGATATAGACAATCTACATCCGAGTTCTCCCCAACAATCATGTAACTAAAGACAACCCACAACATTGCACAACTTGTAGATCCAATAGCTGAAACATGCAAAATCACTATCATATCAGTAAACTACAAGTATGAGATCTCAAAAAGAATTATCATGTAGACAACATGACTCAAACACCAAATAAAGTACACTTTTGATTTGCTAATTAAATCCACATCAAGTGCCATAGTTCAAAAATCCACCAAGCATCACCATAGAAATTTTTAGTGACTAATAACATACCAATACTCCCATGTAGATAAATCATCTCACCTCCTCACACCATTCATAAAGAATGCATTTGTAACTACAAATATCTCATCCAGTAACACCCTAAAGAACCAGGGTCTAGAAATAGCTCCTCTATAGCTCCACAAAACTGCAAGTTTTTCTTAACTATGTAAAACTTGAAAAACCACTATGTTTGAGAACACCCATACACATGTAGAAGACTCAAAATTCTAAAAAAGTACTAAATAGCTTAACCCAAAACAATGGACTATCATAGATGAGCATCACCATATATTTTTATGAAAAATCTATAAAACCCTTAGATCCAAGGAACATGAATTTGAGTCATGAAAGTATAAACATCCATAAGGAAAAAATAGTTTAGGAACTCTAGGCCCATTTGTAGGCAAACTCCACAACTACCTTTAGTATATGCATTCGAGGGAGACCTATTGGATATTGTTGGTCATTGTTTCTGTTAGGATATGTTGTTGTCATTGATGTCAACATACTCCTGTGTATTGCTCCGATGATTGCAGAATGGGAAGGTTTTATGATCTAATTCGTAGTGTTATTTTGCTGATCACTATTTTGCAGAGCTCAGTATTTCTTTCGATATATTTTAGTGTGATTAGATCTTGTGCTGATTTTATTGGATATTTTTTTTGATGCTCTTGTATATCTTCATTTCACATGGATCATGATTCGGTGCTCCACAAGTTATCTTTCTTCGTGATAGTTCCTAATTGGTTGTGTTCTTGAGCATTCAGTCATTGACAGATGAAGATATGATAAGTGGTGTTGGTGTAGTGCAGTTGTTCCTATATATGGTGAAAATGGATAACAACAATATTGAAAGACTAAATGAATTCAACCACAAAACCCTAGCCTAACAACAACAAAAATCCACCATAAAATCAATAACAATAATAATAATAATGATATTGAAAGGCTAAATCAATTCAACCACAAAACCTTAGCCTAGCCTAACAACAACAAAGATCCACCATAACATATGAAGATTACCTAAGACAATGCAAATCAAATGAAATCACAAAGATTATACCATCACATGTCCAATAGAGTTTGGATCTCCATTCTTCCTATCTCCATTGATCTTGTTTGATATATTTGCTCTCAGATTTTATGTGTGCACAAGAGCTCAACAAAGAACAGAAATATGGTTGCAAGTAGGATCACCTATGTTCAAAAGCGTAGTGTAGTCAAGTAGTCAACGAGGGGGTTTGATAATGAAGGAAGCATCTTCTTATATAGAAGACACTATATGAAATGGAGGGATAAGATTGAGAGGTGTAAAAGGAGGTTGGCTATGATTAGAGGGTAGGTAAAAGAAATAATAGAATAATGAAAGGGGTAGGTAGTGTATGAATTAAGAGATTAATGACATGTGTCATGGGTAGAAAAGGTTAATGAATTAATTAAATAAATAAAGATTTATTTAATTAATAGAAGGAGTGAGATCAATTAAATAAATAAGATATTTATTTAATTTAGGAAAAAGATAATTTAAATAAATAAATGTATTTATTTAAATGAGAAATAAGGCTAGAAGAGGATAAATGAATTAATTAAATAAATAAAGATTTATTTAATTAATAGAACAATTAAGCTTAGATAATTAAATAAATAAAATATTTATTTAATTAGACTGGACAATTTTGGGTGTCTACATTTTGCCCTTCTTTGAGACAATGCGGCTTGTCGCGTTGTTTCAAAGAAGATAAGATGAACTGATACAGAGTTGCCCCAAGATGGTAATGATATGCCCCCTCGAGAGATTGGATGAAAATGAGTGAAAAGACCACAGAAAATCTCTCGATAAGAAAGAAAGGCTAGAATGGACTGACCAAATAAAGTGACAAAGTCATGAGATAACGAAGACTGACACAGGAGACTAGGGCTAGGGCAGTCTATAAGATAGACCACGAGGGAAATACATCCTCATTGTCATCTACACCTCCAAGAGATTAGAGTGCAGAGTGAGATAGAGTAGCAGCAGTCAGCAGCAATGGCAATGGCTCACAGATTCGATCGTGTTCGCCGATTTCAGAGGCCAGCAGAGACAGGAGAGCTAGTAAGTACCACAAAACCTCCTTGTACTTTGATGCATTTATTGTTGTCATTAATGCATGCTAGGTAGAGTAATAAATGCACTTCGAATAGGGTCCAAAAAATGTCAAAAACATGTAGGTGCATCTGCGTTGGTGCCAGGCGCGTTTATGCGGTCTAAAAGAGCGTTTATGTCATGAAAGCACGTTTGCGTCCAAAAATGTGAATTTGTGTCTTCTAGGTCAAATCGACAGTTCTGTGATAAACATACGTTGTTGATTGGATAAGCTGCTAAGAGGATACACTCAAGCAGGTCCTCTAGGGAAGACTAAGATAACAAATAGGGCTAGGATTGACAATTCTGTGATAGAACATACATTGCCAATTAGGAAACTTCTCAAGAGGATTCACTCAAGCAGAGGCCCTAGGATAGGATAGATCAAGGCACTTTGTGATGAACAGTGAGTACCAAGATATAGTACTTTGTGATTTACAGGGAGTACTAAAATATGAGTAGCACTTTGTGACAAACAGTGAGTGCAAATGTGAGCAGCACTTTGTGATGAACAGGGAGTACCACTAGGATAGAAGCAACACTCTGTGATGAACAGTGAGTGTCACTAGGACTGAGATGATTGATTTGTGTGACTGCAGGAGTATTTGCTTATGCTGGAGTCACGAGAGAGATTCCCGTCGACGCAGAGGTTACGACCAAAGCTGACATTTGAGGATCAAGCTGCCATTGAGGCTATGGGATTGAGACATATTCTGTATGTGCCTGAGTTTTGGGTGAACATGGGTTTGCTGGCTGAGAGATGGCTCCCTATGTATCAGTTTTGTACCATTTTTGTATGATGATGTAGACACCTACGAGTGATTGTAGCCATATGATTTTGACATCATTGTATCATGACACTTTATATATATATATATATATATATATATATATATATATGAGATGATTCATCTTTGTGGCAGCTATATGCATGTGTACCTATGTGATGAGATGTTCTTATGTGATGCTTATGATATGGATGCAAACATGTATATGATGCAATGCAATATATTTTTTGTTTGTTCTTTTATGTTTTATATGTGTATGCATGATGCAAATGTGAATGTATGTAATGCAGATGAATATGATAATGCAAATGTAAATTGTGCTAACAAGTGTTGTGTGCAGGATGTGATGTAGTTGTGATATCTATATGTATGTATGAAATGCTTATATGTGGTAATGCAGGTGCAACTACATGAAATGCAAATGTTTTTGGTGTGTCATTATACTCAATCATGTGATAGCAGGGTACGCGGACTCGAGAAGGATGATGGAAGTCAATCAAGAAAGGGGGATGGAAGACATAAGATATGAAAGTGAAAGAGCTTCTTGTGCATTATCATCATTGAGCTTTATTATGGCAAGTAGGTTATGACAATCGAGGCATATGTTCAACCCAGAAAGTCATTGTACCTATTTACATGGAGATAAGACAACCATAAACAAGGAATGCCCCAGTTCACACTAGACTCATAGTGTCCTCATATCCTTGGACAAGTCATAGCATTACTAAGAGACAATCCACAGACAACAAATACAAATAGGTGAGAATACCCCATCCTCGCCTTTCTAGTCAAAGATATCCTGGAGATAGAATCTCTAGTCAGAGACATCCTGGAAAAGCTAAAAGATATGTCACCAAAAGATAAAATCAAAAGAAAACCAAGACTCGACACCAACATCCACTGTAGTCCTCAAATTTAGTGTCTCTTGTCACTTGTATAAGTCTTATTTGATTGTGGTCACAATGTTTACTTTCACAGAAAGGATAGATAGCACTGAACCATATGTTGTCTGAGTCTATTGAAAGATTTGATTTGTTGAAGCCCATTGTTGTTGTTGTTTCATTTGAAACTGACTAAATCCATGAAATTGATACTTTATTGCGGAGAAGATGAAACTTTATTGCGGATCTGTGATGCAAATGTTTCTTTATTGCAGATTGTGCACGGATAGACTGAAGGAAGTTGAAAGAAACTGTACTCCTCGAAACATGTGATGTTCTCAGTTCCACACCCATCACTAGATGTAGGATTTGCCTTAGCCACAGATAGAATCTGATTTATTATGGATGGAAAAAGGGGCAAAAAGGAATGTTTATTATGAATGGCTAACCAATCTTGGGTAGATCAATAACAAGCCATGATGGGAATGGGTAATTTTATTGTGAACGAATAGGTTGTGAGTGTGTGCAAAGTGAAAGGATGAAAGTGAATCCTGAAGGAGGGAGGAGCAATGTCTCTACGCATGGCGCTAGTGACCCAGTTTTCACCATGGTACTTGCCCAGGGCGCCATCGAAGTGGTTTTCACCGTTGGATG
Organism: Cryptomeria japonica; assembly: GCF_030272615.1. Lineage (NCBI taxonomy): Eukaryota > Viridiplantae > Streptophyta > Pinopsida > Cupressales > Cupressaceae > Cryptomeria > Cryptomeria japonica. The sequence continues at coordinate 136,065,909 of NC_081415.1, read as the reverse complement.
AAATGTTTTTTTGTTTTTACTTTTTTCATTTTTTTTTTGTCACAAGGTGCCTATTTGCTAGGTTTTCACCAAGTAACAATTTTTTATTTTTATGATTTTTTTTGTATTTTGAATTTTTGATTTTTTTGTGTTTTTGGAATTAGGATACTCTGAAGAGCTATGTGTAAAACTTGCGAAGGTGCATGCTATTGATAGGATCCTCCAAAGGTTCACCCTCTGTGGTTGAGAGCTGATATACCCTAGATCCATATGTTGTTGTAACAATGTAATGACCAAGCCAGTTTGGTTCGAACTTGCCCTTCTTCTCTCTGTCTTGCTGATTTTTGGGATTTTCTTTGAGAACTAAGTCACCTACCTCAAATGTGCAAGGCTTGACCTTATTATTGTAACTGCAATTTTCCTTGATTGAATGATGTGTATCTTGAGTGACTGTCTTCCTTGATGAAGAAACTAAGATAGAATTACTAGTGTGTGGACTACATAGGCCCATATGCGTGTCACCTAAAGAGGTTTGGGCATCCTTGATAACAAAATCCCTCAAGGAAGCTCCATTAAAGGTCCATGATATATCACCAAAAGGGGATGGATGTGTGGAACAAGTGGATGAGTTATGAAGGCTTATGATTGTGAAAAGAAGTGAAAGTAGGATGGCATGATGGAGACTTAGGATCAACAAGTATGCTTTTTGACTTGAAATTTTAGAACGTTTGCCCCCAGTTATTTTGATCTTAGGGGAGATCATCTCTTGCTCTTTTTGCTTCATAGGATTTTTATCCTTGACTTTGATCTTTGTAGAGTCCAATAACTTTCGATTTTGATATGGAATAAAGGACTTTTCTTTATTTTTGACTTTTAGATTTTTCTTTTCAAAGCTTGATTTTTGATCCCCAATGAGTAAGGGCTTTTGTAATTCTTGTTGATCCAAGTTTGGAAGTGGAGTGGAAATGGAATGAGTGGATGAAATGGTAAAGCTATGTGAGTTCTCAAGAGGGCTGGCAATATGCTCAATAGATTCTTTGTTGGAACCACTCTTAGGACTATTGATATCAAGAGTTGCTTGCACCACTTGAGGAGATTTGCATTTAGACTTAGTAGCCACAACACTAGGTGGTTCACACCCAATTCCTTGGTATTGGAAGTTGCTTGTAGACTATTCCTATTGACTAAATACCTTAGGAGATATTGGGAGTTGATCAACATGAAAGATATACTCACCACAACCCAGGTCTTTAACCTTGAACTTTTCTTTAATCTCTGCTTGTTTTGATGTAGAAGCTTTCAAGGATTCTAGATCCACATATGCTGAAGATGGAACATCTTCTGGATTGGCTGGAATTGTTATTTCTGATCTAAGTCACAGATTGTTGCAGTATATGAATGGATTTGGGTCAGCTTTGATGGTCACTTCAACTCCATTGTGTGGAAATTTGATACATCGATGATATGTAGAGGGAACAACTTTCATTTCATGAATCCATGGGTGTCCCAGTAATATATTGTATGTGAGATCAAGATCAAGTACTTGACAAACCACATCCTTTGTAACTGGCCCAACTCTGAGAGGTAAGGTGACTGTACCCTTGGATGAACGCTCTTCATCATCATATGCTTTGATAGTAATTTTGTTTGTAGAATTCACAGCTTTGTCAGAATATCCCAATTGTTTAATAGTGCTCAATGTACAAATGTTTAGACCTGCTCCTCCATCTATCAAGACTCGTTTGATTCTATGTTTGTGTATGAAGGCTTCAATGTGTAAAGGTGCATTATGTGGCTGACTTACAGAGGCGTCATCAGCTTTTATGAATGTAAGGGAGTGTGGAATGGAAAGGTATCCCACCATGGCTTGAAATTGGTCCACATTCAGATCAGTGGGAATGGTAGTGTCTCTCAAGATTTTGTCAAGAATAGACTTATGTGTGGGGGATATGTGTAGGAGCTCAAGGATGGAGATGAGTGCGGGTGTCTTCCCTAACTGTTCTACAAGGTCGTATTTAGGCTTGGTTGATGAGGAAGCAATGTTTTTAGCTAGAGCACCTTGCAAAGTGAATTTACCTCGATGGGTTGTGACATTACATTCAGAGGTAGGTTTGGAAGAAGATCCAACACCTTTTACGACAATCTTGGGTCTCTAGGTAGAATTCTCAGGGTTTTTGTCCTTGATGATAATGGTAGAGACGTAATTATCCATCGAGATGTGATTGATTGTTGAATCATAGTTGTAGGATGCTCTGGTATAGTTGGTTTGATCATCTGTGACTTTAGCTTTTCCTTTGTCATGTTTTGGGAATGGTTCTATAAACATCTCATGTTCTTGATTGGATGAGTGCCCTTCAATCTCAATGTCACCCCTATCAATGAGATCTTGTATGATGTTCTGCAGTTGATGGCAATTTCCTATCTTATGACCCTTGCTCTTGTGAAATTCATAATATTCATCATCATTCCACCAATTTGGTTTGACCTTTGGCTCATATGGAGGAAAATCTGGAACTATGATTACTTTGTTTACCACTAGCTTTTTGAAAACTGACTCAAGTGGTTCTCCCAATGGAGTGTACTTCCTTCGTGATTTAGAAGTTGTTTGAGTATTCACCTGATTTGATCTGGAAAAAATGAATTTGGGTTGCACTGTATTGGCATCAACAACACCATCATTAACTGTGTTCTTGTTTTTATTCCAAAAGCTTGGCTTGTCTTTTCCTTTAAAGTCATCTTTGTTTTCCTTGAATATCTTAATGACTCCTTGTTCAATTAGGACCTTCTCTATTGCTAATCCTTTTTCAATGATGTCCTTGAAGGTGGACAAACGAGCTTTCCTTAAGTCATAACCAATCTCTTTGTTAACATTTTGGGTGAAAATTTCTAGCATTTGTTTTTGTGGAATTTCACAAGAGCATCTGCTAGCTAGATTCCTCCATCTTTGTAAAAATGATGAAAAAGACTCTCCATCTTTTTGCTTGGTGTTGCATAAAGTAGTGACTGATATGTCTATCTCTATGTTGTAGGAGAAATGTTGAATAAATTCCTCTACTAAGTCACCCCATGACTTAATACCAGGTGGAAGTTGGGAGAACCATTCCATAGCTTGATCACCTAAGCTTTGTGGGAATAATCTCATCAAATATGTCTATTCTGCTGCTACCTCAATGCAAGCTGTGAAAAACTGTCTTATGTGTGCCTTAGGATCCCCTTTGCCTCTATACTTATCAAATTTAGGTGTCACAAAGTGTGTAGAAAAAGGAGGCATTGGAATGCTCTTGTCAAATGGATAGGGACATATGTCTCTTATTGTGTAAGTTAGCTTTGGTGTATTTATGTCCTCCATTTTCTGTTGTAAGTCCTTGATTTGCTGTTCCAATTTGTTCTTAGGTGGAGATCAACTTCTTGGACCATACCCCATGCTTGAGGCACCAATTGGAGGAGGAGCATGTTGCATATATGGATGATATTGATCATACACATGTTCATATGGAGGAGGTCTATAGTGATGCTCCATATATGGACCACTTGGTATAGATTCATGTTGAGGAACGAAATATCTATTTTGTCCATGTATACCATACTCTACAGGCATGTCATGTTCTAATGTGTTGCCCCCAAATTTGACATGGGGTTTCCTTGTGTCCAAATTTTGAGCATGCCTTTCAATATCCAATTGCTTTGGTGGTTGATCCTTAGCATTGATATGTGATTGAGCATATTTCTCTGCCTAAGACTTCCATAATGGTCTATGAAGGTGAGTATCATATGCTTGACCATGTGTATGTGGGACCTCTGGTTTTTTAAACAAAGATGATGGTGATTCAGACACAAGATGTGGTCTTCTATTGCCTCCACTATTAGGCCTCCTTTGATCCATGTTGGAGTGAGGTTATTGCAAAGGTCGATTTTCCATATTTGAGATATGCCAAAATCATGAGGTATCTTGGCTCCACTTTGTGCCATCATTTGTAAGAACTATTGTCTATCCCTCCTCATTATTTCCTCAACCAATTGATTGAAACGGGGATCCATAATGGATTCTTCCACATCTGCTGAATGTACTGAAAAGTTGTCCATATCATCATTGTATGTATCATTGTTGTTTGTAGTGTCCATGTTCTCAACATTTGGAATGTTTCTATAGGCATCAATGTCAGGTAATGTAGTATGATCAGAATTGAAAAAGATATCATTGTCATACTCATAATAACTCATGTTTGCGGACTCTTGAGCCTCTTTAGTTTCACTCCTAGATTTTTGAAGATGGGTTTCAACCGTGAACTAGGTATTGACTGAGATGTGTGAGACTAGATGAAAATGGAAAAAGTATGGAAGACCAAGGGTTGGATGGAATGTAAATGAATTTGAAGTGTACTTGCAATGTCCAAAGCATAAGACCAAGTATCTATGTAGTAGAGTAGGTGTGACTTCCAAAGAGAGGACAGTTTCTCTTGATGAGGTAAGTTGACCTTGACTCTAAGTAAGACCAAATGAGACCCAAAGGTGATAGACCTTGATGAGGGACCACTTAGCAAAATGTTGTTGTATGTATTGTGTTGATAAAGTATGATGAGGACAAGCAAGTGACCTTTTGACTCAAGTTTAGACAAATGTAAATTTAATGCAAGATGTAATGCAATGATGGACTTTGTGAGACCCAAAGACAAGTTGAATGCTAGATGAAAACCTGGAGAAACAACCTAGGAAGCTCAAGAATTTCGAAACTGATTGCTCTTGTTTGCTAGACTGTAAACTTTTTCCAATTTGTGAAGTTGTTGGTTGTGACCAAATTTGAATGTTTGACTGTTTTTCGTGACAAGAGGACACAATGTTGATGAGGACTCAATGTTTGCAAGTGTTTAGACTCAAAATGACTCCAAGAAAAGTGTGTTGTTTGATGTAAAAATGTTTTGCATACACTTGAAGACACAAAAGACACAATGTTTTGCTGTTTGGTCTTGAATGTTTTGAATGTTTAAAATAAGTCAAGCACAATTCTTATGGCTGGCCAAGACAATAGTTGTTGATCCCACATGAGGTTTTACCCCCGAGGCTACGCTATTCAGAGCAGATACTTAGATGCTTCACCTCACTCGCTCCACCCTCGACACTCACTTCTCGAGTCAGCCAAGCATCAGTCCCCACGAAAACTCCCCGTGGTGAACTTTGTATCTCTACTAAGAACTGTATGTGTGTGGGCCGCTACCAGAGGTCTGACCTCCTGCCTCAACAACTAGAAGGATTTTGGCTTCTAAAACAAAAAGATGCTAGTAAGGGCATCCGCTCATGTGGCCATACATGTGGCACTTTCAGCTTTGTAAATATAGAAGGCTCTCAGCCGGTAGGGGTTACGCCCTACAATTGATCAAATAAATTTGATCAAATGAGTTTATGGGGAGACATAGTGTCGGTATGAACTAATCAGCACACATTATCCATAGTTTTCACCATGAATACAATTGTTTATAGTGGTTTAGAAGAGGTGGGTTTTCCTCACTACCACTTGGGTCATTCTCTTTTCACTAGTAGTCCTAATGACCACACGAGAAGACAAGCCCTCTAAAGATTAAACAAAAAGATCATATTGCTCAAGACACAAAAGACAATGATTCAATTTTAGTGCACCAATTGAAGTGTTTGCTAGTCTATGAAAACAAGGCACACAATAAAAATCCAAAAACCCTTGCCAAGGACCTGCAACAAAGGTTTATTAGTAGTTTGGATTGTTTGAAATAATCACCCCTTCCTGCAAGCACACAAGTTAGGTAAATTTTAGATCCAAAAGACTTTGTGAAATAGGGGCCTTCAACAATGAATTTTATTGACCAATTCAAAGATTTGATTCATCATAAAAAAAGGCCACCTGTAAAATTTCAAGAGATTTCCAGAAATGTAAGAAAATCCAAAAAAATTTCTAATTTTCTCCAAAAATTAATTTTTTATGAAAAATAATTAAAAATTCATATAAAATGAAAAATCGATCCAAAAAATCTAAAATTTTTACTGGAGAGTCCTGATGGTCTTCCAAACCTGCATAAAAACATTTCTACAACAAATCTAAGCAGTTTGTGAGATATGAATAAAATAATGTAAAACCCTAATTTTCAAAGATCCAATTTTTGAGGAATGATTTTGCATCCAATTTCGAATCACAAAGAACATATCCTATGTATAATTCTGAGAGATTTCCAAAAATGTAAGAAAATCCAAAAAATTCGCTAATTTGCTCTCAAAATTAATTTTTTATGAAAACTCATAAAAAGTTCATATAAATTGGAAAATTGATCTAAAAAATCTGAAATTTTTACTCAATCTTTCTAATACTTTTTTTTACTTGTAAAAAAAATTTGATGCCACAATTCAAAGCCGTTTGTGAGATCTAATCAAAATAAGGAAAAATCCTAAATTTTAAAGATCCAATTTTTAGGGAAATATTTTGCATCAAAATTAAAATCACAAAGAATAGATCCTATGTATAATTATGAGAGATTTCCAAAAATGTAAGAAAATCTAAAAAATTCTCTCATTTTCTCTCAAAATAATTTTTTATGAAACATCATAAAAAATTCATAGAAAATGAAAATGTGCTCCAAAAATTCTGAATTTTGGATTGAGAGCTCCTGATACTTTCTTCAACCTGAAAAAACAATTTGGTGAAAAATTTCCAAGCCATTTGTGAGATATGATCAAATCTCTTCAAGATCTTTATTTTGTGTCCAAAACCCTAGTTGCACAAGGTTATTCTCCAAATTGTTTTACAAAATAGCAATATAGGTTAGAAAAATCTACAAAAAACATAGATCTAACAAAAATCCATGTCCCATGGGGCGTGCCAAAATTTTTATGGTGAAAATGGATAACAACAATATTGAAAGATTAAATGAATTCAACCACAAAACCCTAGCCTAACAACAATAAAATCCACCATAAAATCGATAACAATAATAATAATAATGATATTGAAAGACTAAATGAATTCAACCACAAAACCCTAGCCTAACAACAACAAAGATCCACCATAACATATGAAGATTACCTAAGACAATGCAAATCAAATGAAATCACAAAGATTATACCATCACATGTCCAATAGGGTTTGGATCTCCATTCTTCCTATCTCCATTGATCTTGCTTGATATATTTGCTTTCAGATTTTATGTGTGCACAAGAGCTCAACAAAAAATGAAAATGTGGTTGCAAGTAGGATCACTTATGTTCAAAAGCGTAGTGTAGTCAAGTAGTCAACGGGGGGGTTTGATAATGAAGGAAGCATCTCCTTATATAGAAGACACTATATGAAATGGAGGGATAAGATTGAGAGGTGTAAAAGGAGGTCGGCTATGATTAGAGGGTAGATAAAAGAAATAATAAAATAATGAAAGTGGTAGGTAGTGTATGAATTAAGAGATGAATGACATGTGTCATGGGTAGAAAAGATTAATGAATTAATTAAATAAATAAAGATTTATTTAATTAATAGGAGTGAGATCAATTAAATAAATAAGATATTTATTTAATTTAGGAAAAGGATAATTTAAATAAATAAATGTATTTATTTAAATGATAAATAAGGCTAGAAGAGGATAAATGAATTAGTTAAATAAATAAAGATCTATTTAATTAATAGAAGAATTAAGCTTAGATTTTTTTTTTTTTTGGGTAGGTAATAGGCCGAAGCCACAATATTATTATTATTATTATTATTATGTTTGATTAGATTGACCCTAGACCTTCCCCATTTTTATGGAAGGCCAAGAGTCACAACTTAGAATTCCGCTTAGATGTCCCTATTGGGAATTGAACTTGGGTCTCCACAGTGAGAATCCAGTGTTTTAACCAGTTAAGCTCAACCCCTTGGACGAATTAAGCTTAGATAATTAAATAAATAAATTAGACTGGACAATTTTGGGTGTCTATAGTTCCTAATGATTTTAACATTCTTATTGGTGTTTCCTCGTTGTGTCCTATTTGCTTTTATGATTTGCATTGATCGTTGTCCAAGTTTTTGGTGGTTTTTATGAACTAGTGATGATTTTCGTGTTATGTGGTTTTCCTAGTAGTGTAGCGTGTTGTGGTTGATCTTGGCATGATTTCCGGTGGATTTGAGCATTTTGGATTTTTTTTAAGGTCCATGTTATGCTATGTAAACCATCATATTGGTCTAGTGGTTGATATTTGTATCATGTGATGTAATTTTATAATTGAGGGTTGAGGGTTTAGCTGACCTTGTTATCAAGGTTGATAAGTTATATATATAGGTGATATTGTCATGTAATTTAGGTGTCAATTTTGTGTCTGCATTATCAGAGAGAGGTTTATGTGTGAACACAGATTCATCTTTTAGTGTAGTGCATTGAGGAGAGATTGGTGTTGTAGAGCAGACATATGTCCTTAACCGAAACTGTAATTAGGAATTTGGAGATTCTATTCTTTCAATTCATTTCTTCCAAATTGTAGTTCAAATCTTATTGTAAGTTAGTGAGACTTATCTAAGGGTTGTAGCCTTCAGAGACATCATCTTTTGAGTAGTGAGCTCTAGGTAGTGTGCCTGAATGCATGTCCATTCCCCATTGTAACATTTTCACATATTGCTCAAGAGTATCATCTTACTGTGGGTAGGTCCCCACTGTAGATTTTCCCTTAACCAAGTTTTCCACGTCAAAATCCTGGTGTTGTGTGATATGCTCTCAATTTTCTCATCTTTAGTGTTACTATCAGATCTATGTTTCGTGATTAAGTTTTACATTCCGATGAAGACTGATTCACCCCCCCTCTCAGTCTTCCTTCTTGACTACTTCTAACAAGACCGACTATTCTAGAAGTTTGCAAATCATCTAATGATCAACTCCATATCCTCCATGCATTTAGGGAAACAAAGGCAATGCCTTCCAATACTAGGAAAAATAAAACACCCAGCACAAGCACATCACTCCATAGTTGAAAATAACACAAGCTTCTCAATCTAATATCCTAAAAAAATGTACACTACTATGCCATAAATTGGAATCGGGAATAATTTATTTCCAATGGTTATTAAAACCTTAGAGGAAAGTGATTGCAATTTAAGATATTGTCAAATTGAACAACATTTAAATTCAAATAACAAAATCATAAAATAAAAGAAAGAGATAGAAGATAGAAGAACACATAATTTACATGGGGAAAACACTTTTAGGTAAAAAAAAAAACCCTCTCCAAAATTAGAGAGCCATTATATTATTTAACAACATAATACGATTACAATAAAATCTTTAGGTTCTAAGTCTTTACATGTAGATTTACATCTTTCTCCATCCTAGATAAAATTCGATAGCACAACCCTTGCAATAATGAACTCATTTTAAGTCCTCTAGCAAACTTTGCATTTATAGATCTTACAATGCAAAAACCATAGTCTCCCAAAAGCATCCACAATCAATGTATCTACAAATGTAATGGTAATATTCATTTTGCATAACGCATAGATGATATTCAAATACAAATATTATTTATACCATAAATATGATTCATCCAAGATGAGATAAACAAGCCTTTTGCAAATTTAAAGTTTCTATTTTACTCTTTCTAAGAATCTTTCCAAATCCATGGTAAAAAATAGGAAGCAATTTCCACATGTCACTTCACCTTTTCACTTTGGAAACTTAATATATTCCATTAAATAGATAAAATCAACAAATAGGGCCTTTTAATTTGGAAATGCCGAGTGTGAGCGAGAATGATAGTAGTTGCAGGTCGTGGGGTAGGGTTTTAGAGGGAGAGGACAATGCAAAGGATGTGGATGATGTAGAAGATGCAGATGGGGGAGATGGGAAGGATGTGGCTTGCTCCTCCTTGGCGTTGTTTGATAGGAGTTTTTGTACCCTATGATGGAGTGAGCTAAGGAGTGTTTGGTGTCAAGTTATTGTGCCCATGGTTGCTGATTTGGTGGGGTAGGGTTGCAGTCAAGGGTGGTTGCATTTTCCCTCCCCATGTGTCTTGAGGACTAGGTCTCTTGCAATTGGTGAGAGAAGCTATGCGGGTGAGGTTGAATTGTGCCCCTATTTTGGGTTGTGGTCTTTTTCACTCATTGTTCTCTACTTCTTATTGCCTGGGCCTCTAGCTTTTACAAGAGTGCTGATCAACAAGGAATTTAGAGGGGTTCAACTTCTTTCGTTGTCTATTGTTGGCAGCCTTTCCCTTTTTTTCTTCCCTAGGCACCTTCTTTTCTTTCCTTATCAAGGGTTATCCATGGCATTGTCTTCTATGGTGACCCCATCTCCTATAGAGGTGTAGATCTATTTTTCCTATTTACCTTTGATTTGTTGCAGGGAGCTGTTCATGGAGGTTGTTTTCCTTTGGAGATGGAGATTTCTTCCCATGTTTCTTTGGGAGTTGTTGTGGTCTCAGTGGTTTTCACTTGTCCTCTGCTCTCTTGCGTATGGCTAGAGGATTTGTTGTTTTTTTCTTATTGTTTTGGGATCCATGCTAATACCCAATGGTTTTGGTTTGGGAAGACTGTTAGAACCCCATGGGGTGGTTAATATTGTTTATGGGATCTTTGTGAAAACCCCTATACATTTATTTTAGAGGAAGGTTAAGGGAGCCTTTTTAAAATCCCTATTTATTGTGTTGATAGCGACTGGTCTTTCATGTCCATATCTCTTAATTCCCAGGTCTCTTCATGTTGAGGGTTTTTATTCCCCCCTCTGTCTTGGTTCCATGGATTTGTACGTTGTAATTAATTTTCAGCATCTTTGGGTTACTCTAGTTGTTCCTATTATGGTGGTCCTATCTTCTATGGAGGGGGAGATGGATGTGGCTAGAGGTGACCTGTCTCCTATTGAGGTGGAGTCGGATGCTACAATTTTTGCCTAGAAGTGTTGCTAGCGGGCTGATGATTCTTAGGTGTTTGGTTGCACAGGAGCTGTTGATGACATTGTTTCTATCTTCTTCTAGTTAGGTTGTGGGAGCCCTATAAAACCCACTCTTGACTGTTTAGGGAGTCTTTCAAAACCCTTTGGTCCTAAATTGTGTTTGTACACTTATCAGAAAAAATCTGGTGTTTGTTACTTTGAGATCTTTAATCATACTCGTTTTGGTTATGGGGACCTGGAAAAACCCTTGGTATCTATTGAAGGTTAAGGGATCCTTGTTAACACCCTTTTTCTTGTGAAATGCTTTGGCCTTCTCCTTTTTCAACTAGGTTTAATTGTTTTATCCTTGTTGCTAGGCTGAGTTTGGGCTGTTGGTTATCTTTAATGTAATTTTTAGGCAACTGTTTGTTTTGGTTTTCAGATCCTTGTTAGATCCATGGGTTTTGGGTCCGTTCAAAACATATTGTAAGGGGTTTTGGGTCCCCTCAAAACCCATTTTCCCCTTTAATAAAAAAAAAATAGGTCCTTTAAATTAATTGAATAATTATCCTTGGGACTCCTCAAGTTGATGCACCTTAATCCTAACAAATGTTGATAAATAAAGATTGACGTATAACACGTAGTATTTTGGTTGATTTAGCAAAAAATAAGGGGCCTTAATGGTTTCAATTTTATAGAATTTTTTATGACCATATAATATTTGTATGATCATAAATCCATACAATGGAGGTTGTACTATTCACTATTCACTAAGTTTTATATGTCAACATATATATTCATTGCATATATTTTTTAACATTCTCTTAAATTTTTAATATATACATAATAAATAAGGTTTTTATCTTAAGTATATACGCATTAAAATTCATATCTATGAAATAATCACTATAATTCTCATAGGCGTACTCCTACCTTGCAATATACATAATTATTTTGTGTAATATATCCATTAAATCCCTTTATATATAGCTTCATCCTACTTGATAATATACATATAGATCTTGCATAGTCAAAAATATATCCTAGTGTGCATACACAAATATTTCAATGTTAGATATATATTATACTTCTATGTATAATTCCACAACTTGAAATATAAATAAATCTTGCATATAAATAGTCGATTGTGGGTGTCTTCCATATTCTATGGATTAAGTATTTTTTTTTTTTAATCTTCCTAGGCCACATTCATATGACGAACCATGAGATATGCCCAAACTAGCTTCCAACCCATTGTTTCTTAAAATTTAATGTCCCTAACCATGCTTAAAGCCCAACTCCCTATATTTTTTTTAACCCCTAACCTAGTGCCTAACTACATTGTTGACCAAGAGGTAGGTCATAGGAGCTGAGGACATAGCTCTCATTCTTTAATATTTTTGAAATACCTACCTACACAAATATATTATAACATTTATTTAAAACTAATCAAATATTTAACTTTTTAAAGGTGTTAGAGGTCTAGTTTCAAGTTGGACATGGTGGGTTACATAGTTTATTTTAATCATACACTAGAAATTAGGTAAAAATTACTCAAATTATTTTTTATTTAAAATATCCAAACAAACATAAATATCACATAGAAACTAGTATTTTGGTGTTTCTCTTTTTAAAAGTCATAAAATTCTATAGGCAATTTAATGGTGCAATTTTTTTTTTTCATTTATTCTTCTATATGTCCTTAAATAAATCATTTAATTCAACATCTTTCTACATTCAAAGTCTAAAACTCAAATATTGTCCTTTTCACAAGCCAAAAAATATAAACAATAAAGCTAGTAACTTACTAATTTCATAGGATGCCTTTTTAGAACAAAAATTTATACACTATTTTCTAGATTTTTTTACTCTTTGTTTTTATATCTTTTTCAACCAATTTATTTAAGCCAACAACTAGTGTTTATTAATGTTAAAGGAGTGTTTGTGTATGCTCGTACTCTCTCACACACTAGTCTAACATTGAGCATCAATTGAAATCACCACTTCTAAATTTTTTTTTGGGAATCATTGTATTACATCACCAATGGGACAACCTCAACCTCAATAATCTAGTAGCATGTATAAATAGTAAGGGGTGAATTGGAAAAGGATCATTTTTTGAAGTTGTGATTTTATTATTTAGGCTTAGAAGCCCCCAAGAAATTTATGCCTTGGGAAAGTGAAGGAGAGGGATCTGTTACTATCTTTCCCTAGTTACTTGACATCTTTATAATTTCAAATTAATTAATTAGGCTTCACATTTCCTTATGAGATATTGTGAATTTCCTTCCTTGTGGTGAATTAGATACAAATTAGGTGCTAAAAGTTACAACATTTTTTCATAATGAGGAGGTAAACCAATCTTTGGGTAAGGTGTTGTCCTCCAAGGTAAGGGGTCCATAAGTAGTAGATAACCTTGCATTCCCTAGCTACCTATCACTTTATATATGTAGCATATATGATCCCACAAGGATTGACAATCTATTTTTGGATTGATCATGTATCTTGTGTTTGTCATTGTTAGTACGTTTAGAACCCTCCAAATTTAAGATAAACTAAGATCTTATCCTTTCTATCACATCTTTTTTAATATTTGTATATTTTTCTTAATTTATTTTTCAAAATGCCAAAAAAATTTATTAGATTAAAAAAATAACCCAAAAAAAAGAAAAGAAAAATAGATTTATGCCACCCATTACTAGGTTAAAAAAAAGAAGAACATGGACTAGAGCATTTCCAACTAGACTATTTAACAAAAACTCCCCTACCATTATTCTTTGATGGATGTCCTTACGCTATTCCAAAGCTCCCATTTTAGCATAGGCAAGGAGTACATTGACAAACAAGACTTAATTGGGTCAGTCAAGTTTTAGATAGAATAAATGTAGACCATTGATTTTGTTTAAAAACTACAATAATTTTTCTATAGTGTTTCTACACTATATAAACTCTTTAATAATGCTTCTTAATTATTTGTTTCTTTGTGCAAATATATATACACAGTTTACATGACATAATAATATTACAAATTTTTCTTGTGCATAATATTTATATGTTTAATAGTTTTGTCATTGGCATGAATTGTTAATATCAATTATCAAGATTATTAAAAAGGTGAATCAGATGTTGTGTATTCAAATGTTATACATTCAATTAGATTATGTTCTTCAACTAAATTACCTTAATCTTTTATAGTTATAATAAATTGATATATTTCAACGTACTTTACATAATTTTTTTAAAACATAGGTATACTAGTTCAATGAAATTTAAATACATATCTACAAAGAAAGAAAAGATATATAATAATATTTTAAGTCGCTTCCTTTGCAAGTGAATTGATCATTTTAATTTTTAGTATTCTCATCTAGATGATTAAGAACCTTCGTAAAAGACTTCCCATTCGTAATGTTTTCAAACACTTTGTACTTGCCCTTTTTTTATAAAAGAAAAAACTTCAAAGTCCATCTTTACAATCACGTGAAAGATAATAATTGATTACAAGCAAATTTGAAATAGTGAAAATAATATTTTCATATTTTTTTCTATTTTTTCTATATGTTAGTTATTGGGATTTTTAAAGGCCTTCGAGGCATTTTCAGTCCTTGAAACTTTGGCCTCTCCTTAGAATGTTGTTGTAGGCAGCTCTTTCAGGACTTTGCCTTAAGCTCTTGGAGACCTTTCCAACGCTCATGATTTCGAGTCCTGAGTAGAAAGTTATGTCTAGTTAAAGGTAGGATAAAATTTCATATAACTTTTTGAAAATTTTGTAGTTTTGGATTTTATTATGTAAATAAACAAATATGAATGTTGGGTTTCGATTCTCAAGAGGTTTTGGTGACATTTGGAATCCATAATGAATTTCAATGTGTCTATTCCTAAGAGAAACACCGTATTAATTATAAATAAGAATGTAAAAAATATAGGAAATATAGGGATTGAAGGTTTGTGATTACTTCTCTATCTCAATGGAGGGGGTAAGCGCTCAAGTTCAATGGAAGGACTTTTCAAGATGTCTGGTTCTAGATTGTCTGAAAAATATTTTGTAAAATGAATTAAAACAGAAGTAATTGTTTCAAAGATACTCAAGACAAATTGACTTGGAATCCTTCCCAAATAGATCAATACTTAGTAAAATAGTGCTATCACACTCTAAATAATAATGTGAATAATATAATACAAAAGATGTTTTTCTTTCCATGGTCAAATGTTGGGCTTTTGAAAGTAGTAGCACTTGCATGGTTATCTCTTAGAGGGAAAATTCTTAGCTATTATAGATTGGATTCTTTGGGCATCTCACATGCTTTTTCTTGTGTCCTATGTGGGAAGGAAGTGGAAACTAGAGATCACCTACTATTTAATTGTGAATTTTCTTATGAATTTTGGTCATGGTTTTGTGATAAACTCAGTTGGTATACTTTACTTCAGTCTGAATTTCCTTTGGTGTTTGAATCTTGGCCCAAACTATATAATGAATCTTGCTTTGCCAAAAGTTGGGAAGTTTCTCTAGCTATTGTGATTTGGAGCTTGTGGTTGGAGAGGAATCAAAGAATTTTTTAGGAAAGAAATTAACAAGATGGAGTTAGTTTTATATCAAATTGAGACATCTATTTTAGAGATAGTCAGGGCTTATACCACCAAATACAAAAAGTTTGATTCCATGTTTTCTTCATGGGATCATTATATCCTTAAAAGTCGGAAGGAGATAAGGTTTCCTTTTAAAAGGTAGT
Source organism: Cryptomeria japonica (assembly GCF_030272615.1). Classification (NCBI taxonomy): domain Eukaryota; kingdom Viridiplantae; phylum Streptophyta; class Pinopsida; order Cupressales; family Cupressaceae; genus Cryptomeria; species Cryptomeria japonica. The sequence goes on along the minus strand of NC_081415.1, from coordinate 136,050,362 downwards.
CTTCTATCGAATATGAATTTCAAGCCTAATAGAAAAGATATCAAGTGGGAACCCCTAGATATTGATAAGGTCAAATTAAACTTTGATGAACCTGCTAAGGAAAACCTAGGTGTTCCAGGTATTAGGTGTGTTATAAGAAATAGTAGGGGGTATACTCTTGAGGTAGGAGTAGCAAGGATAGTTGATGGGACAAATAATGTGGCTGAAGCAATGGCCCTAGAATTTGGACTTAGATTGGGAACATCTATTGGAGCAAAAAGTATGAGTATAGAAAGGGATTTGATGAATATTGTATCGAAAATTATTAAGTCTAAGTTCCCAAGCTGGAAAATTCGATATATCCTCCAAGAGGCAATCAATTTACTATCTAATTTTAATGAGTTCCATGTTATAAATTGTTATAGAGGTAAATGGGTTGGCAGATACTTTGGCCAATTTTGGTTGCTCTCTAGATGTAGGGGAATTTTGTTTCAACTTAGAGTTTGCTTGATATGAGCAATTTCTTCAAATTGCCTAAAAAAGATACAAACCTAGAGTGAAAGGACTAGCTTGGTGGAAAACTTGAACATAATGCACAACAATGAGTACATCAATTTTTAAGCCAAGTGGCCAAGATTAAAATGTGTTGTTAGCTTCTTTTATCTCAACAATACACAAGATGTTTATGTATTGATGTTGTGTAAAGTTCAAAATGGAAGTTTCATTAAAAAATGATGTCACAAGTCCTTATATAGCTATCATTTCTCCATTCTTGATCTCACTCACACATGTCACATGAAAGCGATGAGAAAGTATGTGTACTTGCCATCATTTTTCTTGGGCACACCTGTATCCTTTTAATGTGGGTAGTAGAAAGAAATTTTTTCCAAAGAATTTGTATCATCTATGGATTTGTATCTCCACAGCTTGCATGCACTAGCTTCCTCAGTAGTAATTACTATTTCACACCTCCTATAGGATGGATTTGAGGAATTATAAAGGCTAGGATTTCTATTATTGTCTTCTCATTAAGCAATTGGGCTCTCTAAAATATCAACATCTGGGTAGATTGAATCAAATGGAGTACAATACACTTAACAAAAGAAATATTGTTCCATTTAAGGAGTGGGATTTCCCAGCTTCTAACCGATTCTCAAGGTAGCATCTCAGAAGGGTGTTTAAATGGGACTATTCGAAGGTGGAGAAGACCATAGTAATGATTGTTGGCCAATAATTGTTGCACTCAAAGGCACCATGGATTCTATACTCAAGCTCTCAGGTTACCTCTGTCTTCTTATGCTTTTTTATTTATTTATCGCAAATTTATGGTCTTCCATTGCAAGTAGTGCTTCAGTTCATTAGGGAGGTCTTTATCTCTAGGGAGGTTCTAGGTAGGGCCATGAAATATTATGATTTATTTGAGGGTAAATCTTGGGTAGGAGGGTTATTCCCTCATAAATTTGTAGAAAAGAAACCTGTTTTGTGAAAAAAAATTATGCTATTAAATCCAACAATTGCAAATACATTGAAGAGGAATTAGGCCTGTTTGCAGAGTTTATTTCTCAGGTGGAGGCTAAAAAGGCATTTGTAGTCTATGAGAAGGGATAATGATCATATGGAGAAATTTGTATATGAGAAGGTTGGGAAAAATTCCCCAAAATAAATATGGGATTCAGAGGTTTTTTATTCTGTTCTTTTTTGTCTCTACCCAAAAATGGTATTTTGGTGGGCTTTTGTAACATGCTACTCTAAAATTTTGTTGGGCGGTGAATGGTTAGTTGTCCACTTAGGTGGTATACGTGTTTGAATAGGTGGTTTTTTCTATTTTCTATTTTAGATACTTTTTAATGGATATTAGTTGTTTCAAACTATATATGTATTTAAGATTTATAAAATTATAAATTAAATATAGGTTTTATGCCTTTTATCAAAAAAATAAAATTAAAAATCTAGTGACTAGTGTATAGTGCATAGTACAACCCATATGATATAGACATATAGTTGTGTAAATTCTATATGGTCACATGAAATTCAATACCATTGAATCCATTAAGACCCTACAAAAATAATTTTGTTTTCAACCAAAATGCTAAATGTTATATGTTAATATTCACTTCTCAAATGTTTTTGATTAAGGAAAAAGTGGGTTTTACAGGGACCCAAAACCACAGAGTTATAGTCTTCATGAATATAAACATCCAAAGACTACAAAAACAAAGAAGCTGTCAAATAGACAAAAATGATAGCAGTCCAAACCAAAAGACGGAAAAAAGATAAAACCAGACATACACTAACCTAAGGACTTTAGAGCCTCTACAATCTTAGCTTCCAGGATGTTTATCTCTTGAGCCGCCTTCTTCAGGTCCAGGAACTCCTAATTATAAGACTTTGCCTTTCTCTTGACGTTGGCTCTTGTTCTCTTAGAGGGATATGAATCCTCTTTTTGGTTTTTTTCTTTGTCAACATCCAGGTCCACGATCAAGGTACCCTGCTAGGTTTTTTCCAACTTCTCCACCAATGTACTCATAGAGGCAGAAAAATTCTTCACAATTTTATGGCTTTACTTCATAATGGTGATCATTGTTTCCCTGATTTTACCAATTTCCCCATCAAGCTACATGGTCTCTTTCTCATTTTCCTTTTTCATTTTCTCCATTAGTTCCACGGTTCTTTGGAGACATTCTACCATCGACAACTTCTCTTCTTCAGTCCACACTACCCTTGTAGTATTTTGAGGCTGCCCTTTTTCTATCATTTCATCTAGTTTGCAAGACATTGTCCTGTTCTTTAAGTTAATTTCTTTTATTTCATGAAAAAACCATTTAAAAACCTTAAAGAAATCTACATAACCATTTCTAGCAATTGCTGGAATATCATCTAGAAACTCTTGATCAAGTTTAAAGTAATGATCTTCAGTTATGAGGTATTTAGGGAATCTAGGCCTATTCTCTCTGTCAGTGGCAGGGTGAGAAGAGTAGGATCCATCAGAGGGATTAGTGGCAAAGAAGGAGTCTTTCAGCATGTCCTTAGAGTAAGAAACCAACTTCTTCTTAGTATGGGACTTCACCTTGTTTTTATCTTTAGAAAGGGATTTCACAGAGGGATCTTTTTTACCCAAAGGCTTACTCAAAGGGGTTTTCTTAGGCACCTTCTTAGAGGGCGAGTATCTTCCTCTTCCAAATCAGAATCCCATTCATCATTGCCCTCAGACAAACTAGTTTCAATACCATACCCTTCTAAGACCTGGGCATAATTGGGATTAGATGGACTTGGTAAGTTAACAAAGTGCTCATGAATAAGTTGAATGAGACCAACATGCAAGACAAGGTAATTCCTATGGCTAGTATGGTGTTCCAAAAGATAATGTTTCAGAGAGAACAACAAGTAGTATGGAAAAGAATTCCTAACATTATGTCGAAAGTGATTGAGGAGGACAAAATGGTAGCTATAGACTCTGGTAAATTTTTTGTCCATAGTGATGTATTCCATTATAACCCTGAGCACCTCCCTCCAAAGATTCTCAATGCTACTGACCTCAAAATACGTTGTTCGAAACTTTAACAAGCGCTTCCCTTTCCTCGTTAGTTTTTGGAAAATTGATAACCGCTTCATCCGAAATCTTTCTGTCATGAAAGAAGTTCTTCCCCTTTGTAGAAAGGCCAATAAATTACCCAATAAGATTCTCATCTATCTTCACCTTTCTCCTAGAGAGAACAATTCCTTCCTCCTTCCATTTTTTGGCAAAATAAGACTTCTCAAATGTTTTAGATGTAACTATGACTTTATTTTTTCTTATGATAGAAAGGCCCTATTAAAAATTTACTATCAAAAACCTTTTTTAAAGAATTGTAGCCTATTAGATAAGAAATACCAAATAGTCATATATAACAAGATTTGAATCAAAGGTTAGTGTTCTCATATTAAGTAAACTAGAATGTCAATAAAGAAATTAAAATAAAGGAAATAATAATGTATTAAAAATAATATACTAAACAAAATAATATATTTGTGCAAACCTCAAACTTGAGCTTCACTTCACTTGTTAGGAATGTGGATACAAATCAATAGTATTACACTTCAATTCGTTTAATAATTTATTTTGACATAGTGAATAAATTGAAAAAAATAAATATATTATAATGATTAGTTTGGCTCTATCTCTCAAATCTGAAAGCTTAGATGATATCTAATGAAATGAATAATATTGTAAAGGGAAGAAAAATTAGGGTTTCACCAATAAATGTAGTAAGACCACTAATTTTTACTTAATTATCATTACATTAGGGAAATATAAGAACTTGATAGATCTAGATTCTAACTAGATTCCTAGTTTCCTAGATGCAGTCTTTCTTTCCCTTAAATCAAATTATACTTTAAATTAATTAAATATTATGGTATAGTGGTGGATTATTGAAGTAATTATGCATAAACAATGAGCTATAATAATCAAACAGAGCCAAAAACATAGATATGAGTAGTAGATGAAGGTTAAGATCTGTTCCCACAAATTCAGTCTCAATTATTGGGACTGTGGTGGTGGTCACCTTGGTCCTTGCAAATTTTTGCCATCCAAAGGGGAACCTGCTTGTCTCTACAAATACTATCATTCATCCAAAATGTAGGTTTGTACTTGTTCCTACACATAGTGGAAAGGGGAAAATTATTGGGAATAGGGGTTTTCCTTAAGTCAAACCCCAATTTTGGAATTAACCATGAAATAGAATTGAAATGTAAATGAAGTATTGTAATAAAATTCTTTCATTTTGAGGTGAACACTGAAATTATCTAAAACACTAGTGATATACCTTTTAATAAGGCTTTTTTATCTTCACAAGAAATTAGGGTTTCATGTAGATAGTCTTCATACACATAGAATATGAATGTCATCTCCAATGCTTGAATCTTGATCTTATTTCTACTCCAATGCTTGATAGAAGACTGATTGCTTTCTCACTTGATTGTAGGATCTCAATTTTTCTCTTTTGAGTGGATTATGAATTCGAATTAGGTTTGAAATGAGAGGGGTAGACCTCCTTTTATACATGTTAGATGGAAAACAAATTAAATTTGTGACACAGGCTGACACGGGATCTAGGTTCCCACTCAAACTGAGTGACCTTTATGAGGCCCCAAAATGGGCCCTTTTTTAGAGGGCCATGGCATTGGGAACCCTGGTCCCGGACATCATGGTCCCAAGATAAAGGGGAGGAAAGTGTAGACAGATAAAGTTTGAGTTTGATGATTGGTGTGAGTAGAATTAGAGCTTTAATCAGGCCTTAGAGGATGAATGCCAAAGTGAGGACAAAATTGTAGTTGAGTAGAATTAGGATGCTACATTTAACCCCCACTTTAGAGGGATTATGAAACTAAATATACTCATGGTAAAGCACAAATATTTGTATTGAAAAATTTCATGAAGACGTCAAAGAGACAAGACACACCAATCCCTCAAGGGAATTTGGGGTCTTACTACTTCAATATCAAGATAAAAAGGACATTATAAGAGAGAGGAAAGAGAAAGAATCATGACTACTAACCTAGTAAGATTCATTTACTATGAGTCATGAAAAATAAAAATACCAAAATAAAAAGAAAAAGACTCAGTTTGCAAAGTAACTTGAGTATTGAAATATGTGATAGTGTGCATAAAGTGAAACATTGAGCGAAGTGTATGCCTCCACGTTAAAGCAATTTCATATGCCTTATCATAAGAAATTTCTTTAAGGTAACACACATCCAAGGAAAAGCACATTATCACAATGATATACCCCCAACAAAGGACAAATCAAAGGATAATGGTCACAAAGCATTAAAACACATAAGGGATCCACTAACTCTAGGGTCAGTATGCTCTTATGATAAATAATGTATTTCATAAATATTCGTATTGAATCAGCCTCATCCCCCAAAGGTAGTGGAACCACAAGCACAATGGAATAAGAGAACATGTATTTTTTGAGTCAGCATGGAAGAGACCAAAAGAGATATCAATGCTTTTCATCATCTCCAAGTAGACAACACAAGGGACAATAAATAGAAGAATTGAGATACAAATATAATAATGTCACAATAGATTTGATCTCTTTATTACCTTGCACCAACAGAGCGACAAGGGTCATCCAAAGAGAACCTAACATAATACATCATAGGGGAAACACATTACGATCAAGCAAGAGAGGAGAGAGAATCTACAAAATGAATTAAGCTAATTGAATAAATAATTCACCTCTCAATATTGCTAAACATTATTTTGGGAAGGTGGACAAGATGAAGAGGAAAAACTTTGAGAATGATAGATGGAGCTATCACAAGTTCCAAACAAGGACCATTCTCTAATGTTGAATCACTTTGTCTATCACTAGGAGCTAGGATTAATGCTTTTGAAAATTGTTTAAATAAATCATTATCAACAAGATCGTATTCATCATTAGAATCATTAGAATCAAAATTGCTATCGTGATAAACATCGTCATCAATTTATTCACCAAGATTAATAAAAATAAGATCTCTAATATGAATAGAACATGTACCATCATCTTTCTTAAGCATTTTTAAACTCGGTGATTTAGGCTGAACTTCCTCCCTAGGATTAGGAAAAGGTTGGACAAATGGGACCAAGTCAACATTTGGTGTCTTTACGGAGGAAATAGCTTGAGAAGAAAGTTCACGAGCCTTAGCATGACAACTCCATTGATGATCTCTTGCACAACATTTTATTTTAGTTTTATCCAAGGGTTGTGAAGGTTTAAGATCAATGGACATAGGCTTATTCTCTTTCTTTAGAGGAGGAATGTGAGACGGTCTACTAGGTTCAAAACTAGGAGATATCGGGTACTTCCCTTTGTAAGAAATAGGTGGGACTATGACATATATAGGAGTAATAGAAGGTGTAATAAGGATACCAAGTCTATCATGAGGAGAAGAAATATGTCTAGGATATCTAGGCTCACTGAAAGATAAGATCATTTCATTCTTCCACTTTTGATAAGATAGAAAAAGAGAATCACTTCAAGGTTTAAGAGGTTCAATTTGTTTAGGCCAAAAGTAATCAAGGGTAATATCTCCATGCCTCATTATGGGTTGGTACAAACTATGATTAATTGTTATGACAATTCCATTATGAGAGAAATTTAGACATTTATGAATAGTAAAAGGGATCGCTTTCATGGAAGAGAGCCAAGAATTTCCCAACTTCACACGTAATTGATCCAATGTAGGAATGATAGAAAATATGGCATCTAAGCACTTAGTACCAACCTAAATGGGAAGAGTTATAGAGCCAATAGTAAGGTAAGAGAAACCATCATACACCTTGACCACTACATCAGATTTATCATATGTTACTTGATGTAATTGTAAAGTATAAAGATATTCTTCAATGATCACATTCACCATACACCTTGGATCTATTAGCACCCCTTATGAGAGTTTGTCTCTGATCTTCACAGTGATATATATAATGGGCCATCAAGTGCAACAATAGTCTCACTAGGACCGAAGGTAATACATCAGTCCTTAGGAGGTAAAGATTTGTCAACAAGGTTCATAATATTATTAGACTCGATACCAAGGTCATTGGGAGAATATGCAAGAGGCTCAAACTCAACCACATTAGTAGAATGGGAAGGAAAAAGATTAGTAAATATTTGGAGTTTTTAACTAGGAGGAGCTACAGATTTGTTTCCTTAGTTATTCACACAAGCTATATATATGATATTGTCTTCAATAAAGTTTTGAATCCTACTCCTTAACATGTAACACTTATCAGTACATCATGATTGGGTTGATATTGATATTGACAAAAAGCTTTTGAATTATGATAAGATGGCAAAGGTTTGGAGGTACACTTGCCTTGATTGGGGAAGTTTCAACACATTTTATTTATCAATTGTGTCATTATGCTATGCAAAGACTCAAAAAGAGGAGTAAATTCTTTTCTAAATTATTTGGATAAAGGGGCCACACCTGATATTGTGGTTGTCATATAACTTGATTTATTCCTTGTTTTATTTAAACTTTCATAAAATATTGTTGAGGACTCTCATTCTTATCAATCAAAGATATTGAAGGAGATGATTCAAATAGACTCACTTGAAGCTAATACTTATGAAGCACTACACACAACTACATAAAGGAAGTAAAATTAGAAAAGAGAAGCTTATACGTAGTGTCTTTTTATAAATTAGCAATACAACTTTTTTGAACATCATGAACAAGCATAGGATAAGCAATTTGAGAATACAAATGTTATATCTACCAATAAAATCAATCACTTTTTATTTAAAACCTTTTTTACAATGAATCAAATCAATCAAAGTAATATGAAGACCAATATTATTGTGAAATTATTGAATGAAAGCATTAGCTAATTGTTTCAATGATGTAATAGAATAAGGAGGCAAAGAGAAATACCATTGCAAATATTTGTCCCAAAAGGTTCAAGTAAAAAATTTAGCCATGTCTTTGATCATGAGAAAAGTCCCTACACAAAGTTTTAAGTGTTTTCACATGAGTTAAGGGATCAATTTTTCTATTATAAAGATCCGATTGAGGGACTTCCATATGTTTACGAGGGATATCATAGACAATGTGATGGATAATGGGCTTGCTATGGGTAATGGAAGCCAACTATTGTTGTAGGGATGAAATAGTTTGGGCTAAGTTATTGATGGTTGTTTTGGTGGATGGATTGAAATTGGACATATTGGATTGTGAGGGAGGAGTGATATTGTTGTATGTAGTTGGAGGTTGAGATAAAGGAGGTGGAACACTATGATATGTAGGTATAGGAGATTATTTTTATACAAATGGAAGACTTAGGGAAGGAGGTATATAAGAATTTTGATTAACAAGGTTTCCCCATTGACTAACATGTGTAGGATTAACATTTTGTGTGGAAGTAGTCATGATGGAAGATGTAAATGTGGCTACACTAGGAAAGGATGTAGGCATAAGAATAGATTGATTGACTTGACTAGTGGCTTGAGTGTTATCAAGGACTTCGACACAACTTTTGATAGGCATGATATTAGAGTCAACAATATGTGCAAAGCCACGCAACAAAACAACACCAATTTTATCACTTTGCACCATTATTTTTAATCCTTCAATCTATGGGATTGCATCACTTTTCCGATATTGTTGACTCATCCATTATTGAAGATTTTCAAATTCATTGTTAATCTTCTCCAATTGGTCAATGGTAACCATAGTCAGTGGTTCATCATCATCATGAGAATTATGAAAAGAATGGGGATAAATGAAATCATTTGTATTATAGGAACCACCAATATTCTCATGAAATAAGTTATCCAAATTAAGCTCCATATACTTAGTACTTAAACCTTGTGAAGATTTAATTCTACAACTTCTTCTCATGGGAATATAGTAGGTAGGACTAATCATAACAAAACTCATGCACAAAGAAGGGAAATTTGAATGCACAAATTGAATATTATGATTAAACAATACAATTTTTTGTAAAAGTGATTGATTAACCAATTAATTAAGCAATGTGATTTATGAATTTGTAAGATAAATAGCTCTAAATCATAGTGTAACATATCATTAAAATCAGATCTGAAAATAGATTTGAAAATTATGCAACTGATAAGTAAATTTTAGAAACATAAGTTAGGGTTTTGTGTAATCAACCTCTAAATTTATGTAATTCAATTGAAAAATGAGATCTATGAGTGTAAATTTGAATTTTAAATTGCATAAACAATCAGATTTGAAATAATGAATCCAACTTACGCATCCCACAAGTTCAATTTTAGAATTACAAATTAGGGTTTGTGTGATTTTAAGCTCTAAATTTATGTAATTCAATTGGAAATAAAACTTGTAAGTGTAAATTTAAATTTTCAAATACATAAACTATCAGATCTAAGAGCACAAATAAAAAATTACAGCACGTAAGATGTTGGGTTCACCAAAATGTAAAAGGGTGAAAAATTAGGGTTTCACCATTAAATATAGTAAGACCATTAATTTTTATTTAAATACCATTACATTAGGGAAAGATAGGAACTTAATAGATCTATATTTTGATCATATTCTTGGTTTCCTAGATGGAGTCTTTCTTTCCCTTAAATTGAATTGTATTTTGACTTAATTGAAGATTAGAGTAGAATAGTGGATTATTGAAGGAATTATGCATAAACAGTGAGTTATAGTTATCAAACAGAGGCACAAACCTAGATATGAGCAGTAGATGAAGGTTCAAATCTATTCCTAGAAATTCAGCCTAGACTGTTGGGACCGTGTTGGTGGTCCCCTTGGTCCTCTAAACTTTTTGCCATCCAAAGGGGAACCTGCTCATCTCTGTGAATCTCATTGTTCTTTCGAAACATATCTTGGTACCTACTCTTACACACAGTGGAAAGGGAAAAATTGTTGAGAATAGGGGTTTTCCTTACATCAAACATTGGTTTTGGAATTAACCATGAAATAGAATTGAAATGTAAAGGAAGTACTATAATGAAATGCTTTCCTTTTGAGGGAAAAACTAAAAATATCTGAAATACTAATGATATACCTTTTAATGAAGTTTTGTTTGTCTTCACAAGGAATTAGGGTTTCATGTAGATAGTTTTCATAAAACATAAAATATGAATGTCATCTTCAATGCTTGAATCTTGACCTTATTTCTAAGCCAATTCTTGATAGAAGACTGATTGCTTTCTCACTTGATTGTAAGATCTCAATTTTTCTCTCTTGAGTGGATTATGAATTCGAATTGGGTTTGAAATGAGAGGAATAGACCTCCTTTTATACATGTTATTCGAAAAATAAATTAAATTTTTGACACAGATTGACATGGGATCTAAGTTCCCTCTCAATCTAAGTGATCATTATGAGGCTAAAAAAGGGGCCCTCTTTTAGAGGACCATGGCACTAGGCACCCTGGTCCTTGAGGACCATGACGCCTAGTGCCCTGGTCTTGGACCTTAGGGTCCAGATATTAATGAGAGGAAAGTTCAAACAATGAAATTTTGAGTTTGATGACTGGTGCGAGCAGAATAAAAGCTTCAATCAGAACTTAAAGGATGAATGCCAAAGTGAGGTCTAAGTGAGGACAAAATTGTAGGCAAATACAATTTAGGATGCTACAAATACAATAGCCACTATTCATAGATCTACACATAATATCAATGCAATTATATAATTAAACAAATGATGACATGATATTTCAAGTCCAATGCAATTCACCTGCCTTATTCCAAGTATGAATTTAACACACAGCTCCATAAGAAGCACAATGAAATAGACCTCATTAAACTATTTGTGATAAAATGCAATTATTCTATATGTACAAATGAGTTGATAACAATCTATTTTAGATGGACATCGAAATTTCATAAATATTAAATTTACCATATAAAGAGGTAGATAGAAAGGCCAAGACATTTCGATTTTATTTAATAAAGTTTATATTCATCTCTAAATTTAAAAAAAAAAAGTTATATAATATTATTTTATTTCTCTTCCTTTGTAAGTATTTCTAAGTGAATTGGTCCTTATAGCTTTCAATGTTCTGGTCTAGATGATGAAGAAACTTCGTAAAAGAGTTTTCATTCGTAATGTTTTCAAACACTTCCCACTTGGCCCAATTTTTCTACAAAAGCTTAAAAGTCCATATCGACAATCATGTGATATACCCAATAAATCTTGTTTCATTTCATCCATCTTATATTGCAATTATATTCAAATCCAAAGGCATGGCTTCTTCTTTTCATCCACATCCAAAGTCGTTTTAACTTTGGTTCTCTGCATTTTGCTTATCATCGCTTCCTCCTTTACCCTGCCAACGCAAGGTATTATTATCTAAAACAGTTGTTTATTTATATTTACTGTTATTCTAGTATTTAAAGAAATTAAGTGTGTAAATTTCGTTGTAATCTCTTTGCTTTGTTGAATAAATAAATAAATAAATAAGATTGTTTTTAAAAATAAAGTGATATAAATTGATATAATTATATGATGACATTCAGAAATATTAGAAAGAGGAAGCTTAATACAAAACTGAACTGTTATATCTCTAGCATGTGAAGCATAGGCATGGCAAACTTGTATTTTCTCACAATTTAACAATGATCTCAATTATTAGGGATTATAGTTTTCCTGCATATTGATAGCACGTTGAAGAAAGACATCTAGATCATATGGATGTTCTCTATCATAAGACCTTACAAAAACTACTGCAAGTATACAATAAGATTGTAGGACAACTCAACCCTAATCTCCAAATTTTCTTCCTCTACCATACACAAATTAAAAAGGGCACAAAAACATTTGTTAAAAGAAAATGACTACTAACACCAGCTATACTATATTACAAGCTCAGAAGACTATATCTAATTTATTCAAATATTCCTTCATAGAGATTCTATATCAAGATTATCTATTATATACATGGATCATGAAAGCGGAAAGTTAAAAAGAGAAATGGTGATAATGATATAAGCAGTTTACATAACGTACCTGTAAACATGCCAACCTTCAAGATCCAAGATCACATCCAACCTTCACATTTTTTTCAGAAATCAAAATATGAACTCTTTGTACCTATCTGCAAGATTTTAATAATGGAGTATTTTCTTTACCGCAACAAAATATTGGGAAATCAGTGTCTCAGAATAGTTTTGGAGAACTTGAGAAATGGCCTATTCATTCAAATAATGAGATCCATCTACTTAGGTTGAACATCTCGAAAGTCAATGAACAAACAAACACCAAAGTTCAAAGAATGAAAAAATCTTTTAACCATTCAAAATCATATAAATCTTTCTTTTTTTAAACTGAAAGAGAAAACCTACCCCAAATTTGTTTACAAATGGGCAATTGTTTTTCTTTTCTCAGTTACAGATCATGAGAATGCAGAGGCAAATTATTTTTCCTTTTGTTTTGCTTGAGAGAATTATTAACATTGATCCATTTCCCATTTATGCATAATATGAAATGGTAGCTCCCAATTTGTTATTATGTGAATCTACTATAAACCCAACTGGTTGTCATATTGAGCATGGTCCTCTGGTTTGGAAAGAGTGTCACAGGCATTGTATATCTACAAAAAAAATATTTCAAAGAGCGCAAGGCAATCTCTTTCAACATTTTCTATCTTCTTTTGGGAAGATAAACATGGTGATATTTTTGCAGACCGTGCTTTACCAAATAAATATATGAAGTAGTAAATGGTGAGGAGGCATCAACATAGACACATCTTGGCATAATAACTGCCAGTTTATTCCACTCACTCAACCCAACCACTACGACAAAATCCTAGACATCAATTTAAATACCAAGACTTTTTTTACATAGAACATTCTCCCATGTTGTGGTTAATTGATAATTCTATTGGGAAATTACAATGTTTAATCATTTATTTTGTTATAATTGTTTGCATTATCATTGTATAAGAGGCATTATGGGTACAAATTTATTTCATTAGCTTTGTTTTCTTTGTGTATGAATTTCATAATCTATTGTCCCAAATCTAATATCCTTTTGAGAAGAAAATGTAGACTTATTCCAAAAGTTTAAACACTAAAAGTGTTGAGCTTGAGCTGACTAACTTATTCCCTAGGAGCTTAGGTGAATCCTCTTTCAATACAACATCTAACATGCCTAACATTGTTGAGAATCCTTCCCCTCATGCTTCTCATGATGAAAACGACTCTTCAACCCAAGTGACTATTGAACAATTGGGGAAGCTCGACAAGGAATTGGAAAGGCTTCAATAATTGTGAGTCAAGAACTCATTGGAGGAGTGGCAATCTTCTTGATTGAAGGTTTAAGGAGGTTGATTAAAAAATGATGAACATGGTTTGAATGTGTTGCATAGAATAGCTGATGTTGTAGACGACTATATTATGGCATTAAAAAGTTGTGTTGAAGTGCACGAACATTCAAATCCTCAAAATCAAGTTGAGTCTTGAAACCCTATTTGTGCATCTTTTCCTAATGTGCCTACTTATACATCTTCTACTATGGCTACCTCTACAAAAATATTAATGCTACACATGTTAGTAATGGGGGAAATCCTATCAATGAAAATTACTACACTTTCAATCAATCTTCCATTTGTTTCCCAACCATCTCTTGTACCCACTTATCATGATGTCCCACCTACCTCTCAGATAACATCTTCAAATCCTCCATCTCAATCCCACATTTCTTCACCCAATTCATCCACCAAAGCCTCCAAAAATAATTTGATCTAAAATGTTTCATCTTTAAAACAACGGTTGACTTCCATAACTCAATCAAAATCCACTTCCTGTATGTTTTATTATTAGCCCACTTTCCATTGATATCCTTCAAACTCCTCTCTTGCAACACATCAAAATCCCCCATCTAGAGAAATATAATGATTAGTTGATATCAAAATTCACGTAAAAGCACTTTCAACTTTGCCTAGCAATTTTTCATATGACCCAAGACTTATGGAAAAACTATTCACTCATACCTTAAGAGAAAAATATTTGCATTCGTTTTTCTCCTTGCCTCATTCGATTGGTTCTTTTAAAAAAATTTCTAATGCCTTTATTCACATTTTCAAATCAATATTTGTCCACAAATTACTTTAACTCATTTGGTACAGTGGAAACAAGGTGCTAAAGAAAAGGTGACTAATTTCATTGGTAGATATAAACATTCACATTCACAAATTGCTTATCTTGTGCCTGATGGTGATGATAAAAAAAATTTAGAGATGAGAATTATTTTTTCTAATTATGCATCTTTCACACAATTGTACATATCACTTCATAATTAACAACTTCAAGCGATTCAATATGAGCCTTCTTCATCATTGACTCTAGTTGATAATAATGAAAATGCTCATCATAAATTTCAAAACTTTAGAAAACAAAACAAGAACTTCATCAATATTAATACAAACAATTCTTCCAATCATATAAATATTCATTGATGTTGCACTAATTTAATTTTTAAATTTAACATGATTTGAAAATATTGAATAAATTATTTAGTTATTATTGTTGGTTTATGACCTTTTTGTTGAATATCCGAGCAACTGATAGGAGGGGTGAAACAATTGACTATTTAAAATTTCATTTAACCTTAATGCATAGATCCAGAATAATAAACAAAATTAACAAAACTTTAAAGTGCATGCATGAATAAGAACAAACACAAGAAACACTAAATTTTACGTGGAAAACCAAAGAAGAGAAAAACTACGGAGAATGCTAATTCTCAATATATAAACACTGGTTAAGGTGATTTTTACAAAGGGTGGCTCACTACCAAGGTGCTCCTTGTTGGTGGGCTCACTTCCTTGAAATGCTCACTACCGATTTGCTCACTGCAGGCGGGGTCATTGCCGAAGAAGAAAGAAAGATACACAGAATCTACCATAAAAATATAGTTTGCATGGTCGAAATTGATTTCGGTAACAATTCACAACACTATACTCACACAACCATTAGATTCTTTAAATCTCACATGTCTTCAACACAAAAAACCATATATCAATTCATCAAATCAAATTTCTATATTTATTGTCTCTGGAAATCATACTTCTCAATGTCGGCTAAAACAAAGATCTAAAATAGGTTTCCACTAAACATTTCAGTGGTGGTAAGGAATGAGAAGTGGACCATATCATATTGTTCGTCATCGAACATACATTACCAAAGCCAGACCCAAAATGTATCTACATGCTATACAACCTTAATGTCTGGTCTAAGGACTCAAGCTTAAGAACAATCCAGACCCAAATATAATGCTGAGAAACAACTTCTGAGATACTAAACTCATCCGATAAAACTAAGAAACCTCCAAGCACACAATATACCTAAGTCAAACATTCCTACTCATCATACCACATCTAGACTTAATCTGGACCAATGGATGTGACATCAATGGTTACACACAATCTAATGCTAACAATCTCCCCCTTTGTCGTTGATGGCAATATCCATCAACAACAATAACAAAAACATGAAACATGAAAGATCATCAATATGAACAACTATCTCTCTCTCCCCCTTTGACAACAATAACAAAGGTCGACAAAAACTCTCCTTAAGAAAATCATAACTTCTCCCCCTGAGAGGAAGCACACAAGCATTAGTTCAGAAAAGAATGTACATGCTACTCACATCTATAATGCACATTATTTCAAACTGGGAAGCGGTAATAACCCCAACTTCTATCAGAGATACTCAAAAGCATCTTTGCACAATTCCTTAGTAAATATGTCCGCAATCTGCTCTTTTGTAAGTACATACTCAAGTTTGACCTCATTGTCTAGAACCTTTTCCCTCAAGAAGTGATACCTTATAGATATATGATTTGTTCTAAAATTTTGTACCAGATTCTTTGAAATATTTATTGCACTAGTATTATCACACATGATTGGAATAGGGTCATCAAACTTTCCACCATTGTTCTTCAAAGTTTGCTTCATCCGTAAAATCTGAGTGCAACAAGAAGATGTTGTAATGTACTATGCTTTTGTCGTAGATAAAGACACATAATCTTGCTTCTTACTTGACCAAGAAACTAACTAGGAGTCAAGAACGAATGCTCCTCCACTTGTACTTTTTCTGTCATCAAAACTTCTGACCTAGTCTGCCTTAGTATAAGTTGTGAGGTTAAAATCTAAGCTCCTAGGATACCACAATCCAACTTCTTCTATACCTTTGAGATATCTGAAAATTCTTTCACTGCCACAACATGTGATTCTTCTGGTTCTTGCTTAAACCTTGCTACCAAATAGACTGCATGCATGATGTCTAGTCTGGTAGCAATCAGATATAATAGGCCTTCAATTATTGACCTGTACCAACTTGCATTTTTCTTAGATGATTTATCATCCTTAGTTAACTTGCATCTGGTAGTCATAGGTGTACATACTGGTTTGGAATTCTCCAGCCCAAAATTGTTCAATAGTTCTCTGACATGCTTAGATTGAGAAAGAAAATTTGCTTTATCATTCTGATTAACTTGCAATCCAAGAAAGAAATTTAACAGACCAACCATGGACATTTCAAATTCTTTTTGTATCTCAATAGAAAATATTCTACACATGTCCTCACTTCCTCCAAGGATTATATCATCAACATATACTACCACAATTAGAATTTCACCTAAATCTATCTTGAATTACAAGTTGATGTTTGTTGAACCCTTCTGAAATCTTTATCAATTAGATACTTGTCTAATCTCCCATACCAAGCTCTAAGAGCTTGTTTTTGTCCATACAAAGCCTTTTTAAATCTACAAATAATGTTTGGATTATCATTAAACTTGAAACCTTCCAGCTATTCAATGTAGACCTCTTCTTTTAATTCTCCATTTAGAAATGTTGATTTTACATCCATTTGATAAACTTTGAAATCCTTGAATGCTACAAATGCCAGGAACATCCAGATTGCTTTCATTCTTGCAATTAGGGCATAAGTCTCATCAAAATCAATTCCTTTAATCTGAGTGTATCCTTTGCAAACCAACCTTGCCTTATTCCTTACAACCTTTCCATCTTCATCCAACTTGCTCTGAAATATCCATTTAGTTCCAATTACATTCTTGTCTTCCAGCCTGCTGACCAATTCCCATGTCTGGTTTTTCTCAATCTTATCTAGTTCCTCTTTCATTGCCTTCATCTGGTTTTGATAATTACAATCTTATTCTACTATTTTTGACGCAGTTTCAAATAACAAACACAACAAGACCTATTCTTTTTCTACTTTACTTCCTATGATAACTCCTTTTCTCTTATCTCTGATGATCTATTCTCCTAATTGATTCTTTCTGACATACCTTGGAGTCTTGGATGGAGATGTTGAAGCATCTTGATCATTTTTTTCTTCTCCTTCTTTATTCTTTCTTTTCCTTTTCTCCAGATTCATTTGATTCATATCCTACTACTATCTATGAATCCTTTGAATTATTCTCATCAACTTTTATATTTGCACTTTCAACAATATTATTCAATCTTTTTCTGAAAAATCTATATGCTTTGGTCTTTGTTGAATAACCCAAGAATATTCCTTCATTTCCTCTACTGTCAAACTTTCCAATATTATCCTCATCTCTCCAGATATAGCACTTGCTTCCAAAAACTTTGAAATATTTCACTATTCGAGTTCTTCCATACCATAGTTCATAAGATGTTTTACCATACTTTCTTCGAGATACAAAATTCTGTTAAGTGTGTATGTTGTATGAATTTCTTCTTTCCAATAAACTTCTAGTAACTCTTCTTGTATAGTTTAGTTCATTCTTTCAACTACATTGTTCTATTGAGGTGTTCGAGGAGTTGATAATTATCTTTTGATGCCATGCTTCTCATAGAAGTCATTGAACTCATCTGAGATGAATTCTCCTCCTCTATCAGACCTTAAACACTTGATTTTCTTGTCAACTTCATTTCAACTTTTTTCTTAAATACCTTTAACTTTTCTAATGCTTCATATTTCTCTCTCAGAAATGCAACCCAAGTCATTCTAGAATAATCATCAATCACTAACATGAAATACTTTTCACCTTATAGGGTCCTTGTCTAGATCGAACCACAAAGATCTGTGTGAATCAGGTCTAATAATCTAGTGGACGAGTACTCCTTTCCTCTAAATGTACTTCTAGTCTACTTTCCTATTTGACATTCCCTATAGATGTTGTTCTCCGATTTAGTCAATGTGGGTAAGTCTCTTACTGTACTCCTTGAACTAATCTGTACCAAGTTATCAAAATCAATATGACACATCCTTTGGTGCCATAGCCAATTGTCATCAAGTTGTGATATCAAGAAGTGTTTTGTAGCTCCTTCCAACTGGTACATATTTCCATTTATCCTTCTTCCAATTGCAACCACCGTTCTGGACTCCTTTTGAATTTCACATCCATTGTCTTGAAAAACAACATTTTATTCATTTTTGCTCATTTCCAACACTCGAGAGATTATAATGCAAACCCTTCACATAATAAACATTGTTAGTGATATGTTTTCCATCAAAATTAATTGAACCAATACCAAAAATTTGTGTTGTCTATCATCTCCAATTCTAACTAATTCTCCATCATATCTTTCAAGTTTTATGAATTTACTTTTATCACTGATCATATGATTTGAACATCCGTTGTCAATCAACCATTCATTTTTATCTCTGCTAGCATGAAATTAATTAGCAACAATCTTAGAGATATCAAACTAAGGAACATCCTTTTCTACCAAAAACAATAAATCATCATCCTCATAGTTTGATTCATCATCTAAAATGCTAGCATCATCCTTAACATAGTATGCCTTCTTATTGAATTGTACCTTGTTTTCCTTAAAATTCTGTCTATTTCCCTTTTCTAGACATCTAGTCACAACATGACCAATCTTAGCACATTTAAAATATTTAAAGAATAAAATACCTTTGTATTTTCTAGTGCCTTTCTTCAACTTTCTCACAAAGTTTGCTTCTACCTCATCTGGGATCTCTTCATGATCCAGTCTATCTTCATATGCCTTCAATGCGGTCTCTGACTTATCTTTGTCCTTTCCAAACTTCATTACTTCGAATGTTATCAGGGTACCATACAATTCCTCTCTGGTGAATTTCTTTGGATCATAAGTTTCTTTAATCATTGAGATCTTATCACTGTAGCTTACAGGTAATGTCATCAAGATTTTGTCAATCACATTTTCAACGCTCAAGGTGCCTCCAAGTTCTCTGATCCCATTTATTGTGGTATCAACCTTCTCAAAATAGCTCACAATATCTTCTCCTTCTTCCATCCTTAGGTTTTCATGTCTTCTCTTGGCTATTAACCTCTTTATCAGCTTGACTCTTTCATTCCCTTCATATATGTCTTTTAGTTTCTGCCAAACCTCATTAGTAGTATTCAAAGAGATAACCTTAGTCAATTTAGTTTTTGACAATGTACTGAAGATAGCATACCCCACTGAAGAGTCATAGCTTTATGTTTCTTTTATAGATAATTTTCCATCTTTAAGGGTTTTTATATTTGTTTATGGACTTCATGAATATACTTTAACCAACCTTATATGCTTCTTTTGATAAGTGTCATTACCTATAGTTGAAACTTTTATTCTGATAGAACCATGAACTTTATAAATGTAATTATAAGTATTTACTATTTTTATGTGTGACTAGTGAATTTGTTCAAATGAATGGTCATGATGTGTGGATAGAATGCTTGCTCTAACCTTTATGTGGTAGCTGCATGGAACGATCTTTATGAAGGAACAAGGTATTTTATAGCAACAGGGTAATGTGGACAAAGGATGGACAACAACACAAGATGAGTTCAAAGATTTGTTGTGGACTTGGTCAATACTATCGCTTCTTATTAAGGAGTCTGTAGACTAATCATGATCTCTTGATAAAGACTAATAGTTGTCATGAAGGATTGTAGAGAGGATATAGGGAAAATATACAGATTTTCAAAGAAGGACAAGAGTCCTGATTATCTTATCTTTCCTAGATTTTATGAGTTTTAAATAAAGCTTCTGTATATGGTGAAAATGGATAACAATAATAACAAAATTGAAAGGCTAAATGAATTCAACCACAAAACCCTAGCCTAACAATCAACAAAGATCCACCATAACATATGAAGATTACCTAAGACAATGTAAATCAAATGAAATCACAAAGATTATACCATCACATGTCCAATAGGGTTTTGATCTCCATTCTTCCTATCTCCATTGATCTTGCTTGATATATTTGCTCTCAGATTTTATGTGCACAAGAGCTCAACAAAGAATGGAATGTGGTTGCAAGTAGGATCGTAGTGTAGTCGAGTCCTCAAGTTTTTCGATTAGGTCATTAGAATGATTGATTAGGGTTTGATAATGAAGGAAGCATCTCCTTAAATAGAAGACACAATAAGAAATGGAGGGATAAGATTGAGAGGTGTAAAAAAAAGGTCGGCTAGGATTAGAGGGTAGGTAGAGGAAATAATAAAATAATGAAAGAGGTAGGTAGTGTAGGAATTAAGAGATGAATGACATGTGTCATGTGTAGAAAAGGATAATGAATTAATTAAATAAACAAAGATTTATTTAATTAATAGAAGAAGTAGGATAATTAAATAAATAAAAATATTTATTTAATTTAGGAAAAGGATAATTTAAATAAATAAATGTATTTATTTAAATGAGAAATAAGGCTAGAAGAGGATAAATGAATTAATTAAATAAATAAAGATTTATTTAATTAATAGAAGAATTAGGCTTAGATAATTAAATAAATAAAATATTTATTTAATTAGACATGACAATTTTGGGTGTCTACATTTTGCCCCTCTTTAAGACAATGCGGCTTGTCGCGTTGTTTCAAAGAAGATAAGATGAACTGATACAGAGTTGCCCCAAGATGGGAATGATATGCCCCCTTGAGAGATTGGATGAAAATATCTGAAAATATCGCAAACAATCTCTCGATAAGAAAGACGGGATAGAATGGACTGACCGGAGAAAGTGACAGAGTCATGGGATAATGAAGACTGACTCGGGAAACAAGGGCTAGGGCAGTCTATAAGATAGACCACGAGGGAAAATACATCCTTATTGTCATCTACACCTTCACGAGATCAAAGTGCAGAGCGAGAAAAGAGCAGGAACAGTCAGCAGTGATGGCTTTCGTGCATAGATTTGACCGTGTTCGCCGATTTCAGAGGCCAGCAGAGGCAGGAGAGCCGGTAAGTACCACCAAACCTCCTTGTACTTTGACGCATTCAATTTTGTCATTAATGCATGTCGAATAGAGCAATAAATGCGCTTAGAAGTAGAGTTAAAAAATGTCAAAAACCGTTGAAACG
Source organism: Cryptomeria japonica (assembly GCF_030272615.1). Taxonomy (NCBI): domain Eukaryota; kingdom Viridiplantae; phylum Streptophyta; class Pinopsida; order Cupressales; family Cupressaceae; genus Cryptomeria; species Cryptomeria japonica. Next base: position 136,028,573 of record NC_081415.1, on the reverse strand, counting down.
CGTCTGTGTCGGTGCCAGGCGCGTCTGTGTCCGCCAAGCGCGTCTGTGTAGGTGCCAGGCGCGTCTACGTCTGGAACCGCGTTTGCGTCGGATGCGGGCGCGTTTATGTCATTAAGGGGCGTCTGCATTGCCAAGTCACGTTTATGCATGGTATAAGCACGTTTGTGTTATACAGGCGCGTCTGTGTTGTACAAGCGCGTCTGTGCAGTTTGTAGGCACATTTGTGTCAGTCAAGCGTATTTGCATTGAAAAATGCAAGTTTTGGTCTTCTAGGTCAAATCGACAGTTCTGTGATGAACATACGCTGTCGATTGGATAAGCTGCTGAGAGGATACACTCAAGCAGGTCCTCTAGGAAGACTAGGATAGATCAAGGCACTTTGTGATGAACAGTGAGTACCAAGATAGAGTACTTTGTGATGAACAAGGAGTACCCAAAGTATGAGCAGCACTTTGTGATGAACAGGGAGTGCAAATGTGAATAACACTTTGTGATGAACAGTGAGTGTCACACACGTAGTACTTTGTGATGAACAAGGAGTACTACTAGGATAGATAGTAACACTTTGTGATGAACAGTGAGTGTCACTAGGATAAATAGCTATGTGCATTTAGATAACGAGTAGCATTTTGTGATAAACAGTGAATGCCACTATGACTGACATGATTTGATTTGCTTGACTGCAGGAGTACTTGCCGATGCTGGAGTCACGGGAGAGATTCCCATCGACGTAGAGGTTGCGACCTGAGCTGTCAATTGGAGACAGAGCTGCCATCGAGGAGATGGGTCTGAGACATGTATTGTATGTGCCTGAGTTCCGGGCAAACATGGGTTTGCTGACTACGCTTGCTGAGAGATGACACTCTGAGACTTGCACATTCCATTTACCGATGGGTGAGATGACAGTCACCCTTGAGGATGTATATAGGATTCTACAGGTGTCGATCGATGGAGATTTGATCCCCTACGATCGAGATGGAGACCGGGAGGCATTGAGATGAGTATTTCAGGACCCTGGATTAGAGATGCGGGCAGGACATGTGGCATGGGACACCATGACAGCCACAGGGTTAGCATTGCCGGCCGTGATCGGAGGAGCGATCAGTGGATTCCTATGTCCAGACAGGGCGACACGGGGATTGGCTGTGGGCTAGGGGGGAGCACTGGAGACACTGGTGACACAGCATACTAGATATGCCTGGGGACCATGTGTGCTAGCCCATTTATATTATGAGCTTCACCAGTTTGTTTATCACGGGTCAGTGGGATTGGGCTGCAGGGTGACACTATTGCAGGTTTGGGCTTACGAGCATCTGCCAGTGACGAGGCCAATACACTTCAGAGGTAGGGGACATGGACGCAGTTTTGTGCATCTGTACGATATGATCACCTTGCAGCTACGGATTGGCAGGTTGGAGCATTGGTGGTGAGTGCTAGATGATATCGATGTGGTCATATGGAGACCATATCTAGGCTGCGAGGAGTGGGAGGATGACGCAGTGGAGCTGCCCTACACCTTTTGGAGCAGGTACCTGATTGGGCGAACGCCCTATGTGCTAGAGAGGCAGCTAGTGGATAGGGTTTGCAGGTAGTATGGCAAGATTCAGAGGATGCCATGGGGCTCGGGCATGTATGCCCGCACAGTCAGAGATCAGACGCAGTTTGGGCCGCTACTATCATATGATCAGGATCTTACACAACTGGCAGAGATGGTGCGCCTACCCTGGGACATGTGGCCTGAGATTGAGGATGCCGGGATGGATGCTGAGTATTCATCATATTGGGCAGAGCATCCATTCCCATGATTGACAAATCCAGGAGAGGCACTAGAGGGAGATGGGGGAGGAGATGATGATGATGATGGTGGAGGTGATGGGGGCAGAGGCCAACAGAGGCGGAGGGGAGTAGTTGGGGAGAGGAGGGTTGCACCTCAGAGAGAGCATGGGGAGGAGAGACAGGCTCAAGTGGTGAGGGGTCATGGTGGATTGCCCTTACAGGTACTACTAGCACATGTTCCCAGGAAGGTATAGAGACAGGGACAGGTACAGGGACAGGTGCCAATATAGGCACAGGAGCAGAGATGGAGACAGGTATGGGCACAAAGGCATGTACAGAGACAAGTACCTGTACAGGCACCAGTACAGGTACAGGTACAGGGGTAGGCACCTACAGAGGGGGAGCCACAGGAAAAGGCAGAGGGGGCTGACCCAGAGGAGGATGAGCTGATTGAGCTTAGGGAGATTTTCCAGGGCCAGGCAGATGAGATACAGGATTTGGAGAGGGAGAGAGATCGGCTCAGGATGAGGCTCAGAGATACTGAGCGAGAGAGAGATCAGGCTATCCAGCGCTATACAGAGGCTGAGACAGCGCTGAGGGCAGGGAGACAAGCAGCGGAGGACATAGGGGTAGGATATGCATATGTCCTGTGGTCCGGAGAGGAGATAGGGTACTGGAGGGACCTCTACTATGGTGCAGTGCCAACAGATTAGCGGGCGAGGAGCTTCCATAGACCGTCGCGTACAGCGACAGCTACGGGAGGGAGTCGGAGGAGGCAGCATCTAGTGGTGGGGTCATGGGTCCTCCACCACCACCAGATAGAGGGGACAGGCAGGATGATCCTGGGGCGGGTCCTTCAGGGGCTCAGATTCCACCGAGGCCAAGCGGCTCCGAGGGAGGGAGTTCATCATAGCCATAGAGGGCTCCCATTGTATCTGTTTTGTACCATTTTTTATATGATGATGTAGACACCTGCGAAGGTGATTGTAGCGATATGTATTTTTGACATCATTGTATCATGACACTTATGATTATATATATGAGATGATTCATTTTTGCGGCAGCTATATGCATGTGTACCTATGTGATGAGATGTTCTTATAATGTATGTTTCTATGTGATGCTTATGATATGGATGCAAATATGTATATGATGCAATGCAATATATTTTTTGTTCTTTTATGTTTTATATGTGTATGCATGATGCAAATGTGAATGTATGTAATGCAAATGAATATGATAATGCAAATGTAAATTGTGCTAACAGGTGTTGTGTGTAGGATGTGATGTAATTGGGGTATCTATATGTATGTATGAAATGCTTATATGTGGTAATGCAGGTGCAACTACATGAAATGCAAATGTTTTTGGTGTGTCATTATACTCAGTCATGTGATAGCAGGCTACGCAGACTCGAGAAGGACGATGGAAGTCAATCAAGAAAGGGGGATGAAAGATAGAAGATCTGAACGTGAAAGAACTTCTTGTGCGTTATCATCATTGAGCTTTATTATGGCAAGTAGGTTATGACAATCGAGGCATATGTTCGACCCAGAAAGTCATTGTACCTGTTTGCATGGAGATAAGACAGTCACAAACAAGGAATGCCCCAATTCATACTAGACTCACAATGTCCTCATATCCTTGGACAAGTCATAGCATTACTAAAAGACAATCCACAAATAGCAAATACAAAAATAGGTGACGATACCCCATCCTCACCTTTCTAGTCAAAGACATCCTGGAGATAGAATCTCTAGTCAGAGACATCTCGGAAAAGCTAAAAGACATGTCACCAAAAAAGATGAAATCAAAAGAAAACCAAGACTCGACACCAACATCCACTATAGTCCTCAAGTTTAGTGTCTCTTGTCACTTGTATAAGTCTTATTCGATTGTGGTCACAATGTTTACTTTCACAAAAAGGATAGATAGCACTGAACCATATGTTGTCTGAGTCTGTTGAAAGATTTGATTTGTTGAAGCTCATTGTTGCTGCTGTCTCATCTGAAACCGACTGAATCCATGAAACTGATACTTTATTGCGAAGAAGATGAAACTTTATTGTGGACTGGTGATGCAAATGTTGCTTTATTGTGGATTGTGCACGAATAGACTGAAGAAAGCTGGAAAAAACTGTACTCCTCGAAACATGTGATGTTCTTAGTTCCACACCCATCACTAGACATAGGATTTACCGTAGCCACAGATAGGATTTGATTTATTATGGATGGAAAGGGAGGTTTATTATGAATGGCTAACCAATCTTGGGTAGATCAATAACAAGCCATGATGGGAATGGGTAAGTTTATTATGGATGAATTGGTCGTGAGTGTGTGCAAAGTGAAAGGATGAAAGTGAATCCTGAAGGAGGGAGGAGTAATGTCTCTACGCATGGCGCTGGTGACCCAGTTTTCACCATGGTACTTGCCCAGGGCGCCACCGAAGTGGTTTTCACCGTTGGACGAAATTATTTCTCTTTACTTTTTTCGATTTTTCAATTTATTTTTTTTTTGTGTCACAAGGCGCCTGTTTGCCAGGTTTTCACCAAGTAACGATTTTTTTTGTTTTTATGATTTTTTTTGTATTTTTGAATTTTTTGATTTTTTTGTATTTTTTAATTAGGATATTCCAAAGAGCTATGTGTAGAACCTGTGAAAGTGCATGCTATTGATAGGATCCTCCAAAGGTTCACCTTCTGTAGTTGAGAGCTGATATGCCCCAGATCCATATGCTGCTGTAACGATGTAAGGACCAAGCCAATTTGGTTCGAACTTTCCCTTCTTCTCTCTATCTTGCTGATTCTTGGGGTTTTCTCTGAGAACCAAGTCACCTACCTCAAATGTGTGAGGCTTGACCTTGTGATTGTAGCTGCGACTCATTTGTTGTTGGTAAGCCTTGAGATGATTAAAAGCAGTTTGTCTCCGTTCATCCAGCAGTTCTAGTTCTTGTAAGCAAGAGACCTTGTAATCTTCATCAGTGATGATGTTTTGCAAAGAGACCCGTAAAGAGGGTAACTTGACCTCAATAGGCAAGATGGCTTCAGCGCCATAAACAAGTGAATAAGGTGTAGCTCCTGTAGGTGTGCGAACACTTGTGCGGTAGGCCCAAAGTGCAGGATTGAGTTGGATATGCCAATTATAGCCAGCGTCATCGACTGTCTTCTTGAGGATTTTAAGGATTGTTTTATTAGACGCCTCAGCTTGGCCATTACCTTGGGGGTAATACGGTGTGGAGAAATGATGGGAAATATGGAAGCGGTCACAAAGTTCACGAACATCTTGATTTTTGAAGGGACGCCCATTATCAGTAATAATGGAAATAGGAATACCGTATCAGCATATGATATAGTTAAGGATGAATGTAGCAATCTGTTTTCTAGTGACTTGTGTGAGAGGCACGGCTTCAATCCATTTTGTGAAATACTCTGTGGCTATGACAATGAATTTATGACCATTAGAAGAAGGAGGGTGAATCTTGCCTATGAGATCAAGTCCCCACTGACAAAAGGGCCAGGGAGACGCAAGTGGTTGTAGTTCTTGTGCTGGCGCATGTATGAGGTCTCCATGAATTTGACATTGCTTACATTTTTTGACAAACTGATATGAGTCTTTTTCCATATTGGGCCAGTAATATCCAGTCCTAATGAGTTTCTTGGCCAAGGTAGGACCACTAGCATGTGGACCACATATCCCTTCATGCACTTCACATAACGCAATCTGAGCTTCGTCTCTTTCTAAACATCTAAAAAGAGTGCCATCTAGACCTCGCCGGTATAGGATATCAGCTAAAATGACATATCGAGAGGATTGGCGAATGAAGGTGCGATGTTGGTTATTTGATAGATCAGGAGGTAGGGTATTGTCACGAAGGTATATGAAGATGGAACCATATAACTAGGATTCGAGACCAACAATGCATATCATTTCAGTAGGAGTGATCTCATATGAAGGAACCAACAGGTTGTCCACCAAGAACTCATAGCAGGTCTCATTTTGAGGTAGATCAATCAGTGAAGCAATTGTAGCCATGGCATCTGCAGCACGATTCTGCTCTCTTGGTATCTGCTCAAAATCTATCTTTGTGAAATGTTGTTTCAAATCATCCACCATTTGCTTGTAAGGCATTAATTTTTCATCTTTTGTTTGGTAATCATCAGTTGCTTGACGGATGACAAGTTGGGAATCCCCAAAAATATGAAGTTCCTAGATCTTCCACTGAACTGCAATTCATAATCCAGTTGTTAATGCCTCATATTCCACTATATTGTTAGTGCAAGGAAATGCTAAGCGTTATGATTTTGGTATAGAATCTCCTTGAGGAGTTATAAAGAGAATACCAGCTCCTGCCCCATGCTGTGTGTATGAGCCGTCAAAGTATAGTTGCCATGGCTTTGCATGTGATATTGTTAAAATGGATTCGTCTGGAAATTCTGAATTTAGAGGAACATCATCAATCATGGGGGCATCTGCTAATTGATCCGTGAGGGCTTGTCCTTTTATTGCTTTTCTGTCCACATACTCGATGTCGAACTCACTAAGGATCATTACCCATTTGGCTAGCCGCCCAGTAAGTGTTGCTTTATTGAGGAGGTATTTCAATGGATCTATCCTTGCAACCAACTTAGTCTTATGAGTAAGCATGTAATGTCATAATTTCTACGAAGCAAAGACCACGACAAGACATGCACGCTCGATTGGTGTGTAGTTTAGCTCATATCCCACCAATGTGCGACTGATATAGTATACAGCCTTTTCCTTGCCCTCAGCAATTTGTTGTGCTAGGAGTGCCCCCAACACTGTTGGAGTAGCTGATATGTATAGTAGCAAAGGCTGATCTAGAACTGGTGGCATCAAAACTGGTGGATTCAAAAGATAATCTTTGAGCATCTAAAAAGCCTATTGATAGTTATCATCCCATTTGAATTTGATGTTTTTATGTAGCAGGCGTTGGAAAGGATTACACTTATCTGCAAGTTGCGCTATGAATCTTCGTATGGACTGAAGTCTACCTTGTAAGGATTGAAGTTGACTGATATTTCTGGGTGGTGGCATGTCCAAGATAGCCTTGACTTTTGCTGGATCGGCTTCAATTCCTCTTTTGGACACAATGAATCCTAGGAGCTTCCCGTAGGTTACTCCAAAGACACATTTCTTGGGGTTTAATCTTACTTTGTATTTTTCCAACCGATCAAAGACGACTGAAAGTATGTCCAAATGTGTATCTCTGTCTATTGATTTGCCTAAGAGATCATCGACATAATCTTCCACGGTTACGTGCATGAGATCATGAAAGATAGTAGTCATGGCTCTTTGATATGTAGCACCTACATTTTTTAGCCCAAAGGACATGACATTCCAGCAGAAAGTTCCCCAAGGACAAGTGAATGATGTTTTGTGTTGATCCTCGGGTGCGATCCTTATTTGATTATAACCAGAAAATCCATCCATTAATGATAACATTTCGTGACCTGCCGTGAGATCAACGATCAAGTCGATATTTGGTAATGGGAAGTCATCTTTTGAACAAGCTTTGTTGATGTTTCTAAAATCTGTACATATTCTGATGCTGCGATCTGGTTTACTGATAGGTACTAAATTGGAGATCCATTCAGGATAATCAATTTGGCATATGAATCCGACATCCAATAACTTCTCCAGCTCTGCTTTGACTAGTAATGCCACTTGTGGATGCATTTTTCTTAATTTTTGTTTCACTGGCTTTGCCCCCGGTTTGACTGTCAAATGATGCATTACCAAATCTGGATCTAGTCTAGGCATATCAGCGTATGACCATGCAAAGTTGATTTGTCGTTCTTTGAAGAAGCTTATGAATTTTGACCTTTCGGACTCTATCAATGATTGAGCTAGGAATATGTTGTATGGAACCTCTTCTGTACCAATGTTTGTCTTGATACTTTCCTCTACCAACATGGATGACTTTTCCTCATATGATGCTGGGAGAATGTCGAGCCTTCCATCTTCGGGTGCCTCAGAGAGGTTTTCGCCCTTAGATACGTCCTTTCTTTTTATTTTTTTGGGACCAGATAGCGCCACAGTGTGGTTTTCGCCATAAGATCCTTGATTTATTCTTATTTTCACATTTTTGCGATTGGAAGGTCCGACACCGTCACCAAAATATGCCATGTTGTTGAGTTCTATAGTGTATCCTGCTTTATGGTCCCCAGGGGGAAGATCATCTCGTATGCCAAGATAGTCAATAATAGCTTCATCATTTTGGAAGGTGTCAAATTATGCTGGTCCTTCAAAATCCCAGTCAATGAGTTGGTCGTGAACAAGGGGAAGGCCTTTAATGTCTTTGGAGTTTGCAGGGCTAAGAGTGAAGATGTGGTTATATTCGGGTATGTTGAGGTAATTATCGAGGTCATCGATGGCACTCTCCTCATCAGTCTCGATTGCAAGCCAATCTAAATTGTCATCACTAGTAGTGCTTTCTAAGATAGGTGTTCTCATCCTATGTGATTTCGACCTAGAACCTTGAGACGAAGACTGTGTGGAATCCTCATGGGTTGTTTCTTGACCAATTCTGAACTTCTTATAAAATTCCTCTTCTTCTGTGGGTTCATCTGGCTCTCTGAATATCTCGGTGAGCTCATAGTCACTAGAGGATTTGTCTGAAGCCCATTCCCATTCGTTGGAGTCTGTGGAATAGTGATCCTCTTATTGAACTTTGGCAACTTTGATTTGTGATGCCTTTTCTGTCCTTTTAGTGTGGATCTTGGAAGTCAGAAAACCAAGTCCCTTCGAGCGTTCCCTTTTTACAGTCAATTCAGGTTGTAAGGGCTCCATAACGCCTTCTTTTCGTAACCCAAGAGGGCTTTTTCCATCATACCCGAATTTTTGTAGAATCTTGAAGCCTTTGCCATATTTCTCACAGGGTATATTGATCTGATCTTGTGTGTCATCTTCAATGTCTTTGTATAGCATTTTGTATAAACCTTCCTCTTCCAGTTCGCCCCATCTTTGAAAGGTAGTAGGATCCCAGTTGAATACTATGATGGATATTTGCTTGTTAGGATGTGGCCTTCCATATTCTTTTGGAGAGCTCATGACTTGTCGTAAATACATGGTCTGATTTAAAGTGTATTCTCCCATGCCTTTGTCCTGAAATCTGCCTTTAAGTTCACCCTATTTTGATGTCGAAGGTTTTAATGACTCAGGGTCAATGTATGTCGAAGAAGGAACAGCTTCACGATTACTAGGAATGATGATCTCAGTATGTGATCTCAAGTTATTGCAATATATGAACGGATTAGGATCGCCATTAACTATTACCTCGACTCCATTGTGAGGAAACTTAATGCATTGGTGATATGTCGATGGGACTGCCCTCATTTCATGAATCCAAGGACGTCCTAGCAATATATTATAAGTGAGATCTAAATCCAGGACTTGACAAACCACATCCTTTGTGACTGGCCCAATTCTTAGAGGTAAGGTGACTGTGCCCTTGGATGAGCGCTCTTCAACGTCATATGCCTTGATGGTGATTTGATTTTTTGAATTCACAGCTTTATCAGAATATCCCAATTGTTTGATGGTGATCAATGTACAAATGTTTAGACCAGCTCCTCCATCTATCAGGACTCGCTTTATTCGATGTTTGTTTATGAAGGCTTCAATATGTAATGGTGCATTATGTGGCTGACTTACGGAGGCGTCATTGGCTTCTGTGAATGTAAGGGAATGTGGAATGGAAAGGTATCCCACCATGGCTTGAAACTGGTCCACGTTCAGATCGGTAGGAACGGTGGTATCTCTCAAGATTTTATCCAGAATAGCTTTATGAGTGGGGGATATACGTAGGAGTTCAAGGATGGAGATGAGCATGGGTGTCTTCCCTAACTGTTCTACAAGGTCATACTCAGGTTTGGTAGATGAAGAAGCAGTGTTTTTAGTTGAGGCACTTGGCAAAGTAATTTTACCTCGACGGGTTGTAACATGACATTCAGAAGTAGGTTCGGAAGAAGATCCAACACCTCTTAGGACAATCTTGGGTCGCTGAGGAGGATTCTTAGGGTTTTTGTTCTTGATGGTAATAGTAGAGATATGATTGTCCATCGAGATATGATTGATAGTTGAATCATAGTTGTAAGGTGCTCTAGTATAGTTGGCTTGATCATCTATGACTTTAGCTTTTCCCTTGTTGTGCTTTGGGAATGGTTCCTTAAACATCTCATGTTCTTGATTGGATGAGTGTCCCTCAATCTCAATGTCACCTCTATCAATGAGATCTTGCACAATATTCTTCAGTCGATGACAATTACCTGTTTTATGACCCTTGCTTTTATGAAATTCACAATACTCATCATCATTCCACCAATTTGGTTTAACTTTTGGTTCATATGGAGGAAAATCTGGAACTGTGATTACCTTGTTTGCCACTAGCTTTTTGAAGACTGACTCAAGTGGTTCTCCCAATGGAGTGTACTTCCTTCGTGATCTAGAAGTTGTTTGAGTATTCACTTGATTGTTTGTAGAACTTGATCCTGAAAAGATGAATTTGGGTCGCACCATGTTGGCATCAACAACACCATCATTGACTGTGTTCTTGTTTTTATTCCAAAATCTTGGCTTGTCTTTTCCTTTAAAGTCATCTTTGTTTTCCTTGAATATCTTAATGACTCCTTGTTCAATTAGAACCTTTTCTATTGCTAAGCCCTTTTCAATGACATCCTTGAAGGTGGACAAACAAGCTTTTCTTAGATCATAACCAATGTCTTTGTTAACATTCTGGGTGAACATTTCTACCATTTGTTTTTGTGGAATTTCACAAGAGCATCTGTTGGCTAGATTTCTCCATCTTTGTAAAAATGATGCAAAAGATTCTCCCTCTTTTTGCTTGGTGTTGCACAAAGTAGTGACTGATATGTCTGTCTCTATATTGTAGGAGAAATGTTGAATAAATGCCTCTGCTAAGTCACCCCATGACTTAATACCAGGTGGGAGTTTGGAGAACCATTCCATAGCTTGATCACCTAAGCTTTGTGGGAATAATCTCATCAAATATGTCTCTTCTGAAGCTACTTCAATGCAAGCTGTGAAAAATTGTCTTATGTGTGCCTTAGGATCCCCTTTTCCTCTATACTTATCAAATTTAGGCGTCACAAAGTGTGTAGGAAATGGAAGCATTGGAATGCTCTTATCAAATGGATAAGGACATATGTCTCTCATTGTGTATGTTGGCTTCGGTGTATTTATGTCCTCCATTTTCTTTTGTAAGTCTCTGATTTGTTGCTCCAAATTGCTCTTAGGTGGAGATCGACTTCTTGGACCATACCCCATGTTTGAGGCACCAATTTGAGGAGGAGCCTGTTGCATATATGGATGATATTGATCATACACATGTTCATATGGAGGAGGTCTATAATGATGCTGCCTATATGGACCACTTGGTATAGATTCATGTTGAGGAACACCATATCTATTTTGTGCATGTATACCATACTCTACAGGCATGTCATGTTCTAATGTGTTGCCCCCAAATTTGACACGGGGTTTCCTTGTGTCCAAATTTTGAGCATGCCTTTGCATATCCAATTGCTTTGGTTGATCCGTAGCTTGAGTATGTGATTGAGCATATCTGTCTACGTAAGACCTCCATAATGGTCTGCGAAGGTGAGTATCATATACTTGACCATGTGTATGTGGGACCTCTAGTTTTTGAAGCAAAGCTGATGGTGATTCAGGTACCATATGTGGTCCTCTATTTCCTCCACTATTAGGTCTCCTTTGATCCATGTTGGAGTGAGTTTGTTGCAAGGGCCTATTTTCCATTATTTGAGACATGTCAAAATCTTGAGGTATCTTGGCTCCACTTTGTGCCATCATTTGTAAGAAATATTGTCTATCCCATCTCATTATTTCCTCAACCAATCGAATGAAATGGGGATTCATAATGGACTCTTCCACATCTGTTGAATGTATTGAAAAATTGTCCATATTGTCATTGTGTGGAGTATTGTTGTTTGTAGTGTTTGCGTTCTCCACATTTGGAATGTTTCTATAGACATCCATGTCCGGCAATGTAGTGTGATCAGTATTGAAAAATAAATCATAGTCATACTCATAAGAACTCATGTTTGCGGACTCTTGAGCCTCTTTAGTTTCTCTCCTAGATTTTTGAAGACGGGTTTCAACCATGAACTAGGTATTGACCAAGATGTGTGAGACTAGATGAAAATGAAAAAAAGCATGGAAGACCAAGAGTTGGATGGAATGTAAATGAGTCTGAAGTGTACTTGCAATGTCCAAAGTGTAAGACCAAGTATGTATGTAGTAGAGTAGGTGTGACTTCCAAAGAGAGGATAGTTTCTCTTGATGAGGTAAGTTGACCTTGACTCTAAGTAAGACCAAATGAGACCCAAAGGTAAGAAACCTTGATGAGGGACCACTTAGCAAAGTGTTGTTGTATGTAGTGTGTTGACAAAGTATGATGAGGACAAGCAAGTGACCTTTTGACTCAAGTTTAGACAATTGTAAATGTAATGAGAGATGTAAAGCAATGATGGACTATGTGAGACCCAAAGACAGGTTGAATGCTAGATGAAACCTGAAGAAACAACCTAGGAAGCTCAAGTATTCTGAAATTGATTTCTTTTGTTTGTTGGACTGTGAAATTTTTTTGCAATTCTGGACACAGACGCGCCTGTATACTTCACAGACGCTGTTCCCTGACACAAACACGGCTCTGTTTAACACAAACGCTGTTAGACACACAAACACAATTCTTCCCTTCACAGATGCACTTATACAACACAGACATGATTAAAACAGACACAGACGCATTTCTGTAAACTTTGTGCAATTTTTTTTTTCAATCTATGAAGTTGTTTTTATTGTGACCAAATCTGAATGTTTGACTGTTCTTCGTGACAAGAAGACACAATGTTGATGAGGACCCAATGTTTGCAAGTGTTTAGACTCCAAAATGACAAAAAAAAAAAAAAGTGTGTTGTTTGATGTAAAATTGTTTTGCATACACTTGAAGACACAAAAGACACAATGTTTTGCTGTTTGGTTTTTTTTGAATGTTTGAATGTTTAAAATAAGTCAAGCACAATTCTTATGGCTGGCCAAGACAATAGTTGTTGATCCCACATGGGGTTTTACCCCCGAGGCTATGCTATTCAGAGCGGATACTTAGATGCTTGACCTCACTGGCTCCACCCTCGGCACTCACTTCTTGGGTCAGCCAAGCATCAGTCCCCATGAAAACTCCCCATGGTGAACTTTGTATCTCTACTAAGAAACGTATGTGTGTGGGCTGCTACCAGAGGTCCGACCTCCTGCCCCAACAACTAGAAGGATTTGGGCTTCTAAAACAAAAAGGTGCTAGTAAGGGCATCCGCTCGTGTGGCCATACATGCGACACTTTCAGCTCTGTAAATACAGAAGGCTCCCAGCCGGTAGGGGTTATGCCCTACAAATGATCAAATAAATTTGATCAAACGGGTTTATGGGGAGATATAGTGTCGGTATGAACTAATCAGCACACGTTATTCATAGTTTTCACCATGAATACATTTGATTATAGTGGTTCGGAAGAGGTGGGTTTTCCTCGCTACCACTTGGGTCGTTCTCTTCTCACTAGTAGTCCTAATGACCACACGGGAAGACAGGCCCTCTAAAGATTAAACAAAAAGAGCCTATTGCTCAAGACACAAAAGACAATGATTCAATTTTAGTGCACCAAAGGAAGTGTTTGCTAGTCTATGAAAACAAGGCACACAATAAAAATCAAAAACTCTTGCCAAGGACCTGCAACAAAGAGTTGTTAGTAGTTTAGGTTGTTTGAAATAATCACCCCTTCCTGCAAACACACAAGTTAGGTAAATTTTAAAACCCAAAAGACTTTGTGAAAATAGGGGCCTTCAACCAAATGATTTAGCTTCCAAGGCAAGCTGCACCAATTGTGTTAGCTAGATCTGAAAATGTTAATCCAAAAATAATCCAGATCTGAAACCCTAAATGCAAAATCCGAAAACCGAATCAATAAAATTTCCAAAATTTTGAAACAGGCAATACACAAACATGATTACCGCCTACGCAGACGCGACTCAGCAATAGAAACGTGGTTCTGTGAGACACAGACGTGACTAAAAACCACAGATGCGCTTTCTGTACTCAGACGCGATTGAAAATGACACAGATGCGTTTCAGTAACACAGACGCGCCTCCCTGGAACTTGCAAAATGAAATATGACCAAAACACAGACTTGGATCCAACTGTCTCAGATGCACCAAAAAATCAAAAATGCGATCCGAAAGTGCGCAGACGCGAAAATACCAAAAATGCTGCCGAAAATGTTCGATCTGCAACTTCAAAAACACAAGACCTGCAACAAGGGGGTTAAATGCAAAGGGACAAGCGTCCCACCGGGCGTGCCAAAATGTATATGGTGAAAATGGATAACAATAATAACAAAATTGAAAGGCTAAATGAATTCAACCACAAAACCCTAGCCTAACAATCAACAAAGATCCACCATAACATATGAAGATTACCTAAGACAATGTAAATCAAATGAAATCACAAAGATTATACCATCACATGTCCAATAGGGTTTTGATCTCCATTCTTCCTATCTCCATTGATCTTGCTTGATATATTTGCTCTCAAATTTTATGTGCACAAGAGCTCAACAAAGAATGGAATGTGGTTGCAAGTAGGATCGTAGTGTAGTCGAGTCCTCAAGTTTTTTGATTAGGTCATTAGAATGATTGATTAGGGTTTGATAATGAAGGAAGCATCTCCTTAAATAGAAGACACAATAAGAAATGGAGGGATAAGATTGAGAGGTGTAAAAAAAAGGAGGTCGGCTAGGATTAGAGGGTAGGTAGAGGAAATAATAAAATAATGAAAGAGGTAGGTAGTGTAGGAATTAAGAGATGAATGACATGTGTCATGTGTAGAAAAGGATAATGAATTAATTAAATAAACAAAGATTTATTTAATTAATAGAAGAAGTAGGATAATTAAATAAATAAAAATATTTATTTAATTTAGGAAAAGGATAATTTAAATAAATAAATGTATTTATTTAAATGAGAAATAAGGCTAGAAGAGGATAAATGAATTAATTAAATAAATAAAGATTTATTTAATTAATAGAAGAATTAGGCTTAGATAATTAAATAAATAAAATATTTATTTAATTAGACATGACAATTTTGGGTGTCTACAGCGTCCACCCAGATAGTGGGAAGTGGAGAGAATTTAATGAGATTTGTTGTTAGGGATGACTGATATAAATCCTTTAACATTCCTATGTTAGTTAGTTCTTGATCTTGTACCAAGTAATGTTATGTTATCTGGTTGATTTCTGAATAAAGAAAGTCTACTTTCTAAGTCGATATAGTGTTCTAATATTGTTGTGAACTTAATCAGTTAATTCATGTTGTAGTTCTCATCTCAAGAGACTCATACAAGGGGGCCCACTTGGTGAGGATTCCATATGGTTTTCTTTTATGCACTTTATTCTTCAAGTTACTTAATTATGTTTCATTCAATTTCTCATTGTTTGTTGTTGCAACCAAAGTCTATAACTCTATGATAGTTCATGCATCCACGATGGGGTAGAATAGTTATTTCTATACAAGTTGAAGAATTAGAATTTTGTTAGTAGAAATTAATACTATCTTTAAAGTTGTGAATCCAAGCAATTTTACTTTCTATAAATAGTTGTTTAATCACTTTCAATTTCCTAAAAGTAGGATAGACTTGTTACTAGATATTAATAGTGCATATAATTTGTAGTCCTATTTCAAGTCACACGTCCTCGGATTGATAGATAAATAAGTCAGAAGAATGGAATTTAGATAGTTGGTCAATGGAAACGTGTATCTCTAGATAGTTGTGCATATACTATATTAAATAGGATAGACTTGTGTGTGATAACCATTATTTTGTACACACATTTTTGGTGTCATTGCCAGGGATGGCGACAAACTGAGATTTTATGGGAACAATAGGATTTTATTTTTTAAAATATTATATTAGCAGCATTTTATAATTAATATAGTATAACTTATTTATGTTATTGATGTAGTATAGATGTTAACCTTACAAAATTTGTATGCATAGAAGAAGAGGAGATCTCCTCAGGAGATTCCTTCCCAGTCTAGATTACCCTGATGAATATCCACTTGAAAATACTACTGATCCAGAGATTGACCATTTTGTACAACTCTTTGCAAACCTAGATAATAACAACCTACATAACTTCATCCCTCTACCAAAACCACAACCTGAAGAAAAGCCAACTGCTGCATTAGTCATTTATCAAGGCAATATGGCTGGTAGGGGTGATGGTGGAAATAATCCACCTCCACCTCTTGATCTAACCTTAAATTTTCCCATTTCTCCACAAGGAGCCAATGCAAATATGAAAAACACTCCTTCTTCTCTTCCTCACTTTTATGGCCTTGTTACAGAAGATCCAAATAACTTTCTTTTTTAAATTTGATGTCCTATGGAGAAGCTATGATTACACTACAGATAGACATCACCTCAAGTTGTTTCCATCCACCTTGAAGGATTCTTCTCTTTGTTCCAGGTTCATGTCTTTAGGAGAAGATTTTGTCATTGAGTGGGGCAACATGAAAGAAAAATACATTAGGAAATACAAGGATAATTGTAGGGGAAGTGATATGAGGGGAGATGGTATATTCAGGATGTAGCAAAAAGATGAAGAGTCCCTAGAATATTATGTAGGAAGGTTCCTCTTTACTTTGAATAAATCCCAACATAATTAGCTGAGTGAAGATTCACAAAAATTGGTATTCTTAAGGGGAGTTAACGAAGAGTATATAGATTATCTTAACCTCATGGCTGGAGGTGATATTACTCAAGCTAGATGGAGTGACATACTACTACTTTGCCAGAATTATTCAAGAGCTACATTAAGGAAACCCAAAGGATCCAAGTACATATCATCAGGGAGAAAACCTAACTCTGGGGTCTCAAGAATGGAGTTGACCAATCTTCTCAAAGATTTTGAAGAGGATATCATCAATAATATGGCCACACAAATTTACACTCTTCAAGCCAAATAGAAACATAAAGCTACAGAAGTAATGTTGTTTGAATTTTGTCCACATTGCAAATAGAAGAAAAAGGAGTGTAGATGTAAAAAATTAGCCAGTATTGACAACAAAATGTATCAACTAGACTTATATCAAATTGAGGATGATGAATGTCTTCAGACATGTATTGTGATGGTTAAAACACTTCGTTGGCGAAGCGACCACCAAGGTTTAAACCCTTGTTGGGCCATTATGCTCGCATGCTTGTATCTTCATCGAGTCATTGTGCTCATGGGTTTGAAGAAGTGAAGTGTGGGGATGAGGTCACCCGATTGTAGCCTCACCAGCTCATAGATCTGGGTCAAAAAAATTTCACGTGGAGCTGGAGGGTGTGTCATGTCAACGTCGCTAGTCGCGTTAAAATTTTTACCAAGAATTTTTTTAAAAATAAAAAAAAATGAGGATGATGAAGGACAAATTTTCTTTGTGGCACAAATAAACCATGGGTTCCAAGATAAGGTATGCCACCTGATATTTTATCTTTTAATGGTCCATATTCATATGCATCTAATAATCAATGGCAAAACCAGTATCCTCCAAATATTGCCAATTATGGGAGCCCGCAATGGAACTACCAACCTAATTCTTGGTCTAGACCTCAAGCTCAATGGCAGCCACCTCAAGCAAACTGGCAGGCTCAACAATCCAACTAGCCCCAACAATATCGTTGGAGAGGACAACAATGGTCTTATCAGGTTAATCCATCTCCCACCACCTAGCCAGCTATTATTCCACCTGAAAATGTTCCACCAAGACCTACTCAACTTCCTACACAGCCTACACCTAATCCTAACAATAAACCACATCAGCAGCCTATGTATTCAATAGAGTTTAACCAATATCCTACCTACTCAATTAATATTAGTGGTGTTCATCTCAGGTCAAGAAAAACTTTGCAATCACCAGCTACTCCAGTAATCACAGAGTTAACCAATGAGAAGGAAGAAATAGTTGAACCTACCCCAACCTTCTTACTTAATGAACTACCCTCCATTCCTTCAAAGATTGGCTCAACCAAAATCTTTTCCTAAGCCAACATTTGATTACTTGGATTAGCTCAAGCAAGTCTCCATAAAAATTTATCTTTTCTAGGTCATTAAGGAATACCTATATATAGGAAAGCTATTAGGGAAGCTTGTTTAAATAAACTTGGATGGAAAGAAAAGGACCCTAAAACAATTCATGTCATGGATAAACTAGTTGACATTATGTTGGAAAAAGTGATCATTCCTAAGTACTCAGACCCTGGTAGCCCAGTATTTGCAATAATGATAAATGGAGTCATGATTCAAAATGGTCTCATAGACCTAGGAGCTTCTATTAATGTAATGACCAAGGATATTATGCAAAATCTAAATTTGGCCAATATAAGACTTACTCATACAGTCCTCCAACTATCTGATAGTTCTACAATTAAACCAAATGGTATGATAGAAGACATTGTAGTAACTCTTGATTTTTGGGAGTATCCTGCTAATTTTATGATTCTATCTCCTAATACTACATTAGGAGGATATCTAGTTATCTTTGGAAGACCCTGGTTGGCTACTACAGATGCTTAAATTGATTGTAAATCTAGGAACATGACTCTTTCAAATGGAGATGGTACAAATAAATTGACACTCTTTCCACCTGCTCAACCTCAAGAAGAATCAACTAACTTCATCTAGCCTGATTTAGAAGATGAATTTGAAGAAGATGCCAAATCTATGCTAAAAACTATGTGATGCTCTGCAAAATGGACAAGGTTAGCAAATGACAAAAAACACAAGAGACATAAGAAAATCGTTAGTGTTAGTCAATCAAAAACTAATCTAAACAGACATATCAAAAGAGACACTAAAATCATGCTAATATATCTAACAAATGAAACGAAGATAATAAGGCATCTCCAAATGCCTCTTAGCATGCTCTTAGCTTCTTCTCCCTTGTTCCTCTCCTCTCCAAGTTCCAAAATAGTATAGCTCTCAGCAGCTTTTTGCACTATGGATGCTTATGGAGATTTGAGACTGAAATATTGCTCTAAATGTAAATAAAGAAACTAATATTAAGCTATTGATACTAAAATGATTTATTTTAACCAAAATGACAATATAGGAGTTTGCTATGATAAATGCTCTCTAAAATGCCTATAGGTTAAATGCATACAAGTTTTCAGGATTTGGATTATGAAGAAATGGGCTCTATTTATAGGAAAAATGGAGCAATGGATGGTTGAGATTGAGTAATCTCAACAAGGGTCAGGATTGAATGATTTCAAATCCATGTGAGGGCTTTCAACCCAATCCCAGGATGACAAGTGTCAATGTGAGATAGGTTGAGAGGGGAGGGAATAAGCATTAAATGTTTGATATGACCTTGGAAGTTAAAGTCAAGGTTAGTTGAATGAATAAACTCTTTATTCAAAGAATAAAGCTTTTATCCAATGGATAAACTCTTGTGCAAATGTGAAAATGATAAATATGGTCAAAAAAATAAATGTTTGGGGGGGACAAGTTTGAAATAACCATAAATGGTCATGTAAGAGCCATAAATGGTCATCTAAGAGCCATTAGTGGTCTTGGAAGACTTTGGGGGTTAATTTGTTGAACACACAAAGCATTAAATGCTTTTCAAAAACTTTTGAGTCTTTGAGAAGTGACTTCATTTTGCTTAGGAATGTGAAAATAATTAGGGGATGGATTAGGCTAATTAGGAAGGGGTTAGAAGAATCTAGAAGGGGATTAGATTTTGCAAGTGGATTTGGTGGGTGAGGGAAAATAGGATTTTATTAAAATAAAAATTTATTTATTTCAATAAATGTGTGCAAGTTGCATTTGTAAGAAAATGCAAGTGGGGGGGGGATAATGATTTAAATAAATGTTTTTATTTAATTTATTTAAAAGAGGAATAGGGGGATTTAATTAAATAAATAGATTTTATTTATTTAATTGATTGTGAATTTGGTTTAATGAATGAATTAAAATAAATTGAATAATTTATTTAATTAATAGGAGAATGTTTGGAGATGAATTAATTAAATATTTATTTAATTAACTAATGGCTAGTGGATTTTTAATCAAATAATTAGTGAATATTTATTTAATTAAGCTAGACAGATTTGTGTGACTATATTTGCCCCTCTTTGAGACGGTGTGGTTTATCACGTCGTTTCAAAGAAAGAAAAACTGGTGTGAAGAAATGCCCCATAAAATGTAAATTTAATGGGTGGTATGCCCCCTCGAGAGATGGGCCAAAATTTTTTGAAAAATCGGGCGATCTCTCGAAAAAGAATGAAAATTGGCAGGGTGTTAGAAAAGAAGAAGTTAGCCATACGACTGAAAAATAGAAGAAAATGGGGGAAAAATGGAGAAATGCAGGGCTCGAGAAGTTCACAGGGACCACGGCGATGAGCGGGGGGAAGTTACGATGACGATGAAGGGTATAAATGGGGTGAAAGAGATGAAAACAGGATCATTTGTGACCGCGACCAGTGTGAAACCAGAGCTCTGATAGTGACCTTTTGGAGGAGCGAGCAGCAGTCAGGATGCTGATACCGATTGCAAAGCACAGATTTGAGCGAGTCCGACGGTTCCAGCGCCCAGACGACTACAGACACACAGTACGCAAATTTGAAATTTTAATTTTTATGCATTTTTGATATGTTTTGAGCTAAGTCCAAGTCAAGTCGGAGCAAGAGCGCTGGAACTATGGTTTTGGCACTTTTGCTCCATGAACTAGCGCTACTATGCTGCAATGGTGCTATTGCCCCTTTGTTTGAGCGTTGTTGAAATATTTTAGCGCTATTGCATGTAAGTTTAGGTGCTATTGATTAATAAGTGTTATTGAGGGCTTGATTGAGCTCTATTGATCTTAATTAGCGCTATGGTGTAGTGGTTTTAGCGCATTTGTAGTTTGAGCACTATGGGATAGCTGATTGAGTGCTTGTGTTAGGGTTGTAGTGCTATAGTTGGGAAACTAGCGTTTTTGCTGGTAAAATAGCGCTTTTGCTTTAGGATAAAGAGATGCCCTAGTTTGGATGAAGAAAATCTCCTGATGCCAATGAGGGATAGAGGGCGATGTGGAGTGGGAGTTGTTTTGAACCATAGCAGCCTGATGAGACTTAGGTCATTTGTAGGATAAATGCTTGTTGAAGTCTAGGTGGCCATGATTGCTTACCTGTTGAGACCCGAAGATACTTGATCAAAGTATCTGTTGATAGTCTAGGTTTAAACTTAAGAAAGTTTGAAAACAAAACAACTGATGGTGTTTGATGAATGTCGATGTGCAGGAGGAGGTAGGTGTGTTGCAGTTACGCAAGCGACATCCTGCGACACAAGGGTTGCGGGATCGATTGACAGAGGCAGAGATTGATTGCATTGCTGCGACTGGACTATATGAGGTGATGTACATGCCCGTGATTCGTATGAATCACAGATTGATCATAGCATTAGCAGAGTGGTTGCACAGTGAGACGTGCACCTTCCATCTGGCATAGGGGGAGATGAAAATGACCTTAGAAGATGTGTGGCGCATCCTGCAGATTCTGATTCAGGGGGAGCTGGTCACATACGATAGATCATGGGGGACTCTTGCAATTCAGAGGATTTTTGATGAGGATGTTTTCATTGATGATGGCTCTATTGCTTGGGAGGAGATAGCAGGGTTATATGAGCCTCTTCCAGCAATCTTATCGAGTGTTGTGGGAGGACTTCTTTGTCCGGATAGGCGATCACATGGTTTGGCCGTGGGGTGGGGGCAGGTGATCGAGATGATGATGACTGAGGGGACCCGATTTGCGTGGGGGTCGTGCATGCTGGCACACCTATACCAGGAGCTCCATGAGGTGGTTTACCGGGAGAGGGGTTCCTTAGCAGTGGGCATGACGCTGCTGCATATTTGGGCCTGGGAGCACCTACCAGTGACTCGACCAGTGAGTCTGAGATTCTGCGCAGTAGACCAGTCATATATGTTCATGTATAGTGGCATGATGAGTCAGCCCCACTTGGGGAAGTTAGAGTGGTGGCGGTGGGCTTTGGACGATCTGGATGTAGTTATACGACATCCATACCTAGAGTGTCAACCATGGGATGATGATGCAGAGGCACCGCCGTATGTGTTTATGACTCGATTCCTCATTGGGAGGACCTCGTACCATGCAGAGAGACAGGTGCCCGGGAGAGTGCTGAGATAGTTTGGATGGTAGCAGAGACTGCCCAATGGATCAAGAGAGTATGCTCAGGTTATTCAGGAGAGGTACACATGGGGGCCAGTGCTACCATATGATCAGGCACTAGCAGAGTTTCGGACACTGCAGGCGAGACCGTGGGACATACGACCGAGGGTCATGGATGCAGGAGTGTCAAATGAGTACACGCAGTACCGGGTAGTGCACCCGATCTTACAGATATCTGATCCAGCAGAGCCGATCTCAGATTTTGAGGATGAGAGGGGACAGAGACAGAGGAAGGCAGGAGGTCGAGGACCGAGGGCAGGTGGAGGAGATGGAGGAGGGGGTGGAGGAGGAGGTGGAGGAGGTGGTGGGTTGGGAATGCGGAGTCAGCAGAGAGGGAGAGGTGGACTGCCTCTATAGATATCACAGGGACCATTGTTACAGGAAGGAGTTCGGCTGAGTGGGACGGGGATGGAGAGGGAGATCCCGATGGGCAGAGGGGAGGGAGCTACTGGAGAGGGTGGTACAGGTGAGGCGGCTATGGATACCAGGGAGGGAGCCACTGGAGATCTTCGAGATCATATGATAGCGCACTTGTAGACCTGGATAGAGGATTTGGAGCTGGAGGTGGCAGCTAGGGATGTGTAGCTATTTGCACGGGAGTCAGAGCTAGCGGTGGTGCTGCGGGAGAGGGATAGTGCAGTGGAGAGATTGACAGAGCTACAGGAGAGAGTCTGGGTCAGAGTAGGAGCACGAGGGCCTACAGGGGAGGTGATGAGGGAGATGCAACGAGAACAGATAGAGATAGACTACTGGCGGGGTTTATATGAGTAGGTGGTGCCAGTTAGTCAGTGAGCTCATAGCTATTCTTAGATGCGGCAGGCCAGATCAGAGCGATCGCAGAGGGTGCAGAGCAGTGGGGGTGTGATGGTTCCTCTACGGAGGGAGAGATTAGGGGATGCAGGAGTGAGTGGGGGTTCGATGAGGCCTCCATGGAGAGATGGATCAAGTGGTGCAGGCACCAGTGGTGGAGCAGGTGGCGATGGTGGTGGTGGTACAGCATCTGGCCAAAGTGGCATTTGCGAGAGCATTTTTGCATATATGTATTGTATCATTGTTTATTTGTTGGACTGTATCTTGGATGGCTCTTAGTAGCCGATTTTTGTAGACTTCATTGTACTTTGATATATGAGATGATATATATGAGGAGATCCCATATTTTGATGATATGCAGTTGATATGTATGGATGTTTATGCAGGATGATGAGTTATTGCTTAGATGGATATGTGTATATGTATGCATTTGATGAGATGTTTCTTATATGCATGTTTTTATGATGATTTATGATGTGGGATACTGACATATGAATGCAGGCTTATATATGTATGTTTTGTTTGATTTTTGATGTAATGCTTTATGTATGTAATGCCATGATGATGATGTATGCTTATGATGATGTATGCTTATGATGATTTATGAACAGGATTTTGGTGTTTCCTATGCAATGATAATTTATGGGATGATTTAATGCAATGGTTGAATGAATGATGTTATGTATGGATATGCATCTAGATGTTTTTAGATGAATGTAATATGGATAAACAAAATGTAAAGTACAAATGTTTATATGATAATGTCAAAATAAATGCCTATGTATAATGGATATTTATAAAATGGTATGAACCAATGTTTGGAAACAAAGGGATTTATGATTCGAAATGCTTAAATATGATTTAAGTAAAAAATGATAATGTGATGATACTACAACTCCCGGTTTTAATAACTGCACCTTAATGCAATTAAAAAGAGGATAATGAATGTAATGTGAAATGAATCCTAAAATGAGCCTAATAAGATACTTTAATAAATGGATGAATGAATGCATTTTTTTCACTAATGAATGGATGCAATAATAAATGATAAAGGATGATGAAATGATGATGGATAGTTTGACACTAAATGAATGTCTAAATAAATGATTTAAAACAATCAAAGATGATTTTATCCTATGAATGAATCTAATTATTTATGATTGATGCAATGATGCAAATGATTTAATGAAAACTAATGTAAAAAAAAAATGAACAATATGCAATTCTAAGTTAAAAATGACATGAATGGACTTAATGCAAGATGCAACTAAATGCGATGATGATATGACCATGAGGAATGCAAGGTTTTTTAAGACTTTGCATGATGCATTGATGATGTATCAGAGTACTCGGTCATGATTGTATCCAAGACTAGCTTAAATGGTCACTTTTGCATATAAAGCCTACATATGAATGAATGAATGGATGGGTGATATGCAACAGAATGCAATATATAAATAGATGAGATGAAATGATGATCCATAGTGCTCTATTTTCATCATTGAGCTTTAAAATGTTGGAAGAGTATATAAGCATCTTGACATAATGATTCAAGATGACCTGAGTATTCCTTACATGGATTTTATATAGCAAGTTAATACAAATGACTTGATATAAGGGTCAAGTCGACCAGAGTATTGCTTGCGGAACAGACAAGGATTATCTCTGTTCATGCATGACTTGGATCATCCTCCTTGATCTTAGGCAGATCATATCCTGAGACAAGTGCATACCGTACTAAGAAATAAAATCTTTATCCAATTTGGATGAGGAGGAACCAAAGAATGAACATTGTACCTACAAACAAACAGTATATACATAAAGAATAAAGAATAAGGATCCTTGGTAATGGTTCATGCCCATATGGTCGAGGTATACACTGTAGTCAGCAAGCCGTAATGATCTATGACTGCATTTGGCATAAGATCACGTAGCTTGGTGAACTTCCCACTTAGACACCATTAGTACATGCCCCAGAACTTCATCGAAATAATGCACCGAAGATACACAAACAATGTTGTAGGAACCTAATATAAATAACTAGCCCATAAATCAACCAAGTATTTGATAGCTTAACATAATTTTCTTGTCAAAGAAAACGTCACTTTTGTCTTTGTTTTGATAAGGAAGGATGCATCCTTGTTGAAGACAGTTTGATTGTTGATGTCGATTGTTTTGGTCAATTTTAAGTGGTCATTTTGTGGAGTATATCACAATGTTTGTTTGGTATTTGCATGGATGAGCATGTACAAGGTGTTGCCATGTTTTTGTGTGTTTTTTGATGGTTTTCAATGTTTTTGGATTTTGTGGAATAGTTTTGAATGTTTTTGGATTTTTGTGAGACGTTTTTTAATGTTTTTGGATTTTTGTGAGACATTTTTTAATGTTTTTGCCAATGAATCACCAGTAATGTAGAATCCACTTCCATCAACTAGATTTAAAGGGTACTGCCCCCAAGTGTAGACATGATTATGATAGAGTGGGATGCAAGACATATGAAGTACTATCTCTTTATTGCAGATCAAATAACAAGCCATGGTTTGGATGGAGGGATGTGTGTATGTATGAATGTGATCACAACAAGCCTAAAAGATACCGGAGCCATTGTTTTTATGAGTGGCACCTGTTTGCCAGGTTTTCATCATCGCACTTACCCAAGGTGCCATCGGAGTGGTTGTTCACCATTTGGATGCATGATTTTTCTTTACTTTTTTGAATGTTTTTGTATTTCTTCAGGACATTTTTCTGAATGATTTTGGTATTTTCTGGTATGTAGGGGAGCCTGATGCTCTATATAGTTTAGGTATAAAACCATTTGAGGTGCATGCTATTGATTGGATCTGCAAGCGGTTCTCCTTCTGATGTAGCCAACTGATATGCCCCAAACCCGAATACAGCAGTGACAACATATGGGCCCAGCTAGTTTGATTCAAACTTGCCCTGATGTTCTTTGTTTGGTTGGTTGCAAGGATTCTCTCAGAGAACAAGATCATCTACCTCAAATGTATGAGGTCTAACTCGGTGATTGTAGCTTCTGCTCATGCACCGCTGATAGGCTTTGAGGTGATTGTATGCAGCTTGTCGCTTCTCATCTAGTAACTCTAAGTCTTGAAGATGGGATACTCTGTAGGCTTCATCATCTATTAGATTATGCAAGGAAACCCATAGTGATGGTATCTCCACCTCAATAGGTAAGATAGCTTCGGCACCATAGACCAATGAATAAGGAGTTGCACCTGTAGGGGTTCGAATGCTAGTTCGATATGCCCATACCGCTGGATTTAGTTGAACATGCCAATCACGACCGGCATCATTGACTATCTTCTTTAGGATCCTCAATATGTTTTTATTGGATGCTTCAACCTGACCATTTCCTTGT
The DNA here is from genome assembly GCF_030272615.1 of Cryptomeria japonica. Lineage (NCBI taxonomy): Eukaryota > Viridiplantae > Streptophyta > Pinopsida > Cupressales > Cupressaceae > Cryptomeria > Cryptomeria japonica. The sequence goes on along the minus strand of NC_081415.1, from coordinate 136,002,286 downwards.
GGGTAATAGGGAGTGGAAAAGCGGTGTTGGATATGAAATTTCTCACAAAGTTCACGGACATCCTGATTTTTGGAAGGAAGACTATTATCTGTGATGATGGACATGGGCACACCATACCGGTAGATGATGTAGTTGAGGATGAATGAGGCGATCTGCTTGCCGGTGACTTGGGTAAGTGGAACAGCTTCGATCCACTTTGTGAAATATTCGGTGGTGGTAATAATGAATTTATGGCCATTGGATAAAGATGGATGGATTTTACCCACAAGGTCAAGGCCCCATTGACAAAAAGGCCATGGTGTTGTGATTGGTTGTAGCTCCCATGCTGGTGCATGTATCAGGTCGCTGTGAACTTGACATTTCTTGCATTTTCTGACAAAGTAGTAGGAATCCTTTTCCATAGATGGCCAATAGTATCTGTTGTGCAGGAGTTTCTTGGCTAGTGACAGACCACTTGAGTGAGTCCCGCAAATTCCTTCATGTATCTCTTCCAAAGCCTTTGTTATCTCACCTTGTTCTAGACATCCAAGGAGAGTACCATCAAGACCACGTCGGTATAGGGTTTTGGCAATAATGGTATATCGAGCAGTTTGGCGAATAAAGGTTTTACGTTGGTTATTCGATTGGTTGGGAGGAAGGGTGTGATCGCGGAGATAGGTGTAGAACTCACCATACCATGGGGATTCAGAACCGACAAGGTGACATATCATTTCAGATTTGGGGATATCATAAGCGAGAATCCAAAGCTGTTCTACCAAGAACTCGTAGCGTGTTGAATTTTGTGGAAGATCTAGGAGAGATGCGATGGTAGCCATAGCCTCAGTAGCTTGTTTCTGATCTCTTGGTATCTTCTCAAAAGTGATAGTAGTAAATGATGTCTTTAGAGTGTCCACCATTTGCTTATATGGCATGAGTTTATCATCCTTGGTCTGATATTCATCTATTGCTTGTCGAATGACCAGTTAGGAGTCGCCATATACTTGTAGTTCTTGTAATTTCCATTGTACGGCTAACCTAAGTCCTGTGATCAAGGCCTCATACTCTGCTATGTTGTTAGTGCATGGAAATGTGAGCCTGTAAGACTTCGGGATGCTGTCACCTTGAGGTGTGATAAACAGAATGCCTACTCTCGAGCCATGCCTAGTGTATGAACCATCAAAGTATAGTTTCCATGGTTGTGTTGTTGTGATCATGAATAGCTCTTCATCTGGAAAATTGGAAATGAGAGGATGATTGCCTATGAGGGGTGCATCGGCCAATATATCTACAATAACTTGACCTTTGATAGCTTTACGATCCACATACTCGATGTCAAATTCACTTAGAATCATCACCCATTTGGCCAAGCGACCTGTCAATGCTGCTTTGCTAAGTAAATACTTGAGTGGATCAATCTTTGCAATGAGTTGTACCTTATGTGTTAATAGATAGTGCCTCAGTTTAGTGGTTGCTAAGATTACTACTAAGCAAGCTTGCTCAATAGGTGTGTAATTGAGTTCATAGCCCACCAGTGTGCGAGAGATGTAATAAACAACACACTCTTTTCCTTCTGCATTATGTTACGCCAGTAGTACACCCAATGTTGTACTTGTTGCTGAGATATAGAGTAACAATGGTCTACTTGGATCTGGTGGCATTAGCAAGGGCGGATTCATGAGATAGTCTTTAAGCATCTGAAATGCTTGCTGGCATCGAGCATCCCACTGAAAGCGGATGTTCTTGTGTAGCAGGTGTGTGAATGGATGACACTTATCAGCCAGTTGTGCAATGAATCTTCAGATGGATTGAAGCCAGCCTTGTAATGTCCTTAGCTGACTGATATTCTTTGGTGGTGGCATATCCATGATTGCTTTTACCTTTGCTAGATCGACCTCAATACCTTTGCTTGAGACAATGTATCCTAGAAGTTTCCCAGAGGTCACTCCAAAGACACATTTCTTTGGGTTGAGTCGAACATGGTATTGTTACAATCTATCAAAGATTTTATCTAAGACGTGGAGATGCCCTTCTCTGGTGAGTGATTTTGCTAGTAAGTCATCCACATAATCTTCCATCATAGTATGCATCATGTCATGGAAGATGGTGGTCATTGCTCATTGATAGGTCGCTCCTGCATTCTTTAGACTGAAAGGCATTACATTCCAGCAATATGTGCCCCATGGACATGTGAAGGTTGTCTTATGTTGATCTTCTGGTGCGATCTTTATCTGATTGTATCCTGAAAAGCCATCCATGAGTGAAAGCATGGCATGTCTTGCTGTCAGATCCACTATGATGTTGATATTTGGAAGGGGGAAGTCATCCTTAGGACATGCTTTGTTTAGATCTCTAAAGTCAGTACAAATGCGGATGCCCCCTTTTGGTTTGCCGACAGGCACAATATTGGAGATCCATTCTGCATAATCAATGGGTCTAATGAAACCAACATCTAGGAGTTTCTTGAGTTCTGTTTTGACTAGTACTGCAATTTGAGGATGCATCTTACGAAGCTTCTGCTTGACAGGTTTGGCTCCTTCTGCTATGGTGAGGTGATGCTTGACTAAATCGGGATCAAGCCCAGGCATGTCTACATATGACCATGCAAAGTTGATCTGACACTTTTGGAAGAACTCTATAAGCTTAGGCTATTCTTCTAGAGTGAGAAGAGATGTCAGATGTATGAGATGAGGATTTTCAGGAGTTCCCACATTGTATTCTTTGGTTTCCTTGATGAGAATCGTTGATCATTCCTGTTATGTACTAGTAGGGAGAATGTCAAACCCTTCATCCTCAGGAACCTTAGAGAGGTTTTCACCGTTGGATACGCTCTTTCTTTTTACTTTTGTTGGATCAAACAGTGCCACAGTGTGGTTTTTACTGGAAGATCCATGTTTTATAGTTGTATTTTTGCAGCTGAAAGGTTTGGCATCCACCCCGAAGTATGCTGCGCTATTAAGTTCGATGGTGAATCCAGCTTTGTGATCCCCGCTTGGTAGGTTATCCCTTAATTCCAAAAAGTCAATGATGACCTCATCATTTTGGAAGAGGTCAAGACATGGGGGATTGGGTTGGTTCCATTCGATGAGTTCAGGGTGGATAATGGGCATTACTTCATCGATTAGGTTAAGTGTTGTAGATGTATCAGTGAGGGTTAAGACGTTATGGTGAAGGTCATTGATGGTACTCTCCCTATCAGAATCAGGCGTAGGATGAGATGTAGGGTCTGTGGAAGATGTTTCCAGTTCAGGAACCCAAGTGGTCTTTATCTGTGCTTCTCCGTAAATAGGAATGTCTTTGCGAGGTGGAGGTAGTGATGCATCTTCCTCATCTGAAGTGTTAAGCTGTATAGAATCAAATTCCCACTCATGCGAGTCGGTGTCTGAGTCACTTTCCAGCATCCAATTACTATACCATACTGGGACGTCCTTTGAGTTAAATACTACAGGTGTGATTGGTTGATGTACCTTTGTAGTGATTGGTGCTGTAGGAAGGTTGATGGGGATCAAGGAATCTGATACGGGGAGTATCAATAATATTGACTCAGTGGCTTCTACTGGAACTGCTAGTGCCATAGATGCTACTATGGGTTCTGATACAGTTGTTGCTGCTAATGGTACTATTGATGTGATGGCTGCTGCGGATGGGATTACTGGTTCGATTGGTGGGATGATTAGCATTGGTGATGGTTGTGTTGGGGTTTTGAGCCTTGATGGGGCAGTTGGGATGGTGTTTGATGCTGCTTTGATAATAAAAGGTGGCCTTTTGGTAGTAGGCCGACAAAATGGTTTGCTAGGTTTTCCTTTAAATTTGAGTTTAGGAAAGTTCTCTTTCTCAAAGCCTAGGCCTGTATTACCTTTGGGTTTTAATTCTGGCAGCAGAGGTTCATATCGTCCTTGTTTGCAATATCCCAAAGCACTCTGACCATCATACCCCATTCTTTGCATAATGAGGAGACCTTTACCATACTGATCCGTAGGAAGTTTAACTTGCGGTATATCAGTGGTGATGGGATCTTTATAGATCCATTCCACTAAGTCCTCATCTTGGGTTTCTTCTTCTTGACTTTTTCCAAGGATGAAAGGCGTCAAAGCACATGCTGGTGTGATTAGTGGTTGCTGGAGTAACTATTGTGGTTTACCATGTGTCTGAGGAGAAATGGGCATTTGTCCCACACAAAAGAGTTGACTCAAGTTGTATTCCCCAGGACCTTCCTCTGCTACTTTCATTTTAAGCTTTTCTTGCTTTGGTATAGTGGTGTTCGAACTGGCAAGAGAGGCGGGACTTATATATGATGTGGAGGAAATGGCTTCTCTATTATTAGGAATGGTAATCTCTGGTTGATGGCTGATATTATGGAAATACACAAAGGGATTTGCATCACCCAGGATTGTGATCTCTACACCATTATGTGGGAACTTGATACATTGATGGTAGGTAGATGGAACGACTTGCATGGCACGTATCCAAGGTCTTCCTAACAGTAGATTGTATGGCAGAGGAAGGTCCAGAACCTGATAGATGATGTGTTTTACCACAGGGCCCACTCGAATTGGGAGTACCACAGCTCCTTTGGATGACCGCTCTACATTATCATAGGCTTTGATTGTGATCTTCTTACGAGGATCCACTGATTCTATCGCATATCCCAATGCTGTGACCAACTATAGTGTACAAATGTTCAAGCCTGCTCCATTATCTATCAAGACTCGCTTGATCCTATGCTGGTTAATAAATCCTTCGATGTGGAGTGAGGCGTTATGAGATTGCTGGAAGGAAGAGTTGTCACTTTCAGAAAAAGTGAGACAAGGTGATGACTTTAGACTTCCAACCATGACTTGAAATTGGTTTGTATTCAGATTTGTAGGGACTGACACCTCTTGGAGTACTTGATCCAAGATAGTTTTATGAGATGGCGATAGGCGCAATAGTTCTAGAATGGATATAAGCACAGGCGTTTTGTTTAATTGTTCCACAAGATTGTACTGCTTTGGGATGGAGGTGGTGCCTTGTGGAGCTGCCTTTATGGTGACCTTGCCACGACATGTAACAACATTGCAATTTGTGTTGGGATTTTTGAAGGTTATAGTTGCAACTTGTTCTCTGGCATCATACAGATGATTTACAGTGTAATTATACACAGCCTGTGTATAATTAGTAGTATCAGTGCCTCGCATGGAAGTGGAAGGACCCCTTTGATCTTGTGATGGAAGTGGATTTTTGAACATCAGATGATCATTATTTGTTGTTTTTGGGTCATGTCCTTCAATTTCAATTTCTCCTTGGTCAATAAGATCCTGAATAAGATCTTTCAATTGATGACAATTTTTTGTCTTGTGTCCTCTTCCTTGGTGGAAATCACAGTGTTCAGTATCTCTCCACCATGCAAGTTTGACCTGAGGTTCATAGTTTGATGTTTTAGGGAGAGTGACCAAATTTTGAGAAATGAGTTGTCACAATACTATTTCAATGGGTTCCCGTAAGGGAGTGTATGTGCGTTTCTGTTTTTGCTGACGAGCTCTTGGTTCATCGTGAGATGTGATGCGACCTTGATTCAAAGGAACATTTGTGTTGTTTTGAGGTGGAGGATTTTGTCCTGCAAATCGAACCACAGGTTGTGCATTTTGGATAGTCTGGGCATCCACAACCCCATCATTGACGATATTCTTGTTTTTGTTCCAGAAGCTTGGTTTATCACTATTGAAGTGTGGACGAGGACCATCCTTTGGTTCATTATAGATTTTGATGAGTCCTTTCTTGATGAGTGCCCGTTCACATTTCAAACCCTTGGTGATCATATCATTAAAAGTGTCTGTGTCTTTGACATCCAAGTGAAATTCCATTTCTTCGTTTAAGTTGGAAATGAATATTTCCACTAGTTCTCATTCAGGTAACTAAAGAGAACATCTGCTAGACATTTGGCACCATTGTTGCAGGAATACTGAGAATAGTTCACCTGGTTTTTGTTTGGTGTTGCACAGATCAGCCATAGTGATGTCGCGTTCAATGTTATGAGAGTAATGAGCTAGGAACTTCTAGATGAGTTCTTCAAATGTTCTAATGCCACCTGATAGTCGGGAAAACCATGATGTGGTTGTCCCTCCCAAGCTTTGGGGAAAAAGGTACATTAGGTAGGTGTCTTCATATGCCACTTCAAGACAAGCGGAATGAAATTCTCGGACATGATCACAGGGGTCTCCCTTTCCTCTATATTTTTCAAATTTGGGTGTTTTGAATCCTCATGGAAAGGGTGGCATATAAATATTTCTATCAAAAGGATAGGGACAAATGTCATTGAGTGAGAATTGGTTAGTCTTGACACCACTATGAAGTTGTTGGGCGAGATTCTCGACTTGTTGCCGCAACATCTCCATTTCATTTGGAGGAGGAGGTGGTGGGTTACCTCGAGGAATGTTATATCTGATGGGATCTCTACCTCTTTCCTCTTCATGGTGACTTTGTCTTTCTGATGCTTGTCTTAATTAGGCAAGATCAAAGTCAAAGGGGAGTTTTTCTCCTTCTTGAGCGAGTTTTAAGAAGTGAGCATCCGCATTGCTCCTGAGTATTTCATCAAAAAGTCTGTTAAAGAGAGGGTTATGCTGGGCCCTTTCTATTGTTGCAGGAGTAGGAGTACTTGGGTTTTCATCATTTGCATTTGAACCTCCAAGTGCTTCTTGAAATTCATTGAGATTTTCCTCTTCTTCTTCTTCCATTTCTATTTCTCGTTGCCTTGATTGTGATCGGGTTTGGGCCATTTTGTTTACAAGCTTTTGTTGAAGTTGTGTGAAAATGATGATGAGTTTTAGATGAAATGAGAGATTGATGGTTGGTGAATTGTGTTGCATGTAGATCTCTAGCACTTTTAAGGTAGATGTAACCGAAATTTCTTCTTTGAATTGCTTGTTTGTTTGATAAGTTTTGATGTGATAAGGTGTAGAGAAATCTGAGATGTGTTACAGATTTAACTACCTAGTAATGAGAGGATTCACTCATGAACTAGTTTTAACCTGCGTAGATGTGTCTCTTAGGATGAGCTTATCCTAGATGTAGAAACAATCTAAAAAGTGATGTGATGTGTTTGATTCAAGCAATATCTAAAAAAGAACTTTGGGACAAGAACCTTTTAATGTTTTGAGAGTTGGAATGGATTGATGATGAAGTGAAGATGGATGAATAAGATGATGGATGAAATGTTTTCAACTTCAATAAAAACTTTGTCTCACAAATGGGACAAACTCTACCTCTTCTCTTTCGGGTGTTGGTGGTATTTCTCGAGCTGTGTTGTACGTGATACAGACGTTTGGGAAAAAGTTGGGATTAATCTTACCTCCTTGGTTTTTGTGATAATTCAAAGCTCTCTATATTGCATAAAAGCTCTGCGGTTCAATGATTCTGAATCAAATTCATTTGTTTTGCCTTGAAGGTATAGACGCATGTGACGCAGAAAAACTCTATGGGAGACAAAGATTTGTCTATTTATATAGAAGAATTTCCTCTTTTTGATCAAAGTCTTTGAGCTTAATGGTCTTCTTTTCAAGTTGATATTCTGATGACGCTTCTTCTTTCGCAAGATGTGAAGAATGGTCATAAAATTTGACTCCTTGTTGTTTGCACTTTCTTTTTTATGTGTTTGGTTGTTTTGAGAAATGTTTGGTTGGATGAATACTTTATTTTTGGAAGTGATTTTTCTGATTATTCTTTGACAAGAAAGCAAAGCAAGCACACAAAACACAAGAATGTTGCCTCAAAGGCACAAATGAGTATGGGTCAAGATCAACCCAATCCTTGGACTTGTATATGACCCTTCCTTTAGATGTCTTTTAAGGTGTATTTCCAAAGCCTGAAGTCGGCTCAATTTGCACTTGGTCTTTAAAATGAACACACTTCAAACACTTTTTTATCCCTAAGGTCAAATGGCCAGTTGTGATAAATTTAGCCCACATCTTGATATTTTTTCGACTTTGGTACTACACACCTTATGAATCCCACCATGGCAGGTAAGGATGTGATATACTAAGTCTTGCACGAGCATAACAAATAGATGATCCCTATGATGGGGGAGTCACCACTTTTATCAAGCCACAAGTGACTTTTCAAAAAGCTATGTTTCTACTCAAGGAAATATGTATGGTGAGTATCTTGGGAGCAAAACCATCTATGCTCTTGCACTAAATTATAAAGCAAATATCCTCAATCAATAGAATGGGTGGGCTACTACTTAAAGGTGTTTAGTCATGTTCGATGTTTTTGGACATAAGTTCATTCCGCAGTGACTCACTTAAGAGCCTTGTAACTGGTGGTGGGGCCCATTTGTCCTTTTGGCCAGTTACACTGTAGGAACAGCTATACCCAAGGCTACAGCTTTTGCTCTCACTTGATTTCTATAGTGGCTCGAAGGATTTACCGCACGAGGTTGTTCCCAAGAGTGATGTGTCTCTTGGCAGGCCTCTCTTATAAAGATAAAAATTTTGAGTGTTACTAACACTTTTCTCTTGCACCTAGGACCACAAAAGCCAAGGGAGAGGATAGTGTGTGTTAGAAGTGGGACCACTCAACTGACTTTTTGCACAAGTGTGCCGAGCATGAAAAACACTTGTTCCTTTTAACCCATCATCGCAATGTGGTCTAACTATTTGGAGATGTTGCTCCAACAATCATGATGTTCTTTTTAACTTCAAAGGCAATATGTTTAAGTAACTAGGAAAATAAACTCTTGGTCAACTTAATAGAAAGCATGTTTGCATGAAGTAAATCGCTTGCAAGAATTGGAACAAGTGGATTGTAAGTTTTAATTGCACCAAAATTTGAAATGTGGCTTGTAAATTCTTTTGTTTGATACAAGAAAATGGAATTGTTGATTTTAAGCCCCAAATGAAGTGTGTTTCCTAACTTGCAAGAAAACAAATGTTGTTTTGTTCAGTTTTAATGCACCAAAGACAAGTGACCCTAACTTAGAAAGCACAGAAATTTTTGTTTGTTTAAGTTTTTAAAGCACTAAAAGGAAAGTTTGTGATTTTTTTTTTTTTTTAATGGTGAGTTTTAAACCTGCACAAACAACAAATGGTTAGTAAAATCTATGTCCAATGGGGGGGCTTCCACAAGCCTAAAATTTTCACTTTTTTGGTTACAAGATGTTTTGTACAACGTTCTGTTATAATAGCACTAGTCTGCATTTGAACAGAGGCGCTATTTAACACAAACGCGCTAAAAGAAAGGGAAAGACAGAGAGGCAAAAGCACTGAAACATGGTGAATAGCGCCGAAACAATGTCAAAAGCGCCAAAACAGTTCCAAAAGTGTTGAACATGATACAATAGCGCTATTGTAAGCACAATAGCACTATAACAACAAGTATCGATAGCGCTAGAACGAGTTCAATAGCGCTAAAGCGCAACCTATGTGACATTTTCAACATTCAAACATGTTATTGGTTTAAAAAAATTGATCTTTTTGGTGTTTGGATTCATGTCGGGTTCACCAAATGATGCTCTGCAAAATGGACAAGGTTAGCAAATGACAAACAACACAAGAGACACAAGAAAATCGTTAGTGTTAGTCAATCAAAAACTAATCTAAATAGGCATATCAAAAGAGACACTAAAATCATGTTAATATATCTAACAAATGAAACGAAGATAATGAGGCATCTCCAAATGCCTCTTAGCATGCTCTTAGCTTCTTCTCCCTTGTTCCTCTCCTCTCCAAGTTCCAAAATAGTGTAGCTCTCAACAACTTTTTGCACTATGGATGCTTATGGAGGTTTGATATTGAAATATTGCTCTAAATGTAAATAAAGAAGCTAATATTAAGCTATTGATACTAAAATGATTTATTTTAACCAAAATGACAATATAGGAGTTTGCTATGATAAATGCTCTCTAAAATGCCTATAGGTTAAATGCATACAAGTTTTCAGGATTTGGATTATGAAGAAATGGGCTCTATTTATAGGAAAAATGGAGCAATGGATGGTTGAGATTGAGTAATCTCAACAAGGGTCAGGATTGAATGATTTCAAATCCATGTGAGGGCTTTCAACCCAATCCCAGGATGACAAGTGTCAATGTGAGATAGGTTGAGAGGGGAGGGAATAAGCATTAAATGTTTGATATGACCTTGGAAGTTAAAGTCAAGGTTAGTTGAATGAATAAACTCTTTATCCAAAGAATAAAGCTTTTATCCAATGGATAAACTCTTGTGCAAATGTGAAAATGATAAATATGGTCAAAACAATAAATGTTTTGGGGGACAAGTTTGAAATAACCATAAATGGTCATGTAAGAGCCATAAATGGTCATCTAAGAGCCATTAGTGGTCTTGGAAGACTTTGGGGGTTAATTTGTTGAACACACAAAGCATTAAATGCTTTTCAAAAACTTTTGAGTCTTTGAGAAGTGACTTCATTTTGCTTAGGAATGTGAAAATAATTAGGGGATGGATTAGGCTAATTAGGAAGGGGTTAGAAGAATCTAGAAGGGGATTAGATTTTGCAAGTGGATTTGGTGGGTGAGGGAAAATGGGATTTTATTAAAATAAAAATTTATTTATTTCAATAAATGTGTGCGAGTTGCATTTGTAAGAAAATGCAAGTGGGGGGGGGGGATAATGATTTAAATAAATGTTTTTATTTAATTTATTCAAAAGAGGAATAGGGGGATTTAATTAAATAAATAGATTTTATTTATTTAATTGATTGTGAATTTGGTTTAATGAATTAATTAAAATAAATTGAATAATTTATTTAATTAATAGGAGAATGTTTGGAGATGAATTAATTAAATATTTATTTAATTAACTGATGGCTAGTGGATTTTTAATCAAATAAATAGCGAATATTTATTTAATTAAGCTGGACAGATTTGTGTGACTACACTATGATACTTGATAGAGGCCCTCTTCTCCACCTCTATGATGAAGATAATCTCTTGATATAAGTGTTGAACAATACATGTAAATAAGGAGCTCCAACATAAAATATTGTTGGTAATTCTTAATGCTCTTTAAAATAGCTATTACAACCATCCGATTTTCTTAATCCAACATTTCTTCACACCTTTTTACCTAATGAAGTCGAGCTACCCAGTGTGAATGAAGATTCAATGACAGAAATGACCAAACAAATTGAAGTGGTAACTAGAAGGCAACTCATTATCAACAATCAACTCTCAACACAACAGGAGCAATCATTGAGAGAATTGTTGCAAGAAAAGAAATTTGCATTTGCTTGGGACTACACTGATATGGTAGTCTTATATCGTAAGCTATGTACTCACAGAATTTATACTCATGAGAACACTAAACCAATCAGACAACCTCAGAGAGGAGTTAATCCATCCCTTAGAGAAATTGTCAAGACATAAATACAAAAGCAATTGGATGTTGGATTCATCTACCTTATCTTAGACAATCAATGGGTCTCACCATTGGTAATTGTTCCTAAAATTAATGGAAAATGAAGAGTATGTTTTGATTACAGAGAATTGAACAAAGCTACAAAAAAAATCACTTTCCACTATCTTTCATTGATCAAGTACTCGACTCTCTGGCAAGTAAGAAATATTTCTCATTTATTGATGGGTTTAGTGGTTATAATCAAATTCAAATTGCACCAGAGGACTAGGAAGAGACAACTTCCACTTGTCCTTGGGGAGCCAATGCTTACTATGTTCTCCCATTTGGGCTATGTAATGCTCCAACAACATTTCAAAGAGCAGTTCTAAGGATTTTTGCAGACATCTCACACAATTGTATGGAGATTTATATGGATGATATCACCACATATGGTGATGAATTTCAAGAAGCACTTCATAATATATCTAAGGTTCTACAAAGATGCAAAGACCATAATCTATCCCTCAATAGTGAGAAATGCTTTCTTATGATGCAAGGAGGAATAGTTTTGGGACATTACACTTCAACCAAAGGAATTCAAGTGGACCCTGCTAAAATTGAGGTAATCCAAACTCTTCCAGACCCTACCAAGCAAAAATATGTACATATTTTCTTAGGGAATGCTAGTTACTATAAGATATTTATAAAAAAATTGAGTACCATTGCAAGCCCTTTGTATGAACTTTTGTTAAAAGATGTCGACTTTCAATGGGCACGATTGTGTGACAAAGCATTTCAAGAACTCAAAACAATACTCACACAAGAACTAGTCCTACAAGGACCTAAATGGAACCTAGCTTTCTATATATACATTGATGCCTTTGACCATGCAGTAGGAGTAGTTCTTGCTCAAAAAGAAGGAGCAATAGAAAATTGTATTTCATCAGCAAAAATCTGGAGGGAGCTTAACTTAATTATACTATAACAAAAAAAGAGATGTTAGCAGCCATATATGCTCTCAATATGTTTAGACATTACATTATAGGATACCAAGTCTTTGTTTATACTGACCACACAATAATAAGACACCTTATGAACAAACCAGTTATTTCAGGAAGGCTAACAAGATGGCTCCTCTTGATGCAAGAGTTTGATGTTACCATTGATAAGCCAGGAAAGGCAAATGTTGTTGCTGATTTCTTATCCAGACTTACACACCAGCCTGATGAGCCTATGATAGATGAATCTTTTCCGTATGAGCATTTATTTTCTATCACAATGCACATACCATGGTATGGAGATATAGATAATTATTTAGTTACGAGTAAGGTGCCTAACTTCTTCTCCCCAAAGGATAAGATAATTCTGATTGAAAAGAGATTTCCATACACATGGGTAAATGGATGTTTGTTCTATATTGGACCAGACAATGTTATGAGAAGATGCATTAGAGAAGATAAAATATTTGACATCCTCCATGCATGTCATGATGAAACTTGTGGCGGTCATTTTGCAGCCAAAAGAACAACAATCAATATACTTAATACAGGGTATTATTGGCCTACCCTATATAAGGATGCAACTAACTATACTAGGAAATGTGATAGATGCCAGAGGATGGGAAACCCAAAAAAGTTAGATGAGATGCCCCTGCATCCATAGGTAGTTGTTACCCCATTTGATAAATGGGGTATGGACTTCATTGGTCCAATTGATCCTCCATCTAATGGAGAATACTACATCCTAGTCTATACCGACTACTTAACCAAATGGGTTGAAGTCAAAGCAGTGAAACATTATAGACACAACAAGTTGCAAAGTTCCTATATGAGGATATATTTACCAGATATGGAGTACCTAGAGAACTTTTCATAGATCAAGGTGCACAATTCACATATAACCCGATCGCTACTATGATAGAGGAGTATAATATTAGACATAAAATATCTTCACCATATCATCCTCAAGCTGATAGTCAAGCTAAAGTGACTAGCAGATAAATTGAGGCCATCCTCACAAAAATAGTTGCACTTCATAAGAGAGATTGGGCAAATCGCCTTCCGGAAGAATTTTGGGCCTACCAGACATCCTAAAAAACAACAAGAGGGTTTACACCCTTTGAGCTAGTTTATGGTAAACATGTTGTAATTCCTATTGAATTTGAGCATAAAACTCTGCATATAGCATTAGAATTGGGTATGCATTTATCAGAGGTACAACAAGAAAGAATACTACATCTCAATCAATTGGATGAATTGAAGAAATCGACATTATAGAATACACTTTTAGTCCAACAACACCGCATGAAGTGACACGACAAATATATCAAATCTAAAACTTTTTATGCTTGGGATTAGGCTTTATTGTATGATTCTAGGTTTAAATATTATCTAGGAAAATTACAAACAAAGTAGATAGGTCCTTATGAAATTAAACAAGTGTTTGATAATGGTGCAATCAAGCTGGCAACTATTGATAATGCCAGGTTCAAACTACTTGTCAATGGCCATAGACTTCACTTGTATCACAAAGAAAGCAACAAGGAGGAGTTTCTTAAATAGTTTCAACCACTTCTGACTCTTCCTGAAACCACTAAAGGTGATCCTCTGGGTCCACCATCTACTTAATGCCACTTGTCACAAATAATAATAAAACTCCATGTCTACCTGGAGTTTCTTTCTCCATTTCATTCCACACCATCTCCATATAATTCCACTTTCATCTTTCATTTTAATTCCACCACCATAATTATTATTTAAATATTTCAAAAATAATTTTCTCTTCCATCACACATGCCAACGGTCATCATAATTCACCACAATCACATTTCAATGCACATAAGTATATTTTCACTCTCATGATTAAATATTTTTGTTCACATTTTTACTAATTTAATTCAATTGTAAATAATTATGATTGTATTCTTATTTCCTACCCTTACACATGTGTGAACACTAGTTGGGGGGGATATATGTTTTGAGATAAGATATTGCCATTATTAGGTCTGTACAAATTTGAACAAGAATGTTAACTCATGTCAACAGAATGGATTAGTTTTTAAACCATTGCTAAAGTCCAGTTTATTCATCATTTAGCAAAATTTTAAATTTTTCCTTTTAAGACGAGTCTATGCAAAACCTTGTGTTGTTTGAAAGCTTGTCTAGTACACACCGTTTCCTCTTGTTGTTTGAAAGCAGAAAGCTTCATATTTCAAGTTACATAGAAGATATTTTCTTGAAGACAATAACAACTGTAGTAATGGGAGTTTCTCCTACTAAAAGAGAGCTTACATACTACAATTTGATATTAAATGATCAAGATTGTGAACCTCTATATAGAGGATGTGGGTGGTTAGATTATTTCCTAAAATTACACACTTATGATGATGATGTAGCCCTCGAATTTGTACAATCTTTGAAGAATGATATGGGTGTGGTGAATGGATTGAGGATTCCTGTTACAAAGGAGCACATTGCTCAAGTTTCTAGTTTTCCTAGGGATGGTGAACCATTTTTAGAATGTAAATATACTAGGTCGGCTAGAGTACAATTTACAAAGCATGGTGACCCTTCCTTGGAGGTCACTAAGAAAGCAACTAACAAGTTATCTCTTCCACCTCTTTAGGCTCATAGGGTAACCTATATTATTAAGTACATTACTTGCGAGGGATGAAAATCTCAATTGCACTTTGCTCATTTCAAATTGTTATGTCATTTAAGGCATGGTAGGCAGATGAATGTTCTGAATTTTCTTTATAATATACTTAAGCAAATGGAAGCTCAGGTACAAAAGGCGACCTTGACTTTGTGTCCCACCATTGCTTAATTCAGTGGTTGGTTGAGAAAAACCTAGTAGAAAACAACCCTGGGATGCAGTGGGTGGATTTCCTGGCCATAAGTGGAGCTCTTCCACTAAGGCAAATTCCCAGCTCTAGAAAAGCTACAAGAGCTTCATCCTCTAGACCTACTGAAATTCGTAGTAAAAATTCTTCTAGTGAGGATGCAGATGTCATTCCAAAAGTTGCTTAGAAAATTCTTAAAGAGTAGAAACACTCATCCAAGAGTAAGAAAAATGAAAAATCAGTTAAGGGGACTATGATTCAAAAGAAGAAAAAGGAAAAATCTCCTAAGAAGCAAAAAGGAAAGGAATCTTATATATCTACAAAAAATTAGAAAATAGAAGACCCTACAACAAAATATGGTTCATCTAGATGGAAATGGAAAGAAATGGAGAGACCTTTTGTAGGAGAGAAGCCTACAAGAACTAGTCATAAGATGAAAAATAAATTTAAAGGAAAAGCAACTATAGGAGAAAGAATTGAAATTCCAAGCTCAAATTTTGATAAGGAGGAACCTCCTTGGAAATACTTTCCTAAGGAACTACTTGAATCTTTTTCTTCTAGTGAAGAACAAGAGAAAGAATATGAAATGTCTCATTCAGAAGAGTTCTCAGAAGAAGAGGTGAATAAGGATATAGGAGAAGATGAAGAATTGGAAGGAGAAACATTGAATGAAACAAAGCATGTAATTGAAAACATGGTTCAAACTAATACATCGAAAGAACAAAAAGAAGAAAAAGAGGAGCAAGACAAAACAAAAGAAGAACAAAAAGAAACAATAGAAGAATAAAAAGAAGCAGAAGAAGAAGAAGAAGACAAGGTATTGATACATTTTGGAGAAGTCAATCTAAACATTGGTGATGATAATTCTAGACTTCAACAATCCAATCGAGATAAGTGTAATAATGAAAGAACTATTGCATCTAGGCTAGCAAATCTAGCTGAGGTTGCTGAGAAAGTGGATCAAGAAGAACAACAAACAAAGGTTATGGTAAGTGTGCATGTTCCACCTTCTTTTTCTTGGGGATCAATTGCTCTTGAATTATTGTAGTTATTAGAAAATAAGGAGGAGGAATGGAAAAGAGAAAAAAAGGTCTTAGAAAGAAAATTGTAGGAGAAAGATGTAGAAACAAACAAGCTAGAGGATAGATTAGATAACTTGGCTACTCTATTACCTTAGGTAATATAATGTAGGCCTCATCCAAGAGTATATTCTCTTTATTTGAAGGAGTTACATCTTTCTTACAAGATAGGTAGGGAGTTTTCTAGATTGAATTCATCATTAGTGACTCCCAATGAGTTTGTCAATGCCAATAATACCTCTCCCCTTGAGAAAAAGAACTTACTTTGTGAATTATATCTTCACAATTATCCTATTCCATACACTCCTTAGTGAAATCCACTCCTTTCTATTGGGGATGTTCATCTTAGTGCATTTATGTCCTATAATTAGAATCAGAATGTTAGGGCTAAATAGGCTAGAGAAAATATGGATATGGAACAAATTATTCCATTACCATTGAGGTCTGAAGTAGGGGACCCATATGAAATATATTATAGATGGAACTAGCTTAGTTCTGATCCAGGAGTGAAAAGAAGGATTCTATCACTAAGAGAAGAAGTTCACACTAAATATGAACAAATGGTATAAACATCTACACAAACAGTGTATGGACATCTGGCTCAAAGATGGAATGGGTTCCTTGAGGACCTAAAGAGAGTAGAGCCACATTCTTTAAGAAACTATCATGCAACACTCAAGCAAGCAACCACCTATATACACTTGGGCCAGACATATTATGAAAAATGGATTCCCTTGATCTTTCAACCACCTATGTTATGGTGGCGTATTCCTCACTGGGAGGAATTGTAGTATTATGATGTGCAACAGGGGTAGGATAGATGGGAGAATCTCTTAAAGGACCAATGGTTCTATAGGAGACCTATTAATAAGACACAAGGGGAGACTTATGTTGCTAACTTCAGGCTACTGACCTAGAAAGAAAACTAAAAGACCTCTGTTGATGGAACATTTGTTGGTGGACCAACAAAACCTTCAGTTGGGGGGTGTTATGAGTTATAGTTTTACGTTTCTTTTATAGACAGGTTGCCATCTTTAAGGTTTTTTATATTTGTTGATGGACTTTATGAACATACTTTAACCAACCTTATATGTTTATTTTGATAAGTCTTATTACCTATAGTTAAAACCTTTATTTTGATAGAACCATGAACTTTATAAATTCAATTATAAGTATTTACTATTTTTATGGGTGACTAGTGAATGTGTTCAAAATAAATGATCATGATGTGTGGATAGAATTCTTTCTCTAACCTTTATGTGGCAGCTGCATGGAACAATCTTTATGAAGGAATGGGGTCTTTTATAGCAAGAGGGTAACGTGGATAAAGGATGGACATCAAGGCAAGAAGAGTTCAAAGATTTGTTGTGGACTTGGTCACTACTGTCCCTTATCATTAAGGAGCCTATAGACTAATCCTGATCCATTAATAAATATTGTTAGTTGTCATGAAGGATGTTAGAGAGGATATAGAAAAAATCTACAAATATTTATAGAAGGACAAGAGTCTTGATTATCTTAGCTTTCCTAGATTTTATAAGTTTTAAATAAAGCTTCCACCCAAATAGTGGGAAGTGGAGAGAATGTTATGGGATTTGTTGTTAGGGATTAATGTTATAAATCCTTTACGCATTCCTATGTTAGTTAGTTCATGATCTTGTACTGAGTAATGTTATGCTATTTGGTTGAATTTTGAATAAAGAAAGTATCTATTTTCTAAGTCAATATAGCAATTTGATATGGTTGTGGGCTTAATCAGTTAATTTATGTTGTAGTTCTTATCTCGTGAGAATCATCCAAGGGGGCCCACTTGGTGAAGATTCTGTATGGTTGTCTTTTATGCACTTTATTTTTCAAGTTACTTAATTTTGTTCCATTCACTTGTTCATTGTCTATTCTTGCAACCACAGTTTGTAACTGTTCCTGTGGCCACAATGGGGGAGAATAGTTATTTCTGTACAAGTTCAAGAATTGGTATTTTCTTATAAGAAATTAATACTATCTTTAAAGTTGTGATTCCAAGCAATTTACTTTTCTATAAACAGTTGTTTAATCACTTTCAATTGCCTAAAACTAGCATAGACTTGTTCCTGGATATTCTTAGTGCATATACTTTGTAGTGCCATTTCAAGTTACATGTTCTTAGATTGATAGATAAATGAGTCAAAAGAATGGAATTCAGATAGCTACTCAATAGAAACTCGTGTCTCTAGCTTGAGTACCTAGATATGTGTGATAACCATTGTTTTGCACCCACACCCACCTTGACATTTTTTTAATAAGCTTGAATCTCATCCAGAGTATTAAGAGAATTTATTGGTAGAAAATACTTGGTCTCCACAACCTTTCAAGTATTGTAACCTAGAGAAATCGAATATCCCCTCATCTTCACTTTCTAGAAGTTATAATCATATCCTTCAAAGATAGGAATTGATAACTTGTGTGCCCATTGAGTTAGGATCTACCTGAAGCGGTTAAGCTTTATGTCAAGGAGCCATAGCTCTGATACTAATTGTTATATATCCAAGCAACTGAAAGGGGGGAGTGAATTATTTGACTATGAAATTTTTCTTTTAACCTTAATGTGTAGATCCAGAATAATAAACAAAATTAACAGAACTTGAAAGCACATTCAAGAATCCGAATAGACACAAGAAACACCCAATTTTATGTGGAAACCCCAAGAACAAAAAAACCATAGAGAATTATAATTCTCAATATATAAACAATAGTTAAGGTGACATCGATTAAGGTGATTTTTAAAAAGGGTAGCTAACTGCCAAGGTTCTCACTACCCTGAAAGGCTCACTGCCAAAGAAGAAAGAAAGATGAAGAGAATCCACCACAAAAACACAGTTTGCACTACCAAAATTGCTTCTGGTAACAATCTGCATCACTATACACACACAACTACTGGATTCTTTTAATCTCACATGTTTTCAAAACAAAAATCTATTGGCATGTGTGCAGAGTTTGATGACATGATGATAATGTATGTTGTCATTGATGTCAATATGATGAAGTGTGAACCAGTATGTGTGAACTGGTATGCTGAAGTAAGTAAATTGGCAAGTGATTCGGTATATACAGTAAACTGGCAAGTGAACCGGTATATGCAAAATTTGTATCGGGGTTTCACTTGATATGACTACCGGTTGGTAGTCTCAACTTCAGGGTTTCTGGTTGATGCATTCCAAGTCTATGCGATTCAACCGACGACATCCTATGATGAGTTAGCATTGAAATAAAGATTTGAATCGTGTTGCCACGTCAGCCTTGTGCGTGTGAAGGATTTCCTTGAGGATCTTGCATGAGAAGATTGATTCTATCTACCTCGGGAATGTGCAAAATCTTAGTAAATGGTGGAGAGCGTGTGATGGGTTATCAGCTTCTAGAAGCGGTGAAGAACAAACGATGAAGAACATCTTGAGATTTGTGCAAGATTATTTTACCATATTTAATGTGATAAAATAGCCAGGATTAGACTGACTGTATTGTTAACCTAGATGCTTAGGGTTTTAGGTTTTGGCCACCGACCTAATTGTTGTCTATAAGGTCAATGATGATTTTCATTTGAAGTTGTTGGCAAATGAATGTATGTGAGGTGATCCTTGCTAGACTGAAGAAGTGAGTAGAGATTTGCAGAGTGTGATTGCAGATGTAAAGGAACTAAAGCGAATCTGCCTTGGCATTGAGTGATGTTATCAGATCAATGTATTACCTGATGACTTCTAACCACTTTAGCAGTTGGAAAATCCCTTTACCAGGTAGCTTTAACAGGATTTTTGTAAATCCTTTAACAAGGTGACTCAAAATCATTGAGTTCTTCAAATCCTCTTACGAGGTAACCTTTAACAGGGTTTTAACTTCTAACTGGGTATTTAGTCATCCCTTAACCGGGTGATACCCTAGCAGGATTGGTTCCTAGTAGAACCTATTGTAAAGTCTTTAACCAGACTAGGCTCTTAATAGAGCGAACTTCAGAAGAGTTCAAGAGCAACTTGTGGATATTCATCCCCACCACGGTTTTTCCCAGTTGGGTTTCCACGTGAAAAACCAGTGTGTTATGTGTGATGCTTTTTCATGTGATGTTTTAGTGTTTTCTGTTAAGCAGTAATGCAAGCTGATCTTATGGTCATTGTATTTCTGATGTATTACTTGCTTAAGCATATGGGTGAAGTTGAGATGAGATATTAGGTTTTGAGAAGATCTAAGTGTTACCGGTTTAAGTCTTTTACAGTCCTACTGTGTTTTACCAGTAATGTCTTGGTTTAGGTTGGTGATGTTGTTTGCCAGTTAGTGTAGTCTTTGCAGTTTAAGTTGTCAGAGAAATGTTTGTCTGTACTGATTCACCCCCCCCCCCCCCCCCTCTTAGTACCTATTGGGTATTTACTGTTCATCATTACTCATCAAAATCCATATATCAATTTATCAAATTAAACTTCTATATATACTGCCTTCGAAAATCATACTTCTCAATATTGGCTAAGACAGAGATCTAAAAAAGGTCTCCACTAAACATTTTGGTGGTGGTAAGGAATGAGAAGTGGACAATATCACACTATTCCTCATTGAACATACATTACCAAAGTGGGACTCAAAATGCATTGGCATGTTATACAACCTTAATGTCTAGTCCAAGGCCTCGAGCTCTGGAATAATCCCGACCCAAAGATAATGCTAAGAAATAACTTCCGAGATACCAAACTCATCCGGTGAAACTAAGAAACCTCCAAGTGCACCATACACCTAAGTCAAACATTCCTACTCATCATACCACATCCGATCTTAATCCAGACCAAAATATTTGACATCAAGGAGAACACATAATTTAATGCTAACACTTATGATCAAAATATTATTTTTAAAAAATATTTCTTTTATTTAGCCATTTTTTGTTACTATATCAATCATAGTACACACATAGAACAATATGTAGAGAGGTTTTGTGTGCAAGGTTTTCCATCTCTTTAAACTAGATACTTAAATATTACATAGTTCAATAACACTTTTATACTTCATTCCGAACAAAAAGGTAGTAATTAATGAAATACATTTCCTTCCTAAGTATTGAATGAACTACTATTCACTAGAAAATCTCAAATTATTGAAAAATGTAAATGTGTAGATTCATTAATGGATCTTGAAGTGTCTTATATCATCATGTGCACGATATATATACACTTTCTAATAAGGATTGTATTGTTGTCCTACTTTGTGATATATATATATATATATATATATACATTTTGTGATAAGTATTGTATTTTTGTCCTACTTTGTGATTGATACATAATGAGAATACTGCATATAGAGATATTTTCTACCACTAAGTCACTTGCCCTTTCATGATACAAAACTTTCAAATTCCATCAAGAAGTATATTTCAATACCAACATACTCTCTAAGACACATTATGTTGAGATCGCCTATAATACTAAAGTCCAAATTTTAAACATGATATATTTTTATTTTAAAATATCTTTAAACAATATAATGAATAACTATGTATATTTGTATCATTTTTAAAGTATTTAAAAATTTGATTATGATAAATCCTCTACTTTAAAAGAAAGTATTAGCCTTCCTATTGAACCAAAGAAATCAACTGCTAATTCATATATCCCCAATAACTAGAAAGAGACTTCATCCTCATCACCAATGACATCATTGGTGAAGTGTATCGATATTTCCAAGAGAAGTGACCTTTAGAGGAAGTTATATAATTGTGAAAAATAGGAATACATTTAGCATAAAGTATTTGACATCCTCCTTGACATAGTCATTTGCTATTTAATGAACATGAAGATTTAAATTATAAGGGAAATCAAGACAGGGGTTTCCACTTTGTCCACATTTTCTATGAAGAAAATCAATATAATATAAAAGCAAGAAGGAAATGATTTAATCAACTCAATACACTAAATTAATTATATATATTTTATATATTTTTTAAATAATTTAAATTTTGTTTATGAAAAAATCATCTTTAAGAAACTATTAATCTTCCCATTGAACTAATGGATTCAATTGATAGTTCATATGTCCTAATAATTAGGAGGAGACTTTATCTTCATCACCTGTTACATCATTGATGTGTATCAATATTTCGAATAGACATGACCTTTAAAGAAAGATTCTAAAATTGTAAAAAAAATGGAAAAACTAGCATACAAGTATTGGGCATCCTCCTTGGCATACACTCATTTGTTACTTAGGGAACATCAAAACAAAAAAATGGGAGTAAAGTCTTCAGTAGGTGAAAGAAGTGACGAAATCAAGCTAAGTCTTTTGTCTAGAAAAGCTTGAAAGTCAAGCATGTGAAAGGAGGAAGGAAAATCAAGACAAGGTAAAGCTAGACAGAGCTGATTTAGTCAAGCCAATTAATGGCGATATTGATTATGTATACCGAACACATCTTGTCTCAATTCATCGTTATATCCAAATCCAAAGATATTTTAACTGTTAGAGCTGATTTAGTCAAGTTCATTAATGGCGATATTGATTATGTATACCCCACACATCTTATTTCATTTGACCGTTTATATCCAGATCCACATTTATCCAAATCCAAAGCTGCTTTAACTCTTATTCTCTGCATTGTGCTTATCATCTCCCTTTCCCTTGCCGTCCCAGGACATGGTATTATTATCTAGAACACCTGATTATTTATACTGTATTGCTATCTAAACCGGCTGTTTATGCATATTTTATTGTTATGAAGACAATGTCAAGCCAGACAGAAATGTTTTAATATAGAAAACGTAAGAGAATGGGTGTATATATACCCAACACACCTTATTGCATTTCATCTATCTTGCTTGGCATACAGTCATTTGTTACTTAATGAACATCAAAACAAAAAAATGGGAGTAAAGTCTTCAGTAGGTGAAAGAAGTGAGGAAATCAAGCTAAGTCTTTTGTCTAGAAAACCTTGAAAGTCAAGCATGTGAAAGGAGGGAGGAAAATCAAGACAAGGTAAAGCTAGACAGAGCTGATTTAGTCAAGCCAATTAATGGCAATATTGATTATGTATACCCAACACATCTTGTTTCATTTCATCGTTTATATCCAAATCCAAAGATATTTTAACTGTTAGAGGTGATTTAGTCAAGTTCGTTAATGGCGATATTGATTATGTATACCCCACACATCTTATTTCATTTGACCGTTTATATCCAAATCCACATTTATCCAAATCCAAAGCTGCTTTAACTCTTATTCTCTGCATTGTGCTTATCATCTCCCTTTCCCTTGCCGTCCCAGGACATGGTATTATTATCTAGAACACCTGATTATTTATACTGTATTGCTATCTAAACCGGCTGTTTATGCATATTTTATTGTTATGAAGACAATGTCAAGCCAGACAGAAATGTTTTAATATAGAAAACGTAAGAGATTGGGTGTATATATACCCAACACACCTTATTGCATTTCATCTATCTTGCTTGCAGATATATACCCAACGCAGCATATTTCATTTCATTGCAGTTATTTCCAAATCCAAAGCCATGGTTTCTTCTTCATCCAAATCGAAAGCTGTTTCAACTTTTATTCTCTGCATTCTTCTTATCATGGCTCTTTCCTTTCCTCTGTCAGCGCAAGGTATTATTATCTAAAACAGTTGTTTAGTTATATTTTATTGTTATTCCAGTATTCAAAGAAATTAGCTGTGGATATGCAGGAAAATTTGTACGAGGATTACTTGGGCGAGGAGGGTATAACCAGGAAGAGTCCAGTGCTGACACACCATAAGACTTATTACCTACTCAGCTTACTACTTAAATAAAATGGATTAAGCACTGCTTAGTCATCAGCTGGGATAATAATGGGACTGTTTCTCTAAACTGGACATGGATGCTTATTTACTTTATAATATGATGGAATTTTATTATTAAATTTTTATTGCCTGGTTTTTTCTATAGATTTGTTAATAGTTTTTAAGGTTGGATTTTTTTGAATGTATCATATAGAATGTTTTTTATTTCCATTTAAGAAAAATTCCAAAGATAGAATGTTGAAGATACAAACTGATATATCAAGAAACACATTCCATCAATTTTGTGGCTGTCAAAAGATTATGATTCTATATACAATACAAGTTCAACTCAAATGAAACAATTTTTGTTTTTGTTTTTATTTTAAAAAGTTTTCTAAATATTATTTAGAAAAAGAGGTCTATCTAATTCTCTACTCTTCTACTCTTTGTATGATAAAAAAGATTGGTACTAATCAAATTTTACTAAGTTAGATCTAGAGACTACTTGCCCCTATTATAATGGACTTGAAAAATTAATGTTTTGATCAATATATTTTATAGTTTTACAATAATATGTTAAAATTAATTTAACACATAACATGACAATTATAAAAAATAAGATTTTTTTATGTTAAAAATGAATAGGTTTATATTTATACAGTTCCTTTATTTGTTGTAGTTTATAAAAATGAATGACTTGTAGTTACTTAAATGTTTTGTTTCTTAAATCACTAACTTGTTTAGAATTTTGACTAGACTATTTAATATATGATTTTTATGATTATTGAGTTTCATGAATTATAAAGTGATGTGATTAAATGTGGAAAAATAATATGCATTTTATATTAAATAGATATATTATAAAAATTATTTTATTCCAGTATGTTTACCTAGATATTTGCAATCACAACTTGTTTCATGAAATCTTAAATCAAGATAGCAAAATAATTTATAAAGTGACTCATCTTCAAATGTATCTAAAGACACAAAGGTTATCATTGAAAAAAATTAATTGTAACATATTTTCATTACAGATGATGAATACTCTATAAGAACCATTCAATTTTGTGTTTTTAAGCATTCTTATTCTTAGTAGAAAATTATGTGAGGCTTTACAATTTTATTGCATGCATAGAAGGGAACATGGGAATATTCAAGAAATATGTTTGAGCATATGCTACCACACAATGACATGATATAATTCCATATGGAAATTCAAATGAGAAATAAGCTAAGATTTTTTTTCAAGCCTCACCATTTGTTCATGTCATCATGTTGGTAGATCTTTTGTATATTAGAAATGTGGCCAATGATAGGGATCACCTAATACATTTTTGTGCTCCCTATTTGGTATATTTCCTACCAATAACTAGGTGGCATATACATAAAGATTGAAGAGAAAATGGATTGTATATCTCCTCCCACGAACTAGTTATTTGTTGAGTATAAATTGGAGGGAAATGATCTCCCAATAGCTACATAATTCTTCTCTATATTATGACTGGCATACTATTTCTAAATCTAGAACTTTTCTTTTTCATATTTGAGCTATTAAACATGATGTATGAAACTTTCTACTCATATATTTGAAATGGTTTATATATGTTTGTATACAACATTAAGATATATTGCACCACCTTTAATTATGAACTATATCTAATGAATTAATATATTAGGTTCCTACTATTGATTTCTAAATCATTTTTATGTCTACAAAATCTTGTGATGGACAAATATGATGATTTCTTAAATTTCTATAGGCTATAATATCATGAGTTGAAATGTTCTATTAGGATGTATAGAAAATTTAGTTAATTTATAATCATTTAGTTTTAGCACTTCTTCCTTTCTATGTTTATTCAAATTAGTTACATGGTAGATTGATAAAAAATAATGTTCTAGATATTTTGGCTAGAATGGGTTAGATTTAACAGAAATAATGTACAAGATATTTTGGCTAGAACAAGTTTTCTATGGTTAGATTGATGTCATTTTAATGGAGGCAATCCTTATTTTTCTAACATAAATTAATCTGTGCTAGTTTTGAATACCAACATATGCAGACCCACCAATCATCTTTTATGAATTACTTAGATGTTATATTCTTTAAGAATTCATTGGTCATTGGAATATCTCAAGGAAAAATAATTGGACTTGCCTAAATTATATTATTCCCTACTAATACCTATTGGGATTAAGGTGTCTCAATCTTTTCATGTACTAACATAGGTATTTGGATTTATTTAGTTAATATTTGGTTTAACTTGTGAGCCTACAAGGACTATTTTTCTTGCACATTCTATTTCATCATCTTATTGGGAGTTTGCATGTTGACTTATCATCTTATTGGGAAGGTGACATGCAGAATTTTGTTCTCACATGGAACTAGGTGTCTTACTTAGACGAACTTGGATAGTTGTGGGTTTGTGTGACAAGTGTCATGTAATGACAAAAATATGACAAGGCTGTATGACTCACCTACCTATGATAATTTATGACAACTTATGACAACTTTATGATATATTCTATGTAATGCCTCCCGCTATCATTATTTTGATCATTTGTTGATACTGTATATGGTGGTAGTGGATTGTGTGTAATATTATTCTTTTGTATAGGCATCCCCATGGTGCCTCCTTGGTACAGTTATATTATTTTGATCATGTGGTTACCACATATTTATCTTTGTAGTGCCTTATACATGTAGACTCAATGATATGTGTGTGTGTGTATCTTGTGTCACATTATGATGTATTATTTCTATATGATGATTTGATAAATTATTATGTTACTAACCATGATATTATGCGGCCTCGATCGGGAATGATTATATATGTGTTGTTTCTATATTATACATGTATGGGTATATTGTGTTGTTTGTTGAATGATGTAGGTACCAGGTATAAACTACACCTGTCTCAACCAGCAAGATGATTTCTAAAATTGAGCCTTATTCCAAAAAGAAGAAGTTGGTTGCTAAAGACTATGCTCCCAAGACCTTGGACCAGGAAATCAAATTGGACATTCCTCTTAATGTCCTGAAGGAGAAGTTTGGGACTCTGCCTAAAGATGTGGATAGTGTTTTACAAAAGGAAAGTTCTCTGATGAATTTGGTGATGGAAGAGGCTAGAAGCCAGGAGAACTACTAGAAGTGGGTGGGGAAGGAGATTGATACCCTCAAAGAGGGGATTAAGGATATAATTGATATCTTCACTGATTCTCCTAAGCCTAGCAAAATAGAGAAGCTCATGATCATGACCTAGAAGCTTTCCCATGATGTCGAGGTTATGAAATGTAAACATGAGCAAATAATTGAGAATGTTGAGCAGTTTATGGAGGAGATCAAGAATAACCTTAAGAATTTGGTTGACATAAGAAGAGAGGCCATGAATAATAGTATGGAGGGGCTAGAAAAGATCAATTCCATAGTGGCGGAGTACAGATCCAATCCTATTGACAATGATCCTGATGATAGTAACAGAAAGAAAAAATTGGGCGGTGAAGAGTTTGCTGTTGGTGGCAATAAAACTATGGGCCCTAGTTCCAGGACCAGAAGAAGGAGTAGCAATAAGGGTACCTCTAGGTTCATTATGGAGGAATTGGAGGAAATCAACAAGGTTACCATCCAGAAGAACAAGGAGCTGGTGCACTCGCTTAATTGAGTGTTTGTCTATGTTTTGTTTTGTTGCTTGTTGTTTCTTTTTGCTTTTGTGTTTAGTCTAGGGTGTTTCCCTATTTTGCTGTTAGTTTATGTTTGGTTGGCTAATGGCCAGGTTCTGTAAAACTCTTGGTTTCGGGTCCATGTAAAACCCGTTTATCTTTATCAAAAACTACACCTTTCTCCACAAGTCTAAGTGTACCATCTCAAATGGTGGTTAATAGGAGATATCACATCGGCCAAAATTCTACTTTACCTTACCTATCATACTCAATGTGAGTATGTTTCCCTAGAATGTTTTAGCAATAAGGTTTTGTAATCGATAACATGCCAGAAAAATATCCCTTATGTGAAGGACTAGTAAAGAGTGTTTGGATGTTTGTGAATAAATACTATGTTGTCCTAAAATTATATGTGAAATTTGTTCCATTATTTTTATAATGTGAAGGAATGCTTTAAATGAAAATTATTATTTTGAAGATGCTATTAATTATATGTTTTGCAAATTTAAAAGTGATATATGTGCATTGGAAATTAAAAGAAATCAAAAGAAAATTATTTAGTTACATTATTTCCAAAAAGTGAAAATGGGTATGGGTAAATAGGCAAAAAGAGTTCATTTTGCATTATGTGCTTTTTAAGAGAAACATTTGGAGAAGAGGAAGAAACCCTACAACTAGAAATTAAATTTACCTTTCATATATTTACTAAATCATGAACATTCCTTTTCAACATTGCTACAAGAGTGAGAATAAAAAAATTATTTTCATAAATTACTTTTTAAAATAGACTCCCTTTAATTTTGATGTGAACTTCCAAATAATTATTGAAACTTTACTTAATTGACTATCATTATAATAGTCATTTTCATTGAATCCTTTAATGATATCCCACTACATATTGATGCAAGAGCATCCCTTTTTATCAAGAAATCCCAAATCAACCAAAAATATTTTATTTTATTGCATTTTAGTTTGTAGCTATCTCAACACTTTCTTATGCATTTCACCATATTTTTATCTTCATACCTTGTAGATGTGGATTTACACTCAAAATGATATCATCTAAATCTTATCCAAAAATATTATGATTTGCATTTTTTGTCGCTAAGTTATCTCTCCTTGAAGTTCAATCATTTTCTCTATCAAAGAATCCCATACTAGTTGAGGCATCCTACTTACAGATCATTCCTAGTATGTGCAGATTTAATGGGAACATCATTCATGGCATTTTGGGTCCTAGGAGAATTTCCCATGGTGCACACCATGTTATCATCTTCTGCAAATTATCTACCTATATTTTGAGGCCGACCTACATGTTTCATCATTGTTTGGGTTTTGAGACCCTTGATGCTAACACATATCTTTGCTAGAGCTCAAGAAACATATATAATCTTCATTTTGTGACCATTCAAAATCAATTAGGTAGTTAGATAGTAATTTTGATCATTAGAATCAACTTCTTCAATCCACCATTCAGAGGGACTGTGATAAGCCAACGCACCCAGTATATAGCTTATGATGTCGATAGGCTTGTGAGCCCATTGTTATTCCACATATGAAGGAATAGTATGAAAATGTAACTCTTTATTGGTGTCGAGACCCTTGTTCCCAACCGTTAGTTGCTCCAATCAAAAGCCTTACTTTTAAAAAAGTGCATGTGTTTTTTTGGTTTTTCATTGTCTCAATACTTGCAAGATCCTTCCATTCTTCTTGATATGGTATTATGTAAATTTTCAGGGACCTAGGTGTGTGCAAGAAGTTGAGTCCACTTTTTGGCCAACTAGTGAGTGTTTTCTCCGATTTTCTAATTTTGTCACAATTGACCTAAAAATTTGAAGCTCTTAAAGATTGAATCTTGAAACAAGTTAGTAATATGAAACATAGTCTTTGAAATCTATTTTCCAACTATGTAATTTAATATAATACCCAGATCATAATTGTATTGAGTTTTAACAGGTGTTTCTAAAAGCTACTATTTAAAAGTTAATTTTTTAAGGATCATACCATGCCCATCTATGGTGAACAGAATTTCACCTAAATCAAAGTATTTATCTAAATCCTTTTGTGAAATTTTTTTTAACATACTCAAGATTGTTAAGGATATATTTTTGTAATTTTTTGTATGAATATTTTTCATTAATGATTTATTGTGCATAATTGTTGTCTTGAAAACTATAAGAATTCGCTATGAAGGTAGCCACCCAAGATCTAGAGGCCTAATGGAAAACACAACAACAAGAGAGAAATAATGTGACAAGAATAAATTGTTTTCCTATGAATGATGCAATACAATATGATCAACTAAATTATTATTACATAGGAGACCCCTTGGTTATATAGCTAAGGTGAGAAAATAGAAGTGTGTTAGATTGTGACAAGTGTAATAATCTTATGACATGAGAAAAAAAGTGACAACTTATCATCCCACCTAAAGTGGAAAATTGATCACATGATAACACCACTAAAGGTGGATCACTTACCAAATGTTGAAAAGTGCAACCACAAAAGGTGGATATGATAATGTAATAAAAGCACTAAAGGTGGAGACATCACATAAAGTAGAAAAGATAATATGATAATGCCACTTAAAGTGGAGATGCTCCAACAACCTATATGTAGTTCCCTAAGTAAGTTTAAGTGATGTGTAATTGGGACATAATTGAGAAATAACCAATGTAAAATGTGTTAATTATATTAAGACCCTGCTTGAGTATAATGTAGGGAGAATGTACATAAAAGTTAGCAATGCAATGTGTCCTGAAAACTAGGACATTTTAGGTAACCATGAACAAATGCAATGCAATCTCTCACAAATAGAGAAAGGGGGAAACCTAGTGGGATAGAACTCCCCTCCCCAAAAGAGAGATGAAAACACATGATAGCTCTCAAAGAAGAATGAGAAAGACAAAACGCCATGTGAGGAAAAAGTGCCCCATATAAGAGAGAAGAATAGAGACTATGTAGCGAACTGTTAATGTAGAATATACACCAATGGTAGGTGCTCCAAGTTGGATATAGAATTTTCTTCATGATCGTCAAACAATGTTCCTCCCCTTATGAAGAAACAAAGCCAAAGGTGTATGTATGAAGTCTCCCAAATCTTGACAATAATATTTAGGAAGAAAACTCAAAATGTATGAAGCCTCTAAGAGTTTCTTAAGTGTCCCCATAACAATGCTAAAATTTGCCCCTTCAAATAAAGTGTGCTAGGCCACACTACTGAAAAAGACAATATGAGATCTAGTGGAGATGAATGTAGAATATGACCCAAAGAGTTAAGTGTCTCCTCTAATGATAAAGAAACATCTTCCAAATGTTATGTATAAGTATCCACCATCATGTCAAAGTTGAAAGAATGATCTTGTAGAGAATGAACAAGAGGGTCAGAGTGCTCCCTCACAACAAATAGAGGAGGATTATCTCCATCAAAGAGAAGATGAATATCAGTAATGATGTCTCCCAAATTTTCAATGTAGGACTCAGCAAGCAAACCAGCATTGTCTGGCAAGTAATCATTCCAACTAACCGTATATGGAAAACAAGGTATATCTTGTTGCACTAAATCACAAGAAGCCAAAACTATAGCAACACAAGCATCATGAAGAGAAAAAAATGGTGTGATATCAATAGGAAGAGATGAAATGAAAAGCTCAAGAACTATATTGCATGCAAGGACACCCAAGTTCAAGTAACCAAAGTTTTCCTCAATATTGGAATCTATACTAGAAGTGTGATCATCATCGAAAGAGACAAAGTAATCAATATAAATAAATTATAAAAAGGAGTACAACTGAGATGTATGATCCACCACCCCAGTAGCAATGATAGATCTACTTTCCAAGTCTCTAATGATAACTGAATAAGAAGTGAAGTCCACAGTCTTCCTTGATGCACCATGAGTGATTTGATAGATGAAAAGAAGATTGTTTATCAAGTGAGGTACACACAACACATCATTGAAGGTGTCATCCCCAATATCAACAAATCACTTCCCAATTACATTCATATATGTATGATTTCCCATCAAAATCGATGGCATGTTGCAAGGCTTAAGTGAAGAGAATATAACATGGGGAGATGCCATATAATGAGAAGCTCTTGAATCTAGAAGCCATCTCCCTAAATAATGACTTGTATTAGCACAAAGAGCTTGTCCTTTACTTGTACCAAAAGTCTGACTCTTTTCCTTACCAAATTCTTTTTCTTTGGAGGAAAAAGATAGAGTAGACATTCTAGAAGCCAAATCAAAACTATTCTTTTCAACAAGATGCTTCAATTCATCAATATCTTTCTTGTAAAAATGGTCATGTTCTTTGTGTCCTAACTTCTTGAAATATGCACAAGGAAGATTCTCCTTCTTAGATGATTCCCCTTTCAGAGAGGATGTAGAGTCTCTTTATTGAGGAGAGGAAAATTGTGCTTTATCCTTTTGTCCAACTTTGGCTTTCGGTTTGCTTGATTTTTCTTCTTGTTGGATCCTTAGATGATTTGAGAATACCAATTGTGTTTATCCTTCCTTGTTCAAGCATTAACATCTCAATTAATGAATCAAAGGATGTTGTAGTATAGGCATTCCCTATTATCAATCAATTAGTGTAGAAACTAGAAACAAAAGTTGCATAGTCTAAAGAATTTTGTTAGATGTTGTAGTTATGACTACTCTGATGGACATGTATGAAAAATATGGAAACATAGACAGGGCACATGAAATTTTTGACAAAATGACTCAGAAGAATGGTGTCTCATTGACTACGATGATTTCAAGATATGCACAAAATGGATTTTTTGGAAAAGGCTTTAGACACTCTCAAGAAAAGAAATTGGCATGCATAAAGCCTAATTCTACAACCTTGCCAAACTTCCTCACAACGTGTTAAAGTCCTAAACAAGGTACGGTTAATCATGGAAACTCAAATTAAAATGTCTTTAAGTGCCTTGGTAGACAATTACATAAAATGTAGGAGTATATCCAAAGCCATGAGATATTTTGTCCCAATGAAATATGATTACATGATCTGAAAGAAACAAATTTGCAATGGACATTTAAAATCATTTGAAACCAATTTAGCTTCCAATCAAATGGTATATGATTGGGAATAATATGAGGACAAGTAAATTAAATAAAGTTTTTCTCTGTGATAGAGTGCATGAGGCAGGCATAAGATTGAATTATTATAAGTGAAAGAGAGCTGAGTAAAGAAAGGAAAATAATTGGTGAGTGAAGAAGCACACGAGTTATTGAGAAGAGAACAGAGCATAGAAAAGAGCACAAATACTGACAGATATAGAGCTAAGGCCAATGTGAAGGCCATTTTTTTAAAAGTTATTATAGTGTATTTTTCTTTTGAAATTAAAAAAAAATAATGATAGTATTTCATTTATGTTCAAATCTTATGCTGTGATTGTGAAATTCAAATTGGAAGCAGAGTATCTACCTGTGAGAGTTTTTGTTTATGAGTTTTTATCTGGAGAGGAGTACCCTCTTGCATCAACTCCTTAAAAAATAGTCTTAAATCTTTCAAAATTTAAAAGATACTTCATGAGGAAAATAATAATAAACTCTAAAAGTTTCGCATCTACAAGGCTACATTCTTCTCTATTCTAATCTAAGGCTAATCGAAACAATAAAATAAAATAACAAAAATTATAGGTCAATGAAAAAATATGATAAACTATATACTAAAGTAGAGATAATACCATAAACAATGTAATGAACTTCCTTTCAACACCAAGAAGTTGAGAGCTTGCTAGGATGAGAGAAAAGCCCTTTGCACTAATTAAACTTTGTTGTGCATGATAGTGGTAGTCGAATGGTGGTAAAGAATGTAAAAGATTAAAATTATTGAAAAATGTAAATGTGTAGGTTCATTATAAGGAACTTCAAATGTATGTACATCATCATGTGCACTACTTATTTCAATCAATTTAGACAATTTTACTTACATTTTAATTTCAATTATTTTTATCCTACTTTTTAAAAATAATTCTATTATTTCTACAAGAAATTATAGTTTTTGATTAAGATAAAATAGGTTTTTAAGGAGCCCCAAAACCCTTACAATTAGGGAGCTGGCATCGAATAATGGACTAGACTACTTGGCAGTGAACAACACATTTTAGAAAGGACCTAAAATCTTCTAGACTTACGGGCGTCCAGACCCCAAAACCCAGAGGCTGCCAAAAACATAAACAGAAAATCAAAATAGCCACAACCAACCAAACACTAGCCAAACATCAAGAGTAAAACATTACAAACTAGGCTAGCCAAAGTGGAGGATCTAAGTCAACAAACAATAGACCTCAAAAAACAAAGAATGGGGGTTTTATCAACAACCCTTAGCCAATATGAAGGTTTTTCCTAGGCTCCCATAACCTATAATAGAATCTTCAAGCCACAAAAAACAACAAAGCCTGAACCTAACAAAAAACAATCACTAGCCAAACTAGACCCTTGAAAGCTACTAGCATCTAGCCTGTCTGTGAGAGGAACAAAAAACATAGGATTTTTCCAAGCACCCTCAACATTGAGAGGGATTTTTATAAGGCTCCCACAACCTATGAGAGTGGGTTTTATAAGGCTCCCACAACCAGTCAAGGCCTAGACAACAAATTGTCCTGAAGGTACAATCTAGGACATAGGGTTTTGACAAGGCACCCAAAACCTTCTACAAAAATATTCATGAGGGTTTTGACAAGCTCCCTCAATGAGCAACAGGAATAGAAAAAACCTAAAAAATCTCTCACACCATCTCTCCACCTTAATAGGACAAGAAGGAGAGCAAACTGACTGCCCAGACAACCCTCTCTCAACCTAAAACCCATGCAGCCTCTCCACATCCATAGGAGAGAAAAACACCTCATGAGAATGACCAAGAGAAGAAGAAGAATCTATCACCAAGGAACAAGAAAGGAGAGAATAGAGGGTCCACACAAAAGAAATGATCCCCTCACAAGAGAAAACCATGTCCACCTCCAAAGACTCAACCCCCACCTCAATAGGGGGATAAAACAAAGGATCAAGCTGAAGGAGAAGACAAACCATATGCAACCCAACTCCAGAGCGGTCGCTACCTAGAAACAAAGCCTCAGAATAAGAGCAACCATCTCTTCCCACAAAGGATGTCTCCACTTCAATAGGAGACTCTTCCATCTTGACAACCATAGTGAAAAAGGAAGGATGTCGCAAAGTCATGCAAACCCTGGAATTTTGTGCCACAATCCATTCCACCTCGATAGGAAGGGACACCAATTCCATAGGAGTAGAAAAGGGAAAATCCAAGGGAGAGACAACAAAAGCGCACACTGAAAACATGCTACCCATAGATCCATGTGCTCCCAAGAAACGAATGTGGCAAAACAATAAATTAAAATCAAAGAAATACATTACCACAGAAAAAGATCTGAAGAGAAAATCCACCCACAAAGAAAGAGGGAAAAACTCTAACCATCAAGGAAGAGAAAACCCCATCACTTTGGAGGAGGGAACAAGAATCCCTTTAAGAGAAAAACTAAGAAACTCTTGACCTTCACACCACCCAATTTTGCAATAAAAAACCCAGTGAAGACCCTTCCACACATCCCGACCCCTCTCCAATAGTAGAGGAGATATGGAATGAGAAAGTATCAAAAACCTTAACCAGGGTATCCAAACAAAAGGCCCAAATCCTTGAGTAGAGGCCAACCACTTACCACAGGGTACCATAGCCGCCCCACCAAACAGAACCCATCCCCAAACAAAGAAGGACAACTCCATTGCACGAGCCAGAAGAACCACACCCTGCACGACCTCCACCCCAATCTCCCATCTTTCCCTATTATCCTCTTCTCCATTGTCTGGGTCATCTACATTTTTAGAATCTTCCCCCTCACCTGAAACCCTCCCTGTGCACCCACTTCCACTCTCTATTTACTAAAAAAATTATAGTTACATAATGAGATTTTCCACCAATAAATCAATTGTCCTTTCAAGATGAAATCTTTTCAATTCAATCAAAAAGTATATTTCAATTCCAACACACCTTTTAAAATATAATTCTATTGAGAATACTTATAATACTAAAGTCAAAATTTTAAACATGATATATTAATATATTTTAATTCTAAAATGTCTTTGAACAATATAAAATATTAATTAAGTACGATTGGCATGCAGTCATTTGTTAGTATTCATCAAAACAATGGGAATAAAATTAGCATACAGGTATTGGGCATCCTCTTTGGCATGCAGTCATTTGTTTGTTAGTAAAAAATAGTGGGAGTAAAGTCTTAAGTAGGTGAAAGGATGAAGAGAAATCAAAACAAGTGTTCCCACTTTGCCCAAGTTTTCCATAAAAGCTCTAAAGTCAAGCACGTAACACAAATATTCAGTCAAGTCAATGAATGGTGAGATTGTAATAAGGTAGCAAGTTTTAATTGAAAAACTCTTAAGAGAATTCATCTACAACAGCCTGTAATAGAGAAAACGTAAGAGAACAGGCCTGTAATATATGGACTATATATACCCAGCACACCTTATTTCATTTCATCTTTCAATCTTATATCTTATTTCTTGGTTGCAGATATATCCAAAGCCATGGCTTCTTATTCATCCAAATCCAAAGTTGTTTTAACTTTTATTCTCGGCCTTCTTCTTATCATCACTCTCTCCTTTCCCCAGCCAGCACAAGGTATTTTTATCTAAAACAACTTACTTAATGTTATTTTATTTTACTGTTATTCTAGTATTCAAAGAAATCAATTGTGTATGTGCATGGAAATTTTTACGAGGATTACTTGGGTGAGGAGGGTATAACGGGGAAGATTCCAGTGCTGATGCACCATAATAATTATTATCTACTTAGTTTAGTAATTAAATAAAATGGATTAAGGACTGCTTAGTCATCTGCTGTTATAATAATGGGATTGTTCCCTTGAACTGGACATGGATGCTTATTTTTATTTTTATAAAAGTGGATAAAACCATTGAATTATATTAATAAAATTATTTCTTACATGTGTCTAGTTCAAAGAGCACTAAAGGGAAAGAATGAGTAATAAAACCCTTCAGTATTTCTGAGATAACACAAGCCTATCTACCCATTACAAAAATTCCATAGGCCCAATCCACCCAAAAATCCTTCCCAATTACATAACAACCCTCATTAGATATAAAGGAAGCTGCCAGAAGAGGCATACAATAGAAAACTGTGAGAATGAAACACCAGGCAGAAGTGTACCCACCCAAAACCCAGAAAAAGCATCAAAGCTGGGTCACTCTTGTCTAAGAAGCACAACCCTCCAAACCACTGATTAGTATGAAACCAATAACCAAAAGAGAACTTATTATAAGAGAACCTGCCAAAACAAATATTGTGAGAAAACATAATATAATCCAGATAAGGAGAAGGGAATGATGTTGAAGACCCTGAGGAACTAGAATAAGACCAAGCCACAGGATAGCCCACAACATCAACTAAAAAAAGAGAAGAAGGATGGGAGACCATCTCAAATACCAGCGGGTGAACTCACAATACTGGTTCCCACTTTTTGACCAACTTTGACACTTAGATGAATATTTTGAAAAAAAACTTCACTTTCTAACACCTATAACTTTTAAATCGTTAAGAATTTGAAGATGATATAAACTAGTGATTTTTAACATCTTGTTTGTAGATTCTAAATATATTTTTTGTAAATTTGTTTGAATAAAATTTTATTGTTTTTTCCATCTCCCTCAAAAAGTAGTTGTTTACAGCAAACAACATTTTTTAAGAGTGATGTGTATCCCGAAACGCATAATTTTTTTTCTATAAATGATAAAAACTTAATTCTTTTGAATTTTGGTTTGTAGCATCAATACCCAGGGCATGCACTTGGTTTGATAGTGATATGTTGAATATTTTTTATTTTATTAAGTTTTGAAGTTCGACTAATTATAATTTGGATATAGGTGTACGTTTGAACACATAACTTGTTCTATATATATCAAAATTAAATTTTCTTTTTTTTGTTAGAAAGAAAACACCAATACCTAGTGCATAGATATTTTTCAGAATTTTTTTGAATTAGTTTACTATTTTTCCCAATGCATTGAACAAAGAAGTTCATGTTCAGTGAAAAACCTTCATTCATAAGAAATAAAATAAAAATATATTAATGAAATTAAATATATTAAAAGTTATACTATTTGGAAAGCTTATAATAAGGACTAAATACTTTTTAAAAAAACTTTTAAATGAATCAATTTGACCCGCCAAAAGCTAATGTAAAATTGGTTTTTTATTAGCATTTGATAGATGGAAAGGAGACTCCATTGCAAGTATGATTTAGAAGTAGAGAGGTTCTATCCAAGAAATTTTGATCTAAGAGCCTCTAATTTAACTCTCTTCAATTAATTACTTCAAATGGGACCTCTTAAAGCTTAAATCGTTATATTTTTTAAAAAATGTATGATTTCAGCAAAAACCAGGACGTACCAAAAAGTGGGAACCAACTTTGTGAGTTCACCCCAACCCATCTACTTTTTCCAATTTCTCAAGGACAACCACTATCCTCCGGTTTTAATAAAACCTCTCCAAATAAAACAAAGCATCTTTCCCAATGAATATCAACACCAAAGAAGTAATGGACATAAGAAAACCATCGGCCAACCCCAGATATAAACAAAACCAGCAGAGGGATCATTATGAAACAACCAACCCCAAAACACGAAGCCTCATCGAATGAATAATAACCAACACCCTACCATAATAAGCAAGTAGCACACAAGAGGAGTGAGCAAACCATGATGAACATATGACAAGAAGAAATCAAGAAGGCTGAAGGAAGGTAATCAAACAATGATGAAGCAAAGGCATTTTACAGAAACTCATCCCCCACTAATTGCCAAATCATCAAACGAGGACACTACCAACTCATCATTACACAACGTGCAATTTAACGGAAATCTAAAGTGAAGCCGTGCAATTATACAGAAGCCTTCCAACTCTTAAACATGATTGCCAATCACACCACCAACCTGCAAGAAGTGTAATGATAACAATATGCACAAAAACCACCCGCCAACCTGCATGAACTTGAAATAATAAATTTATGCCCAGTTAGAACCATAGTCATGCAAAAAAGAGCACCAATTAATATTCCCAAACAATGAATGATTCGAGCCGAGATACTCATGCAGCAAGCATATTCACTTAATCACCCCACACGGGACCAAATTCACCCTAACCTATCAAATAATGATACACCAAATACAAAGCCAATGCAAAAAAGGAAGGATACGGGTCAAGCAAGAGCAGCCTCCACATCCTCCTTGCTCCTTGAGGAGATACTTACAAAGATGTTGCCATAAGGCAAGACAACATCCTCCTTGCTGACATATGAGAAAGAAAAACCACACCCAGCAAGGAGTATGATGAAAGCTACAAAGCAAGACGAAGCACCCTTTAAAGATGAGTACTAATGCAAGAAGCGGGGATGTCCCAAGGAAGAACCTCTAAGTACTGAGCACCTTCAACAACAGCCCTATTGGCCAAGTAATCCGCAATAACATTTATCTCCCTATAACAATGGGATATAGTAAAGGTAGAGAAACACTTCAACTGTGCAAGAATACACTCTAACAAGTACTGTAGATTCCAAGAGATACATTTCTTAGCAAAGACTGCCTGAAAAACCAATATTGAGTCCCCTTCAATGACAATGTCTTTAATGTCCAAAAATATGGCTAGATCAAGACCAAAAGATAATGCCTAAAATTCTGCTACATTATTGGAGCCTACACCAATATATTTTCCCATAACTTTAATAATCTTAGAATTATGATCAAAGATGACCACCCCAATTCCTGATTTCCCCGGATTACCCTTAGAAG
Source organism: Cryptomeria japonica (assembly GCF_030272615.1). Classification (NCBI taxonomy): domain Eukaryota; kingdom Viridiplantae; phylum Streptophyta; class Pinopsida; order Cupressales; family Cupressaceae; genus Cryptomeria; species Cryptomeria japonica. The sequence goes on along the minus strand of NC_081415.1, from coordinate 135,962,787 downwards.
CCCCATCAAAATTTAACTTGAAGGAGAATTGGGGGGGAGGCATCCATTTGGCCATCCTACGTTTGATAAGTGAAGACAATCCAGTTGTTAAAGCCTTGTGGGAAGCCATAACATGAAGTGTACACCACTTCCAAGTTACCCAATTAATCCAATGAGAAAAGAACCTCAGATGTTCCAAATTTTTGTAGATGTAAGAAAGCACCACCTCAGAAATGGAGGATAGGATCTTGTCAAGAACGTCTTCTAGTGAAGTTGATTTATGTTTAAAAGTCCTAGAGTTCCTTTCCAGCCAGATGTTCCAAACCATAATATAAGGTGCCACTATCCAAAGAGATGAATAAAAAGAGGATGAATACAACAAGGGCCAAGCCATGAAATGCGACACTAAATTAGGACTAATAGCAAAAGACCAACCAAGAATTCCAAATAGCTAGTACCAACAATCCAGAGCAAATGGACAAAGAAAAAAAACATGATCCATGGTTTTCATACAATATCCACAAAATACACAACGAAAAACCGCAGTAATCCCAAGCCTATCCAATCTCATCCCGGTGAGAACTCTATCCTGAACTGCCAACCAAGCAAAAGACCCGGCTTTCGGAAGACAATCTGAGTGCTAAAAAATCTTAGTATGCCAAGAGGAGGAAGAAGAGGAGGTCTGAGACAAAGATTTATACCCCTCATTTACTAAATAAGAGCTTGAGGCACTCCTAGTCCAAACCAAGATATCCTCTTTATCTTGAGACACAAGGGATCTTTTCTGGAGCTCCGCCTCAAAAGAAACTCTAAGGTCATTATCAATGGGTAGAAAAGGAATAGCCTTCCATCTAGCTACTAAGTAGGGACCTAAAGAATCAATATCAACATAATCTGCAACAAAAACTCCCCAAAGATTGGAAAGAATATCAGATAAAGAAGACCAGTCCCGAATGGAAGATAATGCAAGATGCCCATTCCAAACTTCATCCCAAAACCGGGCCTTCTTCTCATTATGGACAACCCAAGAAATATGCGGTAGGATAACCGATCTACAAGTAACCAAGAAGTTCCAAAAAGTTGAACCTTTCGGAAGAGATGAGGCTGTGAAAATCCTTTCTCTAGGGCCCCCCCTTAAGTACTTAGCAAGCATAATGAAAGCCCATTTACTCGAAGGGTCCACGTATAGTTTCCACACAAGTTTAGCCCCCAATGCTTTATTCTGAGCTACTAAATATTGGATACTCGCTCCTCCCAGCTCTTTAGGACGGCAAACTTTATCCCATGCTAGAAGAGGAAGCTTCTTCTTGCCCCCAAAGTTATCATTCTAAAGAAAGGACCTTAAGGATACCTTAAGATCCTAGACAAATTTGGGGGGAGTCTTCAAAATAAACATCAATTGTGTAGGAATGGCATTAAGAACTAATTTAATTAAAAGAATCTTACTAGCCAATGTGAGCCATTTATGATTTCAGGAATAAATTTTGGACAATATCACATGAACTACTTTATCCCAAAAGAAGGCCTTGTTTGAGCCAACAAAAAAGGAATGCCTAGGTACTTGAAAGGAAGGACCCCACTTGGAAACCCCAAAAATGAGTGAGTCTATTCATAACTAGGGGGGACACATTTAAAAAGAAAACCTTAGACTTCGGCTCATTAACTTTCTGACCAGAAAAAGAAGAGTATTCAAAAATAATTTTCTTGGTAACTCTGGCCTCTATCAAGGAGGCAGAACCAAACTGTTAAGATATAGCCCTCATGAATCTAACTGATGGTGAATCGGTTATTATCTGGAGATTGATATATTAACAGAGCATACAATTTGGAAATTAAACATAAACAAACTAATTGTTATGAACGGTTGCCTCTGTAGGGGCATGTCCATACATGGCAACTGCCACGTATGGACATGTCCCTACGTAGGCAACCTTTCCTCTTGTATTTCAACTGAATTAAATGATGGAGACAATCAATAACTCATGGCAATCAGTCTTCCAAAATTGCTGTCATTATTCTTCGATCCATATTTCACAACATGGTATTAGAGCCAAGTTATTAAGAGAATAAATTAGACAAACATATTACTCATAAGCATTTATTGGAAGTAAATAACAAATCGACGTAGAGGCTATATACACAGAGGATATATCTAACTAAGAAAATATTCAAAATGTCAAGTAATATGAGAGTGGAAGATAGACTCGAAGGAGCCTCCAACTTCGTTTCCTAGAAGATACGAATCATTGCCATTCTTGAAGAACTAGAATTAGAGTCTTACATAGAAGAAAATCTAGACATGCCAAATGATGAACCAGAGAAATCTACCTAGAAAAGGCATAATAATAAAGCAAAGAAAATAATTATTGACTCAGTCAAAGATCATATTCTTCCATCTATAGCCAGACTGCCTAAAGCATATGAAGTATTTAAAACCATTAAAAATACATATGAAGTTAACAATGCGAGCATAATGTTAACCTTGAAACAACAACTTTTAAACATAAAGATGAATAAAGATGATACAATATCTACATACTTTTCAAGGATATATGAAGTAAAAGACCAATTACAAACTATTGGAAATGAGGTAGATGATCAAGAAATCTCTCTCATAGCCCTAAGAGGATTACCAATTTCTTGGGAATCCTACATTCAATGTATTAGCAGAACACCCCCCTTACCCAAATTTGAACAACTTAAGAATGAGTGCATTCAAGAGGAATCTCGACTAATCTCAAGAGGATTAGGGCCAAATAAAGAAGGAGAAATCCAAGCACTTAATACAAATACCTTCAACAAAAAGAAAAAGTTCTCCAAATGGAAGAGAGGAAATAAAAACCATTAGAAAAGAGATATGTCTAAATTTCAATGTTACAAATGCGACAAATATGGGCACACTCACAGGAATTGTCCAGAAAGGAAGAAAACATCAGCTACCCTAGCCGAAGTCAAAGGAGAAAACTCACTTTTCTTCTTAGCCCTATCAAGCAAAATAAATACAAATAAAAACACTTGGATCGTAGATAGTGGAGCATCAAGGAATATAACTGGATTCAGAAATCAATTTGAAACACTTAATGGGCACTCAAGTGAAGAGGTTACTATTGGAGATAACTCCACATATCCTGTGAAAGGAATTGGGACCTGTACTATCAAACTAAGAAATGGAGTATCTCTACAATTAAAGGACGTTTTGTTTGTACTTGGAATAAAAAGAAATCTAGTCTCAATCTCAGGCCTAGTTGATCAAGGATATCGGGTTACCTTCAATGAAGATAAAGTTCTACTCTGGCCTAAACATACAAATATAAAAAATGCCATAATAGTAAGTTCAAGAGATGGTAGCCTATACAAACTATGCAGTGATCAAAAGGAAGCACTAAATCTTGAAGTTTCAAATAATAATGAATTATGGCACAAAAGATTAGGACACCTAAGATATAGTGCTCTATCCAACATAAAGAAGATTACTTCAGGACTGCCCCAACTAAAATCTGAACACACAAGCATTTGCAAAGGATGTGCCTTGGGAAAGAATGTGAAAGTTTCTTTTCCCTCAAGCGAGCACAAATCAAAAGTTATTTTAGAACTAATTCACTCAGACCTATGCGGTCCCATGTCAACACCATCCCTAACTGGATCCTTATACTACATAAGCTTTGTTGACGACTACTCTCGAAAAACATGGATATATTTTCTAAAGTGCAAAGACTCAAATGAAGTACTATCTAAGTTTAAAGAATTCAAGGCACTAGTAGAAAACCAATTAGGGAAGAAAATTAAGGTGTTAAGATTTGACAATGGGGGAGAATATACATCTGACAACTTCAAAGACTTTTGTAATTCTATTGGGATTCAGAGGGAGTATACTATACCATATAATCCACAACAGAATGGAGTAGCAGAAAGAAAGAACAGAACCATAATTGAAGCAGCAAAAGCCATGATGCATGACCAAAACTTACACTCTTCATTCTGGGTAGAAGCTTCAAATACAACAGTCTACATTCAAAACAGATGTCCGTACTTAGTTCTAGAAAACATAACTCCTGAAGAAGCTTTTACAGGGAACAAACCAGACTTAAGTCATTTAAGGATATTTGGTTGTCCCATATATATACATGTTCCTAAAGAAAAGAGGACAAAACTAGAACCATCTGGAAAAATAGGTATCTTCATTGGCTATAGTGAAAATACTAAAGGATATCGCATTTACATTCCAGGGAAAAAAACTGTTGAGATAAGTAGAGATGTAAAGTTTGAAGAAAACACTACACTCAAAGAACCTGAGGATGATAACATTACTAAAGAAGAAGAAGATCACATAACTGAGATTGAGAGGGAGAATATCATAGAAAATTTTGAACCTCCAGACACTGAGAGGGAGGACATCATAAGAGCTTCTGAACCTCTTGTTGATGAAAATATTGAAACACTCAATAACAAGAAAAGACCTCTATGGGAAAGGAAAATGATTGAAGAGAATAAAGTAGAACCAAATGAAATTTCCAAAGAAAATAAGAGAACAAGAACTCTAAAATGTTATACTACACTTCTAACCAAACTCACAAATTCTGAACCAACAAATGTCAAAGAAGCCTTATCAAAACAGGCTTGGAAAGATGCTATGGTTGAAGAATATCAATCTATACTAAAGAATGATGTTTGAGATATAGTGCCTAGACCAAAAGACAAATCAGTTGTCTCATCCAAGTGGTTATTCAAGATTAAATATGCATCTGATGGCAGCATTGAAAAATATAAAGCTCACTTTGTGGTCAAGGGATTCTCTCAGAAAAAAAGAATTGATTATGAATAGACATTTGCCCCAGTTGCCCGGTATACATCAGTAAGAACAATCATTGCAATTGCAGCATCCAAAGGATGGAAAATTCACCAAATGGACGTAAAGACTGCCTTCCTAAATGGTTCAATTGTAGAAGAAGTATATATAGAACAACCAAAAGGATTCACCATACATGATAAAAATTGCTATGTTTGTAAACTAAAGAAAGCTCTCTATTGGTTAAAACAAGCACCTAGGGCCTGGTATGCAAGGATAGACAACTATCTCTCCAAACTAGGGTACTCCAAGAACCTAGTAGATCGCAACATCTACTTCAAGGCTTCAAATGGCAATATGATTATATTGGTCCTTTACGTTGATGATCTTTTGATAACAGGAGAGGATAATCTCATTGAGAAATGTAAGCAAGATCTGGCAGCAGAATTCAATATGAAGGATCTAGGGCTTCTACATTATTTTCTGGGATTAGAAGTATGGCAGAAGAAAAACTACATCTTCCTAAATCAAGGAAAGTACACCACTAATATTCTAACTAGATTTGGGATGATGGAGTGTAAGCCATTAGCTACACCAATGGAAACTAATTTGCACAAGCTGAAAATTGAGGCAGAAGATTTAGAACCTACAAATCCCACACTCTACAGATAAATTGTCGGTTCACTCATGTATTTGGTAAGTACTCATACTGATATCTGCTATGCTACAAATGTATTAAGTCACTTCATGTGTGAACCTAAGAAGATACATCTAATGGTTGCTAAACACATTCTAAGATATTTACGAAGCACAATCGGACTTGGCTTAAAGTATGAAAATGTTGAGATTCAACTTGAAGGATATTCTAATACTGATTGGGTCAAAAGTACCACTGACCATAAAAGTACTACAGGGTGTTGCTTCAGTCTTGGTTCTGCTATGATATCTTGGTTCTGCAGAAAATAGTCAGCAGTTGCACAAAGCTCCACTGAAGAAAAATATATGGCAGCCTCCATGGGAGCTCGTGAAGTAGTATGGCTAAGAAAGTTATTATTTGGATTATTTGGAAAAACTCTAAATTCAACAATAATTCACTGTGATAATCAGCGCTGTATCAAACTCTTAGTAAATCCATTTTTTCACAATCGATCCAAACATATTGAGATCCCTTATCACTACATAAGAGATATGGTAGATCAAAATGTCATAAAACTAGTGTACATCAGTACTGAAGAACAAAATGTTGATATCTTCACCAAGCCACTTGCAAGATTGAAGATAGAATACTTCGGAAGTAAACTTGGTATGACTAGATTATAATTGAGATTATTAGGATGAAATTCCTACCATGTGTAATTTGTTCATGAATAAATACATAAAATGTGTATTGTAATATTCTAACTGTGTTCAAGAAGATGACGATCTTCTTATGTTTAAGGTTACTATTTCAAGGTGACGATCTTGACAATAGTTGACCAAGTGTCAAGATTGACTACATTAAGTTGTTGTCTCGGACTATGCCGGATATCTTGATCCTAAAGTATGTGATCATCTCATGATTGACTTCTTAAGTGATTGTCTTGGACCAAGCCGGATATCATGATATTGAGTTTATTGTCATGACAAGACTATATTAAATGTTGTCCCGAATTATGTCAGAAGTCATGACAGAATATGCTCCCAAGAAAATTACTTAGATCCACTCCTGCTAAGAGGGAGTGTTAAGATATAGCCCTTGTGAATCTAACTGATGGTAAATCGGTTATTATCTAGAGAGTGATATATTAACAGAGCATATAGTTCGGAAATTAAACATAAACAAACTAATTGTTATGAACGGTTGCCTCCGTAGGGGCATGTCCATACGTGGAAACTACCACATATGGACATGTTCCTACGTAGGAAACCTTTCCTCTTGTATTTAAACTAGACTCAATGATGGAGACAATCAATAACTCATGGAAATCAGTCTTCCAGAATCGCTGTCATTATTCTTTGATCCATATTTCACAACACAAACAAAAGGGTATCATCCGTGAAAAGACAATGGGATTGTGAAGAAGTATACCCATCTATTTTAATGCTAGTCCATAGGCCAGATGCTCTAGCATCATAAATGACCCTAGTTAAAGCCTCTGCCGAAAGGATAAACAAAAAAGGAGAAAGATGATCTCCTTGCGTAACCCCCTGAGAGGAAGAAAAAAACCCCGAAGGAGAACCATTAATCAAAACTGAGAAATGAGCATAAGATATGCAAGAAAATATCTATTTAACCCAACTATGTGCAAACCTGAAGCGATTCAAAATTGCAACAAGGGACTGCCAGTTGACTCGATCATAAGCTTTAAGCATATCTAGTTTAAGGATCATAGCCGAAGTCTTTTATCACAAAATGGAGTGCAGAATATCATGAGCTAAAATCGCACCCTCCAAGATTTCCCTGCCAAGCACAAAGCCACCTTGCTCAGTGGAAACTATCCTGGGAAGGAGCCTAGCTAGCCTAACTAAAATTGCCTTGGTAATAATCTTATATAAAGTAGTACAAAGGGAAATAGGGAAAAAATCAAAAAAGGAGCTAGGATTATCCACTTTAAGAATAATGGCAATAAGAGCAGTATTACATTCTTTCAAGATCATTTTGTTCCTCCTAGACTCTTCCAAGGCTAACAGGAAATCATTCCCCACAAAATCCCAACACTTTTGAAAGAATAAAGTCATAAAATCATCCGGACCCGGAGCCATTTCTAGATGCATGGAAAAGACCACATCTCTTAGCTCATCGAAAGAGAAGGGAGCCATAAGCATCTTATTATCCTCCTGACTCACTAGAGGGGGGACCGAATTAACAAAAGTATTATCTAAGGAAACAGGCTTAGTCGAGAGAAAAGACTTAAAAAAGCTAACTGCTTTAGAAGCAATAGAATCCTCATCTAGAAAACTCCTCCCATTAGAATCAATAATACACAAAATTCTATTGTGTTGCCTCCTAAGCTTAGTAGAAGAATGAAATAATTTGGTATTCCTATCACCCTCTGATAACCAAAGATCCCTAGATTTCTACCTCCAATAAGATTCTTCCCTTGCCAAAACTTCTTCCAGTTGAGCGTTCAAAAATTTAAGCCTATCAAAGGTCACAGAAGTCATACCTGACCTGGGAATAATCTTATTAATCTGTTCTATTTCTTCTTGTATCCTAGCCTTTTCCCCAAAAATATTCTTGAAGTGTAAAGAATTCCAAACTCTAATCTTATTTTTTAAATAAGCCAATTTCTTAACGATCTGATACATCCTTGATCCATAAACATGTGGAGTGGACAGCCACCATTGTTTTAACAAAGGCAAAAAAGGTTGGTCCCTAAACCACATCGGTTCAAACTTGAAAGGAAGTTTCCTAGGAGCCCTATCCTCAAGTATAGAAAGCATTATAGGAAAATGATCTGAACCAGTGAAAGGGAGAACTGAGGAAACAAAATCCTGACCTGAATTATACCAATTTTCATATACAAAAAACTGATCTAGTCTTTCAGCAATTTGACAAAAATCTTTTCACATATTGGTCCATCTGAAAGGACCATTGAGAGGTTTACAAACAACTAAATTCAAGTTACTGATAAAGTGGCAAAAATCTATAATAATATGCTTATTAGGAATGATCCCCAGTCTCTTCTAGACAAGAAATGGCATTAAAATCATCCCCAAAAATCAAGAAGGCATCCAGCAAAGGAGAAGCAACCAAGGCTAAATTCTCCTAGAGTTTCCTTTTTTCCATCACTCCGATAGAACCATAGACATTAAAAATCTAGAATTTAGTATCTAATAACCTACTCTTAACTAGTCCAAGCATCCAATTGGATGAGGAGGCAACCAAAGAGAAATCCACATTAGAATCTTTCCAAAGAAAAGCAAGTCCACCTGAAGCCCCTAACGAAGAAGATGCACAAAATTTCCAAGATTTCCAGGAGAAGAATAACAAATCTGCGAAAGATAAATTTAACTTAGTTTCTTGCACCGTCACAATATCACACTTCATTAAGTCCAATTGGGACTTAATAAAGCATCTTTTGTTAGGGGCATTTAAGCCCCTAACATTCCAAGATATAATCTTCATTGGCCCGGAGGGGAGGCATCAGCTCCCCTCTTTTCACAATAATAATTCTGAGAGACATTTCCCTCAATAAAATCCTTATGAAGACTCCTTTTAGAAGCCAAGGCTCTTGTAACCGACGAGCTAAAAGGCTTTTTGGACCGCTTATTTTTGGAAGACTCCAAAGAAGAAAGAAGGGTTGATTGGATACCACCATCAACTTCCAGCCGATTCTTGGCATGCTTAGGCTTCTGGCCCCTCTTAACAGGAGTATTAAAAGGAGAAGTGGGAGAGAGTGGGGACTGAATCAAGGGTAAACCATTGAACCCAAGAGGTGTAGGATCAACAGATTCCTTATCCTTGCCTTGATCCAAACCACCAAGCTCAATGGAATCTATAGGAACCCCAAGAACCGATGAAACCATTTCCCTCTCCCAATTAAGTAATTCAAAAGAGTTATTTGTAGGGAAAGCAGCTAAGTCATTATCCAATTTGCCTAAATCAGCTGAAATCGAGGTAATAATTCTATCAGCTAAATCAGATTTTAGAACAATGTTACTATTGTTAACAATATTTTACACCTAAGCAATAAGATGATCATCTGGAACAATAATAGGATTATCAACCTCCTGAGGGAGCTCATTGTTCTTCTTAACCAAAATAGCAGGACTAACAGACAAAGGAGTACCCTTAGCAACCCTCTTATCTTTCTCCAAACCCCCAGAATTCAAAGATAAATTACTAGCATTAGACAAGCAATTAACATTATCCACGCAGGAAACCTTATCAAAGCCCATGACAGGAGAAGGAACAGAGCAATTAGCTAAATCTGGATTAAGCCCAGTTGAAACATTTTTATCCAAAGGGGGAATAACAGATGCAATATATGAATCCTTAATAGCAGTTTGCACCTTATTACAAGAGAAAAAATTGATATTTTTATCAACTGAAAAATCAAGGGTTCTTGAAGCAAATTAAATCTTCTTCATATCAAAAAACAAAGGTGAATCCATAACAACAGAAGTACGAACAAATACCACTGAATCCCTAACAAGGCCTTGACGCCATATACCAAGAGGATCGAATATTACAAGTTCTAGGAGGAGAGTCATTCGCAGCAACTAAGACACAAATTTTGACCACAAAATAGCCATCCTCAAAAATAGAATGTGACAATAAACACTTGCCAAAAGAATCCCCAATTTTCCTTAAAATATCAGATTCAACAAAGTTAGAGGGAAACATAGGGAGTTTAAACCAGGAAGGAACCCATTTAGTGGAAACCCAAGAGGGCTCAAAGAAGGGCTTCCAAATTTCCACAAAAATCAAATTTTGACCCAGCCAAAAAAACAGAATATCCAAAGCCTTATCCCTAGCTTCAGCAGAATCAAACACAATAATAAAAGAATTTGCGGATAAAACTGGAAAATACAGGGTACCATACCAGTGCGAATGGATCTTACACTGGAGATTTGAAAGAGGAATGGTGTCACTCCAAACCTGAATAATGACTACTAGATCCTGAAGATCACGAGCCTTCTTTCCCAGAACAATATCAAAGGCATCAATCAGGGGAACCGGAATCCATACAGAGTGCGACTTCAAAGACATTTCAGGATTCAGTAGAGGGTGACAAGCTTCCCCCAAAATTACCTTTGGCGAAGGAGCACCGAACGTCTGCTTTGCCCTAGGTTCCTTATTCACCGTTCCCTGTCGTGCCTTATTTTTAGCTTGGGAATCCCTAACATTTGCAACCCGTTTGCCAAATTGCTGAACACCAAAAGCCTTGGTCCCCATTTGTTGACCCCAATCCCCACTCTGACAAAAAAAAACCCGAAAATAATCAAAGGATGGGAAATCACAAAAATCTCGCCTGAAATTTTTATGCCAAGACAAACCCTCATTACCATTGCAAGCACCAGGGCGAGGAAGACGAGAGGAAGTTGTTTGTTGGACTACCATATCCACCCATTGCCTACCTTGAAATACCCATTGAGGCACATGGTCTATGTTAAGGCCAAATGGATCCTTGGGGTGAAGCGGGTTTGCTACTGCTTCATCACCCCAACCAAACTTCAAGACATTCTCCTACATGGTGCGCTCTGAAACCCTAATTTCACTCCTCCAAAAGGTCGCTCCTCGACCGTATTCCCCACCTTTTGAACATGGATGCTTATTTACTTTATAGTATAATGGAAATTTATTATTAAATTTTTATGGTCTGGTTTTTTTATATAGATTTCTAATTTTAGATATATTATATAAATTGATATAGACAGTTTTTTATATAGTTATGTAGTAAGTTTTTAAGCAGCATTAAAAATATTTAGAAGAGGTAACGTTGATACAAAACTGATATATCCAGAAATATGCTCTATCAATTTTATGGGGTGTAAAAATATTATTATTATATATAATACAAGCTAATCTAAATGAAATAATCTTAGTTTTAGAAAAATTGTCATTTGGATAATTGATTTTTTTTTTTCATTTTGATAAGTGGAGTAATATTATTTGGGAAAAGTGGTTTATTTAGCTCTCTACTATTCTAGTTAGTTACTATCTTAAAGAGTGTGATGGAAATGTTGATATTAATTTTTTTTATACATAGATCTAGAGACTATTTGTACCTATAAAATTTTTACATAGTTAGATCTAGAGACTACTTGTAGTTATAAAATTCTTACATAGTTCAATCTAGAAATTATTTGTATCTATTATTACGAACCATGAAAATTAAATATTTTTAATCTGTGTATTTTACAGTTTTAGAAAAAAACCGTAAAAATTAATTTAATACATAACATAAGAATTATGAAAATAAAATCACCTTTTAACTTTTATGTTTTATTCTTATTTGTTTTTTGTTAGGATAAACAAGTTTTGAGGGGACCCGAATAAGATAAAACAATGAAACCTAGCTGAAAAGGAAGAAGGTCAAAGCCTCTCACAAGCACAAGGGTTTTTTACAAGGCTTCCTTAACCTTAAATAGATTCCAAGGGTTTTTTTTTAGGCACCCATAACCTAATTAATGAGTTTTACGAGGCCCCTACAACCTGATAACAAAAGCTCTCGGTCACACAAGACCACACAACCAATTCCTTAAAAAAAGAAATGGCCAAATTGGTCCCTTGAAAACTTCTAGCAACCAACCAATCCTAGAAAGAAACTAAAAACATAGGGTTTTTCTAGGCTCCCTCAACTTTGATGAACCCTGTCAGAAGCAACATAGATGGAACAACATTCACTTCACCAACTCCCTCACAACTAAACATCAGGGCTTCCACAGCATTCCAACCACAGTTCTAGGAAAAACAAGTAGTAGGAAAACTACTAACAACCAGAAGTGTCGTAGAAAGCTACACGAAATAGGGTTTTTCCAAGATCCCTCAACCTGAAGGGTGGGTTTAACAAGGGTCCCATAAACCATAGCAATGGGATTTTGAAAGGCACCCATAACCTTGGCCTTGAGAGAAGACAGAATGGATCAAATATTTCCCTCCAAAATCACCACTTCATAGATGATAAAGGAGTGAAGCTAAGAAAAAGAACAACCTTTGTTCCCACATATTCCAATAGTAGGGTACCAACAGTCTCCCACCAACAAAACCAAGCCTTCACCACCAAGACAAACTCCACCTCAATAGGAGAAAGGTTAAATCCAACAATATCCATCTTAACCTCAAAAGAAGATAGAGCCACCTCAATAAGGCAATCCAGAAAAAACCAAAGCTATAGGGAGAAGGCCAATTGAAAAATAGAACAAGCATAGCCATAGCTGGAGCTAAGATGGGAACCTATCAACGAATCAACATCATAGACCAAAAGATACATAAGACTCTATCTAAGACCATAAAAGATCAGCGAAAAAAAAAAAAATCCGACTGAACAAACAACAGAGCCTCCAAGAGAAGAACAATCCCCAACATAGCCTCTCAATAAATAGGCCATCAAGCACAGATTAATGGAGAAAATAACAGAAACCTTTGCCTCAAAATAAATAAAGAACTTCGAAAAGATGGGGAAATAGGGAGCATAGAACACCCAAACCACACCCATCAACAGATCCAAGGGTCGGGTTCCAAAAGAAAGCACAATTGCATCAAAGGAGAACAAATCCGCTGCAGCAACACTAGACCAAGTTTTATTCTTATTTGTTGTCATTTTTTAAAAATTTGAATATTGAGCATCTACATCCAATCTATGTTAAAATGAACTGATTTATATCTATATAGTTCCTTTTTATTTATTGTAGTTTGTACAAACAAGTGACTTGTAGTCAATTAAAGTTTTGTTTCTTAAATCTCTAGTTTCTTTAGAATTTTTATTTCTTTAAAATTTTGATTAGACTGATGTATATAGGTTTTTTTATTATTATTCAATTTCATGAGTTACAAAATAATTGTGATTAAATGTAATGTGGAAAACTAATATGCATGTCACATTAAATAGATATATTATGAAACTTATTTTACTCTAATATTTTTATGTAGATATTTGCAGTCGTAATTTGTTTCATGAATTTATTTATTTTCGAATCCGTACGTTTCATGAAATTTTAAGTCAACATAATAATACAAATTATAATGTGAGCTATTTGTTAATTTTCAATTCACTATGATTCATCTTCAAGTATATCTATAGAATCAAATAATATCAAAAAAAAATATTGTAGTTTATTTTCACTATATATGGAGATTGTGTAGAAGCATCATTCAATTTTGTATTCTTAAGAATTCTTCATCTTAGAAGAAAAATTAAGCGAAGCCTTATAATTTTATTATATCCAAAGAAGAGAATATGAAAATGATTGAAATATGTTTGAGCATATGTTACTACACAACCACATGATCTAATTTTATATGGGGCTTTAAATGTAAATCAGGTCAATTTTTTGAGTCTTCCCAAACTAGGAAAAAATTGCAGCATATGATCTCTAAACTTTAATTTATTAATTTTCATATACAAACAAATTTACAAACTAAGGAAATTCATATTGTAATTAAGATGCCTCAATATTAGATTAAAAATTAAATAACTAAAGAGATGGGTTACTTGAGCCTTCACAAAGTTATTATCACAGTCTTACAAGAAAAAAAGAAAAAAAAAAATTCATGATATTTTGAATGAATGCATAAAGACTATAATTTCGATAAAACCTTATGATAAATTCTGTGAGCCAATTTTCCTACAGTCCTCAAAATTACTTCTTGAGTGGCAGGTAATTTTCTAAGATCTATACATGTGATAAATCACATGGACCCAAGATCACAATCCAATTCATTGTGATGTTATATTGGAGGCCAAGATATGTAAGTGCCAATATTTTGGGCCTTCAATTGCACCTGTAAAGAGGATTTGTTATCTTCGTAAGTGAACACTATATATCTTAATGTTTTTTTTATATACTAATAGAAAAATAAGTGTATGATTTTCAGCATAAACTTAAAAAACCAACAATACATTTTATTTATGCAAAATGTTATTTATACATTTTAATCACTCTAATATATCATTTACACTTATATACAGATTTAAAAGTATTGGTTAGGATTTTATTTTCACTCGGCCTACATGATCCTTCTCATGTCATCCTCTTGTCCTAGTCACTCTTATTTTAAACTATAATTTAGTGAAACAATTTATATGCTTATTATAGTTTTAATTTTGTATAATTCCCTACCACTACATATTAAGAGTTAGTTAGCTCCAACTAGGTCCTCATAGGTTCCATATTGAGGTGGTACATAACTTGAAGTTTGTTAATCCCACTATCAAAAATTACCTTTGGTATATCAACACTTCTTAATCAGTTTTCTCTCCTAGGACTTGAGACTTTGTTATATCTAGAGAATTATTATTTTGAATCCCTATTTGTATTGAACTTCATGATTCCTTTACCATTGCATCCTTTTAGAAGTTGTATGAATGAAAAAAACAATTGTAACCATAATAAACTATTTCCACATCACCCAAGATAGATAAAAATATAACATCAAGATACCCAAGATGTAGCCTAGAAAATTTCTCCTAAACAAACATTATATTACACTTGTACAATATCCATGCAAGGATTATAAATGGTCAAGCTCCCTAATTGTACTCCATGAGAGAAATCAAATGTCAATTGAAAACCACACATCCAGACACACAATTTATATCTTCAAGTATGCAATCTACACGAGAATCTCAATTAAACTTATCATAAAAGGTAAAGTATATGATGGCCTCCCTAAAATTATCATCCATAGGTTGGGTTCATGGTTACATAAAGGTCCCATTATATATAATATATAAATGAGGAAGGCTTAATGTGCCAATAGAAAAAAATTCTAAGCCTGGAATTGGAAAGCATGACAAGCTATAGAGAATAATTGTACATCCTTTGGGAGGTATTATTTGCCTCCAAATTATGATGAATAATTCATTGGTTAGTGGACGATCTAGGCAATATATTTTCTCTAGAATTGTTGTGGTTATTACATATTGTTATTGGTAGGTAATATTCAATATAGCGAGCACAAAAAAGTACTTGTGGGACTTCTATTAGCAACATTATCAGTTTATATAATATAAACCAGCTAGATAACCTAGACTAAATGCAAATATAGATACAAAAGATTAAGTTATTTCACATCAAAAGCTTAAATTGAATGCGGTCGATGCAAAATGAACCATTTATAGTAGACATTCGCTACAATGCTATCTTTGTTGATGTTAAAATTTATATATTGAGATATTTTTTAATTAAATTATGGTAATTTAGATAATAAACAACAAACATTTAAAACTAAAATAACAACTTAAAAAAATAAAGATACAAAATGAGATAAAATATAAAAGAGAATTAATTTTGATGACTATTTTCATCTAAATAAATTTTGAAACATTATAAGATATTAATTCATCTCTTTCTTTGTATTTGTGATTAAAATTGTAAAATTTTCTTCCTTGTCTTGATTTAAGATTCCATGAGACAAGTTTTGATTGCATATATTCACACTAATAATCTCAACTCAATTACTCTTTATAACTATAATTATAAATAAACCTAAAAGTCATTCAATTTTAGATATATTGAAAATAATATTAAAATTCAATACTACAACATAATTATATTATAGAGTAAATAAATGATCATCCATATCTAGTTTATAGGAACAATCCCATTATCACAACATAAAATGACTAAGCTAAAAATGTGCCTAATCCATTTTATTTAAACATTAAGCTGGAAGATAAAAGTGTTTATGAGGTCTTGGGTGTATACATAACATAGAAAGATACACAAAATAGGGTTTTTCCAAGATCCGTCAACCTGAAGGGTGGGTTTAACAAGGGTCCTACAACCCGTAGAAATCATATTTTGAAAGGAACCCATAACTTTGGACTTGAGAGAAGACATAATAGAGAAAATATTTCCCTCCAAAATCACCACCTTAATAGATGTTAGGGGAGTGAAGCTCAGAAAAAGAGCAACCTTTGTTCCCACATATTCCAACAGCAAGGTACCAACAGTCTCCCACCAGCAAAACCAAACCTTCACCACTGAGCCAAACTCCACCTCAATAGCAGAAAGGTTAAATACAACAATATCCATCTTCACCTCAAAAGAAGATAGAGCCACCTCAATAAGACAATCTAGAAAAAACTAAAGTTGTAGGGAGAAGGCCAACCGAAAAATAGAACAAGCATAACCATAGATGGAGCTAAGATGGGAACCTATCAATGAATCGACAACACATACCAAGAGATAGAGAAGGATCTCTCTAAGACCATAAAAGGTCAGCAAAAAAATAAATCCGACTGAACCAATAACAGAGCCTCTAAGAGAAGAACAATCCCTACCACATCCTCTCAAGAAATAGGCCATAAAGCACAAACTGGGGGAAAAAAACAAAAACCTCTTCCTCAAAAGAAATAGAGAACTTCAAGAAGATGGTAAAATAGGGAGCATAGAACACCCAAACCACACCCATCAATAGATCCAAGGGTCGGGATCCAAAAGAAATCACCATTGCACCAAAGGAGAACAGATCCGTTTTAGCAACACTAGACCAATTTTTATTCTTATTTGTTGTCATTTTTAAATCTTTTGAATATTGAGCATCTACATCCAATCTATGTTAAAATGAACTGATTTATATCTATATAGTTCCTTTTTTTTTATTTTAGTTTGTACAAACAAGTGACTTGTAGTTACTTATAGTTACTTATAGTTTTGTTTCTTAAATCTTTGGTTTCTTGAGAATTTTTATCTCTTTAAAATTTTGATTAGACTGATGTATATAGGGTTTTTTATGATTATTGAATTTCATGAGTTACAAAATAACTGTGATTAAATATAATGTGGAAAATTAATATGCATGTCATATTAAATAGATATATTATGAAACTTATCTTACTCTAATATGTTTATGTAGATATTTGCAATCATAATTTATTTCGTGAAAAAGAAAAATTCGAATCAGTTAGTTTCATGAAATTTTAAGTCAACATAATATTACAAATTATAATGTGAGATATTTGTTAATTTTTCAATTCAATGTGATTCATCTTCAAATATATCTATAGAATCAAATAATATCAAAAAAATATTATTGTAGTTTATTTTCACTATATAGGGAGATTGTATAGAAGCATCAATCAATTTTGTATTCTTAAGAATTCTTCATCTTAGAAGAAAAATTAAGCAAAGCCTTATAATTTTATTATATGAATAGAAGAATGAAAATGATTGAAATATGTTTGAGCATATGTTACTACACAACCACATGATCTAATTTTATATGGGGTTTTCAATGTAAATCAGGTCAATTTTTTGAGTCTTCCCAAACTAGGAAAAAATTGCAGCATATGATCTATAAACTTTAATTTATTATTTTTTATATACAAACAAATTTACAAACTAAGGTAAATTCGTATTGGGATTAAGATGTCTCAATCCTAGATTAAAAATTAAATAACTAAAAAGATGGGTTACTTGAGCCTTCACAAAGTTATTATCATAGTCGTACAAGCAAAAACAAAAAACAAATCATTATATTTCAAATGAATGTATAAAGAATATAATTTCAATAAAACCATATGATAAATTGTGTTAGCCAATTTTCCTAGAGTCCTCAAAATTACTTCTTGAGTGGCAAGTAATTTCCTAAGATCTATACATCTGATAAATCACATGGACCCAAGATCACAATCCAATTGATTTTGATGTTATATTGGAGGCCAGGATATGTAAGTGCCAATATTTTAGGCCTCCAATTGCACCTATAAAGAAGGTTTGTTATCTTTGTAAGTGACAACTATATATCTTAATGTGTTTTTATATACTAATAGAAAAATAAGTGCATAATTTTGAGCATAAACTTAAAAAACCAATAACACTTTTTATTTGTGCAAAATGTTATTTATACATTTTAATCACACACATCATTTACATTTTCTATCTAATATGTCGTTTACACTTATATATGGATTTAGAAGTATTGGTTAGGATTTATTTTCACTCGAAGTGCATGATCCTTCTCATGTCATTCTCTTGTCCTAGTCACTCTTATTTTAAACTAGCCACTCTTAATTTAAACTATAATTTAGTGAAATAATTTATATGCTTATTATAGTTTTAATTTTGTATAATTCCCTACCACTGCATATTAAAAGTTGGTTAGTTTCACCTAGGTCCTCATAGGTTCCATATTGAGGTGATACATAGCTTAAAGTTATTAATCCCATTATCAAAAATTACCTTTTGTATATCAACACTTATTTATCAATTTTCTCTCCTAGGACTTGAGACTTTGTTATATCTCGAGAATGCTTATTTTGAGTCTCTATTTGTATTGAACTCCATGCTTCCTTTACCATTGCATCCTTTTAGAAGTTGTATGAATGAAAAAAAAAATGTAACCATAATAATTTATTTCCACATAACCCAAGCTAGACAGAAATATAACATTAAGATGCACAAGATGTAGCCTAGAAAATTTCTCCTAAACAAACATTATATTACACTTGTACAATATCCATGTAAGGATTATAAAACATCAAGCTCTGTAATTGTACTCCATTAGAGAAATCAAATGTCAATAAAAAACCACACATCCAAACACACAACTTATATCTTCAAGTATGCAATCTACAAGAGAAACTCAATCAAACTTATCAGAAAAGGTAAAGTATATGATGACCGACCTAAAATTGTCATCCATAGGTTGGGTTCATGGTTACATATGGTACAACATAGCTTAATGTTGGACACAAACATAAAGGTCCCATTATATATAATCTATCAATGAGGAAGACTTAATGGGCCATATAGAAAAAAGTTCTAAGCCTACAAATGGAAAGCATGACAAGATATATAGAAGAATTGTACATCCTTTGGGAGGTATTATTTCCCTCCAAATTATGATCAATAATTCATTGGTTAGTGGACGATCTAGGTAATATATTTTCTCTATAATTGTAGTGGTTATTACATATTGTTATTGGTAGGTATTCTTCAATATAGGGAGCACAAAAAAGTACTTGTGTGCCTGCTATTGGCATTATTATCGGTTTATATAATATAAATTGGCTAGATAACCTAGACTAAATGCAAATATTGATACAAAAGCTTAAGTTATTTCACATCAAAATCTTAAATTGAATGAGGTTGATACAAAAAGAACCATTTATAGTAGAAATTTGGTACAATGCTATCTTTGTTAATGTGAAAATTTATGTCTTAAGATATTTTTTAATTAAATTATGGTAAGTTGGATAATAAACAACAAACATTTAAAACTAAAATAATAACTTAATGAAATAAAGATACAAAATGAGATAAAATGTAAAAGAGAAATAATTTTGATGACTATTTCATCTAAAGAAATTTTGAAACATCATAAGATATTTATTCATCAGTTTCTTTTTATTTGTGATTAAATTTGCAAGATTTTCTTCCTTGTCTTGTGAGACAAGTTTTGATTGCATATATCTGTTGGGATCCAAGAACACTGAAAGAAGGAGGGGCGAGGGGGGGAGCGCGGGGGGGGTGGGTGAATTAGTGTTCTACCAAAGTGGAGAAATTTAACCTTATTAATTTCATAAACCAAAGCATACCGGAGTATACCGGATCATAATGATCTTACCAAAAGGATACCGGTAAACAACCAAAGCAGCTAGCAGCCGTGTTGCCATCAATGACAAACATCAATTCAACACATAATCAATTCCTTCAAATTGCCAACAATATCCACATTAATAATCTCAAATCAATTACTTTTTATAACTATAATTATAAATAAACCTAAAAGTCATTCAATTTAAGATATATTGATAATAATGTTAAAATATAATACTACAACATCGTTATATTATAGAGTAAATAAATGAGCATCCATATCCAGTTTACAGAACAATCCCATTATCACAACAACAAATGACTAAGCAACAAATGTGCCTAATCCATTTTGTTTAAATATTAAGCTGGGCAGATAAAGTGTTTATGAGGTCTTGGGTGTATACATTGGGCTTCCTCGAAAATTTAGTCCTGCACAGAATAAACACACTTAATTTCACTGAATACACAGTTAACAACAACAGTAAAATAAAAATACATAGCTGTTTTAGAAAACAATACCTTGCGCTGACAGGTAAAAGAAAGAAGTGACGATAATAAGAATGAAAAGAACAAATGTTAAAACGACTTTCGATTTGGATGAAGAAGAAGAAGCCATGGCTTTGGATATAACTGCAATGAAATGAAATAAGCTGCTTTAGATAGATGAAACATTAAGAGGTCTGTTGGGTGTATATATAGATCCATTCTCTAAACAGTTTTTGAATTAAAAACTTTTGTCTATTGACTTGACTAGCTTAAAAATAATAAGCTTTAATAAATCATGAAGTATATGGACTGTAAGTGTGGCTAGTAGCATATCAGATCTGCATAGTCCACTCTTTTTTAATGTGTAAACATAGCAATGTCGACAATCTTATAAAACTGCTAGCAGAAAGGAAGAACACATATTAAAATTATGAATTCAAATTTTTGCGTTGTTTGGGTGATATATTTGTGGTGTGTGGTGTTAAATTTTATGGTAAGGAAGTATGCAAAATTTAAGTCATTTGGACTATTAGTGATTCCCAGTTACTCATGTGTATTGATTATTTTCATAATGAATTAAAAAATATATTTCCCTTATAGAATGATGTTTGAATTTTTTATTTAAAAAAAAAAGGATAAACCCCATAATGAATTGATGGAAAAATTGTAAAATTTTCTGCACAGCAGAAGAATCTAGCTAGAAAAGAAAAGAAACAAAACCTGCATATTGAAATCTGAAGAAAACAAATTAATGTAATCAAATCATTTACATTAGCATATTTAAAACTTGAATGAATTACAATTGGTTTATAGATCAGAAGCAGAAATTATGCATTAGATGCATGGAATTTCTGGAGATCAACAACTGTTTGCATGAAAAAACACTGGAAGATGAAGAGGGAGTTAAAAACAAGAATGAGCTCCTTAGTCAGCCTTACATGCACAACGCATACGCACCATCTCTTGTCTGTAAAATACTGTGCAGGACTAAACGTGAAGTGCGCCAACACTCCCCCTTAAGTCTAACTAAGGAGAGAAATGGGTCCTGACAACAAAGCTTGATTAGGAACCCAATTACAAAGAAGAAAGGAGAAAATCCAACTGAGAAAAACTCCTGACCATTATTTGAACTATAGAAGAAAGCTACAATTATCGATGAAGAAGAACTGCAAATGAATCCACAATGCAACAGGACTGTATCAAAATCATAGAAACCACTGCATGAGTACCTCTGGGATACTTTGAAAATGCAGTTGTACATATTTTGTATTGTGAACAGGTCTCTGAATACATAAACTGACAATCTGAAGACAAGAAGATATGAATCTGCAGAAATGTGTTTCAAGCTAAAGAACTGCAAAGATGACCTCTGGTTGGGATGATGCCATTGTATATCCATTGCTCAATAATCTCCCACTAGAAAGAAACTATGGAAGCACTCGAGGATGCGACTCTAGAATCTCATGTAGTCAGAAACCCTGCTAGAAAGAGAAGAATCTTTAGGAGCAAACAAAGTTGCAACATTGGAATCTCATGTAGATAAGAATTTAGAACAAAAGAACATTTTTGGCTATCAATTGGAAGAAGAGTGCATAGCAACTTTAATCTTCTATTTTATTTAGGAAACTTATTGAAAAAAACCTATACTAAATGCATTAAGCAAAAATCCCATACAAACTTTCTGAAAGTTTAATTTTTACAAAGCCCCAAATTTTCCAGATCTTTGTCATGTAGTGCTTGCAAAGCGCATACAATTTTAGAGAATCATGAAAAACAAACAAACAAGGAGCATGCAAAAATGAGGGAAAGAATAAGCATGCATCTAGTTTCAGAGGTCTACATCAGCTTCCATGGTAATGCTAATCTTCATAAATCTGCCTACAAATAATCGTGTTTAGCTTCTTCTTCCTAGCAATCTGGTTCTGATACCATGTAAAATTTTCTGCACAGCAGAAGAATCTAGCTAGAAAAGAAAAGAAACAAAACTTGCATATTGAAATCTGAAGAAAAAGAATTAATGTAATTAAATCATTTACATTACCATAATTAAAACTTGAATAAATTACAATTGGTTTATAGATCACAAGAGCAGAAATTATGCATTAGATGCATGGAATTTCTAGAGATCAACAACTATTTGCATGAAACAAAACTGAAAGATGAAGAGAGAATTAAAAACAAGAATGAGCTCCTTAATGAGCCTTACATGCACAACGCATATGCACCGTCTCTTGTCCGTAAAATACAGGGCAGGACTAAACGTTAAGTGCGCTAACAAAAATCAAGCATTACACGAAGTATTCAGATCTTGTTCAGAACATAACCTGACTGGTTATAGAGAATGGCAGAAAAGCAAACGAAAAATTCCTATACAAGTATGGAGCCAGCAAAAGAAACAATATAGAGCTCCAATAAGGAGAAAACAGCGTGAATTTTTTTTGCTAAGATAAAGAACCAAATGACAAGACTATTCTGGAGTTCATAAAAAAGAGCAGAGCATGCAGAATACTCAACTGTGAGGGAGCCATAGTAGACATGAAAAAACAGGCCTCTAGCTCAAACCACCTCATAGTGATCAAAATCAGTAAATGAGATATTTTCATTTATTGCCCTGTTAGCAAGTTTCTCAGCCAAAACAGAGAGAAATTTTGAATTTATCCAGACATTTAAAGCAAAGAAAGACATTGGTTCAAGATGTATTTGAGCTTCCATAAGGGGGTATCCGAGTGAGAAAGAGCCTAAAAGACAATCATAGAGTCTCCTTCAATGCAGATTTGTTTAACTTTATTTTTTATGGCCAATGAAAGGCCCATGAGGAGGGCCAGAAACTCAGTTGTGTTGTTGGTTCCCTGAGGTAAGATTTTGCATCCAGCTTTAAGGATATTCGTATTGTGATCTCAAAGGACTGCTCCTGCTCTAGAGGACCCAAGATTTTCCCTTGAGGCACCGTCAATTAAGAGGTTGTTGATGGTATATTTAAGAAGAGGATTTTAACTAAAGGTGATAATTATGTTGAGAGACATTTTTATACAGTGTCAGTACATTCGTGAAAGAAAAACAAAATTGTTGATAGTTACAATCACATAGGATATTGATTTTAAAAAGTATTTAATTGGAATGCTACAGCTCACATCTTCATGGAATGTGAATCGTGGTGGAAGACCAGCGGTTTCTTCTAGGCTTTTTCTTTAAAATACATTATGGCTTTTATTTCAAACTCACGATACTTGTTATTCTAATAGCTGTTATATTGTGTTGGTGTTGGAAATAAGCCACATCCAGACACCGACGATGGACTGGTCCAAGAGGGGTCAGTAGCTCAATGGTAGAGCACTCCAGCAGCGTATGGAAGATCCTAGGTTTGAATCCTAGCTGGTCCATGTCTCAACATGGTATCAGAACTGGGTCCAAGCTAGGAGCCCCAAGCACACGAGAGGTGTGGTTTAAGGGGGGGTGTTGGTGTTGGAAATAAGCCACACCCGGACTGATGATTGACTGGTCCAAGAGGGGCCAGTAGCTCAATGGTAGAGCACTCCAGCAGCGTATCGAAGGTCCTAGGTTTGAGTCCTAGCTGATCCATGTCTCAACATATTGGACGTCCTAAAGTCACAAATGTAAATTTTTTTCGGTTTTATTCTAATGGCCGTTTTTTTTAATTGTAACTTTGTTTTCATTTTTGGGACACCTAATCCTATCAAGCATTGCCCATTATTGTCCATTTTTTGTGTACGTGATGTTGATTTGTCTTTTTGTTTTTGCACAAATCTTCGATTTGGTGGGGAATTTGAATAGTTATTATCCCATTTTTAGGATACCATTATCCCAGCTTCTCACAAATTCTTCAGTGGCACTTGGTGAAATCCCCTTCGACCTTTTCATAGTCCGAAATCTCATTCGAAACCTCAGTATTCCTTTTCCAGTTTTCAAAAAAGTAGGTTCCATCCTATACTTATCACCCCCATGAAATGCACAATTCTGAAAGTGCAAGATAACACACCCAAAACACACAGCAGCAAACCTGACAAAAAAACAAGCAAAGCCTCTAGAATAGCTAGAATTGGGAGGCGTGAAAAACTTCCACCAAGAGATATCATCCCAATGGCTTTCTGTCATTATGAATTGGTAATGAGTGGCTTTCTATCAGCTCACACAAGTTTCTCTGGAAACTTTCCATTTTCGTCCACCATTTAACCTCCACATAATCCACCCCAAGATTTGCCATATAATCAGTTGGGGCATTTCTTTCCCGATATGTGTGAGAAGCTTTAAAATCATTTAGATTGGCAATCATAAGATAACAATCTTCAATCTTCTATCAAATGTTTGATTGTCCAACTTGGCTCCTGGTGTCTATTAATGCATTTGATTATGTTCATCAAATCACTCTCCAACCAAACAAGGTTGATCCCTTCTCTAACTGCCATTCGCAAACCAATGTAAACCGCATAAACCTGAGTAGTGGTTTGTCTTGGTGCCCAATGGGAAAAGATTAGCTTCATTGTTTTCTTAACTGGGATAAATATTTTCTCATGAACTTGTGACTACTTCACCATATGGCATTTCGTGCTCAACAACACCAACTACAGTGGTTGACAGTTATTGCCAAGAAACTCAGCCAAAGTTTCCGTGTTGGACTATTTTAGAGATTTGTAATTTGGTTATCAGAAGCTTTACCTCTCCATAACAAACCACTCCAACACATTTATGTATCTCTTATCAAATCACTTTTGATCACATTTTGATTACTAAATTATATAAGGGACAGTTTCAGAAAATTGATTTCACTCACATATTAACTCTCTTCTATATTTTTGAGTTGAATATTTAATATTTTTTCTTGTATGATATTTAATTTTGTATTTTGATTTGAGGAACCTTGATGTAGAACTGATTTCTACTTATCTGACACTGTCCTTTGTTGCTATTAGTAAATGTTTCAACAATTTTTGCATATCATTTTTTCATTTGTCAGTTTATTTCTTTTAGAAAAAAGAGAATCTATCGCATACCGTTGCACTAAAAATGTGGACAACTCATAATATTAAAATATAATCTAGAACATCATTATATTATAGAGTAAATGAGAATCCATGTCCATTTATAGGAACAATCCATTTATTGTAAAAGCAAATGACTAAGCAAGAGAGGTGCCTAATCCATTTTATTTAAATATGAAGTTGAGTAGGTTAAATGTGTTTATGGGGTTTCGGTTACATTTATTGGGCTTCCTCTGGCTACCTTTAATCCTCACAAAAATCCTCCTGCAGATAATAAACACAGATAATTTCAATGAATACACAAGTTAATAACAACAACAAAATATAAATGAACACAGTTAATTTTTGTGAATAATACCTTGCGCTGGCAGGGGAAAGGAGAGAGCAATGATAAGAAAAATGCAGAGAATAAAAGCTAAAATGGCTTTGGATTTGGATATAACTACACTGAAATGAAATGAAATAAGGAGTGTTGAGTATATATAGCCCATATATTCCAGGGTGGTGCATATATACACCCTTTGTCTAGCAGTTTTTCTATATTAAAAACTTGAGTTTTACCAAGATCGCCGTCTATTGACTTGACTATTATTAAAAATCGTTTCCTTGTGGCTTGATATTGTCTTGATTTATCTTCATTCTTTCACGTGGATGCAAAAATGGATTTTCAAGCTCTTCTAGAAAAAGTGGGCAGACGGCCAGAGTTTTCTAAAATTCGGAATAACTTAGAAGTCAATTTTGTGTTAAAAAAATGAAGGCATAATAGAAAAGTGGTGTAGAGACATGTGAGGATAAGTATATAAAATGGGAGTGTGAATGGATCTATGAAGTTCATTAATATTATAAACATTACAGATGACAACCATCATGTAGTTTCATATAATCTAATATACATGGAAAAAAAATACTAATATTATAAACATTACACATGACCACCATCATGTAATTTCATATAATCTAATATACATGAAAAAAAAAGAGTATGAAATAAGAAATAATGATTAGGATGGAAATGTGATATTTTAGTGAAAATGGTGTGAATGTTGTATATTTTGTATCATCCTTCAAGGTGCATGAAGAGGTAATATACATAGTGTTGACAAAAGTAAAAATACACTTGAGATTATATAATATAAAGAGAAAATTGGATACAACAATATTAAATATTTAGTTCAACATGAATAATATATGAATA
Source organism: Cryptomeria japonica (assembly GCF_030272615.1). Taxonomy (NCBI): domain Eukaryota; kingdom Viridiplantae; phylum Streptophyta; class Pinopsida; order Cupressales; family Cupressaceae; genus Cryptomeria; species Cryptomeria japonica. The sequence goes on along the minus strand of NC_081415.1, from coordinate 135,936,152 downwards.
TCTTGATGTCTTGTATAAGCACCAAAAGATTAAATATTTAGTTCAACATGAATAATATATGAATATCTTGATGTCTTGTATAAGCACCAAAAGATTTAGCTAGATGAAAAAGGAGTACAACTTTGGTGGGAAAAAGTCGTGGAAGGGTAGAATGAGGAGGAATGGAATGGTCTTTAGGCTAGGTAGGTGGTGGGCAACATTTAGGTTGAGTAGGGGGTTGTGGAGGTTTAGGTTGTGAGAGGAAAGGCAATTTATTTTTCAAGTGATATCAAGGTCTAGGAGCATGTGTAGTAGTCCAAAAGTCTAGAAGGATGATAACTAAGAAAAATTATAATCATTTATATAAAATATTAGAAAATGGCTCCAAAGATTGGATATAAAATTACTCTATCCCAACACTGATATTTTGTTATGTTGTGGCTAGGGAGGATGGTAGTAAAGTTAATGGAATTCAACTTTACACCTACAATTCTATTTGTTTACAATTTTCTATCACGTGTTTTGTTTGCTTCAAAGTTTCTAAAGAATTTTAATTGTTGATCCTACCGTCACTATATTCCACAAGATCGAAATCTCTTTGAAGTCTCAAATAGCTTACACATCTTGCTTATGCCTCACTATTTTGCAAACATGTTTGCATTAATACCACTTTTAATATATCAATGCCCTTACTTCTTTAAGGAATTTGATAAAAGCATTAAAAGAATTTGATATATAACTCTCATTGGATGACATAAACATCCTATGTTCATTTGATTTTATATTTATACTCCTTTGACTATTTTGTGTCTATTGTCTATCACCATTAGTGAATAATGTATATTGCTTCTTTGTGCATTTTAAAATATGTTCAAGAAAATAATTTTTTGTTTGTGATGTTGTTCATCTCTCTTCTATTTATACTGAAGTTATATTCCTCTATACATATTATCACTGGCCACTTACAACTTTTGATGTTGATGCAAAGCATCAAGATATTTATATATTCTTCATATTGTTGTTGTATTCTGCTTCCCCAACCTCAGATATAATTTCATTATATTGCCAAAATTGTATATTGTATCTTCACATAAAGATGATGCAAAGCGTATAAAACTCACACCCTTATCATATTGACCCTAAAATATGATGCACTTCCATCCTATTCAACAACATTTCTGACTTTATACTTCCACTTTCTTCTTTATACTTCGATCTTGGTAAAAGTTAAAGTTTTTAATATAGAAAGTGTAAGAGAATGGGTCTATATATACCCAACACACCTTATTTCATTTCATTCTATCTTTGTTTCAGATATATCCAAAGCCATATATATATCCAGCGTAACTTATTTCATTTCATTGCAGTTATATCCAAATCCAAATCCATGGCTTCTTCTTCATCATTATCCAAATCCAAAGCCTTTTTAACTTTTATTCTCTGCATTCTTCTTATCATTGCTTCCTCCTTTCCCCTGCCAGCTCAAGGTATCACTATCTAAAAGTCTTAGTTTGTTGAGAAATTGACAAGAGTATTTGAATGTAAGTTTTATGATTATTGAATTTCATAAGTTGTAAACTGGTTTTGATTGATAATAAATTGAAAATATAATATTCATGTTCTATTAAATAGAAACATTATAAAACTAATATGATTATTATTATTATTATACATTTATACTATGTATGTTTATATGGAAATATGCAATTAAAACTTATTTTATGAATCTGAAGTCAAGATAAGAATGCAAAGCTTACAAATTCAATCAAGAATATAAAATAACCTATAAACATAAAAAAAAAGATTCTTATATATCAAATTCATAATTACACATTCTTAAATTTGGAACTACTTTAACATTCCTTTACATAAAATTAATTTTCCATGATGTTTTTCAATATTCATGGTTTCATATCTACCTATTAACCTATAGTATGCTACCAAATAACTAGTATTGTTATTCTATCACATCAATTAGCAATCTAGTTTTCAACTATAGTCATTTTATCCAATCATCTAGCAATCCAGTTTTCATGCACTGTTATTGTGAAATCATTTCATCATAGAATCGTACTTTCGAGTTATCCTTGCTATCAACCTTGCTTACATTCATACTTGCACTTGCACAATGAGAGGGATATCAAATTAGAGGAGAAAGAAAAAAAATTAGAGCCACATTGAAGGAATGGTGATGTCTGTTATAGCATCCTAAATTGTACTCCCTTACAATTTTGTCCTCACCTGGGCCATCACCTTAGCGTTCGTTCCCTAAGGCTTTATTGGAGCCCTGATTCTACTCAAACTATGCATTTTCACTCAAATCTTCATTTTTTGCACTTCCTTCCAAAAAATATTGGGCCTCTAATGTCCAGGACTAGGGCAAGAGAGTTTTTTAGTGGTGAATCTTTGCCAATTGGCAAATTCTACGATTTCATTTTTCTGGAAATGGTGAATAGTCTGGGGCAACACAGTGGTCAAATCACTCAGAATTTCGGGGTTAACGGTCCACTGTATTCTATCTTTGCCATTGACCACATACAATTCCACGTGGATGCCCATAATATTCTCCTGGAATCACTCGAACGTGGGTATTAGATCGCCTCCATTATTTGCCAAAAATAGTAAAACGACCCTGTACCCATGACCTATTTCGCTAACGGTAAATTAAATCTCCATTGCACTCGTCGGTCCATTTTGCCTATTGTTAAATTTCACGTTAAGAATAATGAGGCCCAATTCGCCTATAACAATTAAAACATTATAAGCATTTGAGGACCCATTTCGCCCCGCTTAAATCAAGATGCATTTTGAAACACCCACGGAATTCGCCAAAAATGCAATCATGGATTGATATAAATACAATTGAAAGTTTGAAATACTCTTTCTTACAATTTGTTCGTGTTTGATTAGTAAATTTGGGAGCTCTCAATTTTTATTCCGCAATTTGAGTTCGAACGTCAAATTTCATTGTACGGTGGAGGGTCGGAGTTACAATCCTGCAAGACAAGCCCAGGCATTCCTGATTCCCGATTCGAAGAATTGAGAAGGCATAAAGGTGAGTAATTATTTCTTCATACTTGATAGTATTAGTTTTAATTCATAGTGAGAGGTCAAGATGTCAAACATGCGTGAGACTCCTCAGGGTGGTGAAGGGATTGAGATGTCAGACAAGGGTGAGACTGAGACTCCTCAAAGTAGTGAAGGGATTGGGATGTCAGACAAGGGTAAGACTCCTCAGGGCGGTGAAACTAAAGGGATTGGGAGGCCATCAAAATGCCCAAAACTTAGAGATACTACCATAAAGTCTTACTTTGGAATTGGCAAAGTTTCTAGTCCATCAACTTCTGCAGTTGCAGAAGCCATTCACAGTAGCTCACCACCACCACAAGGTGGGATTGTCATTGAGTTAAATGCATCAAATGAGGATGACAATACTGGCATGACAGAAGATGTTCTAAGGGATACACACAATGAGATAATTCACTCAGATGAAAATGCTAATACTGAAGATGATGTTGGTAGGAAGAAAAGAAAAAGGAAAGCAAAAATGGGGCGGGAGCGGGAAATGACAAGGAGTTTTAAGATTGATTGGGTAGCAAAGTACCCATTCATTGAACCAGTCCCAAATGATGATGAACAACCAACACAATGCAGGTGTAAGATTTGTTGCTAGAAAACCAAAAGAGAAAAGAAGATGCAGCGAAATCTTGACACCATAGAAAAGCATATTGGTAAGGTTTATGAAAAACAAAACATAGATGGAAAGGAAACACCAGTAGTAAGATAGAAATCAAAGGAAGAATGTCTTCATGTTAAGTGTGTCGTAGAATATGAAGAGCATAACCACAAAATGACACTGATTAGTAATAGTGGAAATACAATCAAGGTTGGGCTTGAACATGCAACGAAAGATGCAAACCTAGCAAAGACTGTTCAGATGAGTGTTATTTTTCATATTTTTTCGAGAGGGCAACCTATGAAATATTTCCTAGAATATAGTAATTTATTATCTTTTTTGAATGTTCCTCACTATCCTATGTTACATTGGTCAATAAACGCTGGATTGGAAATGGCAAACTATCTCGTTGAGGTGGAAAACCAAAATTTATAGGAGAATGTAAAAGAGTCAAAATTGATTTCATTATCCATAGATGAAGTTACTGTGGTAGATAACACTGCTTGGGTCTGTATGCATGTGTATATTGTAAAAGAACACGTTTGTCGAGCTCATCTAATCCATGTTCAGAAAATGAGGGGCAATTAAACAGTAGAAAATTTATATTTGAAAGGTAAGAAAGCTTTGAATGAAATTGCTAGTATGGATGACTTGACAATTGCCAAGAAGTTGGTGTGTGTTGGAGTTGATGGAGCTGCAGTAATGCAAGGTCAAAGGACCGGTCTTTGCACAAGATTACAAACTAGTATTGCACCATACATGCTTGGCATTCACTGCATGGCCCATCAAATGAATTTAGCATATAAAATTGTAAGCAATTTCCCTACAGTGTCAAAAGTTGAAGATTTGGTCCACGAGATCCACTCATACTTCTACCGAAGTTCTAAACATTTTGCAAAATTTTAGATTTTTCCTCAGGGAGTAACAGCAGGAAACAAGCTTCTCAGGGATGTTGAGACCAGATGGATCTCCTTGCATGGACCAACGGAATGATTTCTAACAGAATATAAATCCTTGATCGGACTAATGTACGAGCAACGCATCATAGTAGACAAAGCTCCTGATCTCTTACATAAGTTAAGTGATATAGAGACTCTGTTAACTTTAGCTAGTCTTCTCCCCATGCTCAATTCAATGAACAAACTTGTTAAGAAAGCCCAAGACAGAAGTATTTATATCAATGAGTATAGCACTATACATAAAATGACATGCTTGGCCCTGGATGGTCTACATTCAGATCTAACAGGGCGAAGCCCAAATTTTTTTAGGTGGCAGATAATTACAGATTTGAATCATGCTGAAATTTTTTTATATTTCAATGCAAAAAATGAGTTATTTGTCTGTGTAAAAGGATTTCAGATACCAATGCACCAATCTAAGACGGGCAAGTGAGGCAGAGAACTACCAGTTAAAAAGGAAGATTTTGACAGGATTGTTAAATATGTTAGTAATAATTTGAAGTCTATTGCATACGAACTTTCAACTAAGATTCGTGAAAGATTCCCTCGAGAAGAAATACTTGAAGCCATGGTTTGTGTGTATCCTCAATTTTGGTATTCATTTGGAGATAATCCAAATGACGCAAGGTGTTTCATAAAAAACTAGAGGAATTGATATTAACATTTTCAAAGATGTATATTGCAATGGACAGCCAATAGAAGGAATTTTAAATTCAGATCATCTTAAAAAACAATGTAAATACTTTGCATTGTGTATGAAACAATAGTTGGAAAACTTTGAGAATCCATTTGAACTTGGATCAATCACAAGGCTTTGGAAATGGATAGATCAGAGTGAAGTATTGCATAATGCAATACCAGAATATTTCAAACTTGTTAATTTATGTCAAACAATGATATTGGGGTCGGTGGCAGGGATAACTTTAAGACCCCCCCCGCCCCCTCCCCCCCGGGCAACTGTGTAAAATCCTAGCGAATCAAACATTATTTTCGAGGGGAAATTTTCATATCGATGGGGAAATTTTTTTGTAAAATGAGGAAAGAATTATTTTGTATTGGCGATTTTTTTTCTAGGGTACGAAAATGCCATAAATTTCTAGCGAATAATACCTTGTTCTATGGAGAAAATATTTATTGTGGGAGGTGAATAATTATTGTTAAAAGGAACAAATATATAATTGTATGAGCGAAAAATTTTACTCCAAAGGAAAAATTATTTAAATGTATTGGCGATTTTTATCCACCGCTTGAAAATTATTTAATTTGTTTTGGCGAATATTTTGTTATTTATGGTACAATATATAATTCATTGGTGATTTCATAAATTCATTTCCATTAATAGACAATGCACATCACATCACATAATACATTGAGTCTAGACTCTACACGATGTATCAATAAGTGTGGCCACTTTGACACGTAAAGGGTGACACATACCTAAAATCTATCAATGATTTTAACCCGTTTGATGAACGTAGATCAATGGCTGAAGTTTTATTTTGGCCCAATTTTCTGAAGAGAACATAGCTCACTAGAAAGTGCCCGGAATGGAATTGGATTCAATAGACACGTATCAAATGTCATGAATCACGATCGATAATTTTGTTCATTTAATATATATGTATTCACTTACAGTAATCCACTCTGTCCCCATGACTTCCAATGTGATACTTGCCAATTTGGTACTGGTTCATAGCTATTTCCAATTTCGCACACTCGTGCATTTATAGGAAAGATTTGCAGAGATACGAAAGATTTAAAAAAATAAATAGCAGTTAATATTGTTAAAGAAGTAATTATTACAATCAAGAGCTTCAATAATTTATATACGATCTCTGCTTCTTTTATCTTCAATTAGCCTTTGCCATTTGGTAGATGAATCGTCAGAGCTCACGGTATTTTAGGTTTATAGGCTCATTGCTCAGGTTGTTTACTTTGTTAATCTATTTTTTCAAGATGGACACTCCCATCTGTTTGAGAAGCATTTCTACAAAGGACCAGAGGGCCTTTCTAGGCTTTGTTAGAGACCCAACCCTCCAATCAGTCTGCAAGGAGGTTGGGTCGTTCACCAATGAGGTTGTGCGGATAGTGCTGGGCAGAGAATTTCTGCAAAATGAAAATAGGTACCGTGTTAACACGGACCTTACATCCCGCTTCTTAGCGTCTCTTCTAGACTTGGGAGGAGACAAGGTGGATATGCTGATGCTATTGAGGAAGGTTTTTATGGAAGACTTCCTCAGAGATGACATTACTCTTGTCGTTCTTGCAGAAGTAGGGGTGGGGATCTCTTGGGCGACTGATTTATCCAAGCTTCTCATCCCTGACCGAACATTGCCAGTGGCCAGGCAATTGTTTCTCCTAAACCTGAATGCGGAGCAGTTGACGCGTCATAGAAAATGGGCGCGGATTGGCAGGGACTTCCTCCAAAAATGGTTCCTCTTGGACGACTTTCCAAACTACATGTGGCTTGAAGAATTCTCTTATCTTATGTTGTCTGGAGAATTCTACATGGAAGGAGGGCCAGATTCTTAGGGCAAAATTGTAAACAATTCCACTACCTATGCCCTAGCCCTGCCCCCCTGTAGTTTTTTTTTCCTATGTCCTTGATCCCTAACAGGCTGAGTGCCAGTGGCTCACTCATTTTGGCTTTTAAGTTTTTGGGGGACTCAAGTCTCTAACCAAAAAAATGTAAATTTCAAAAGCATAAATATTAATGATAATTTCTGAAATTCCAGTTTGTTTCAGTTTGCCTCTTACAGTCTTATGGATATAAAAATGCTTTCTATAATTCTATTTCATTTTTAATAATTAATTTCTTTCAAATTTAATATGAGCTACGTTATTTCTATTATTTCTATTATTTGTTAAACAATGGAAATAAATTTAATACCATGATCTTTTTTATGTAATGCTATAAAAAAAAAAATTCAATTCGTTCCATTAATTATTTGTACATTGATTATGGTTGATTATAATTTTATAAATATATACTATATAGTCATTCAAAATACAAAATTTAAAAAGTTTCAAGATACAAAAGTTTATAGGTAAAGGTTTTTTCATTCTATTAATTCAAAAGTTTCAAGATACAAAATTTGCAGTCATTCATGCATAAACGCAGACAGAGAGAAAACCCTACTGCCCACAGCTTATAACAAGCAGACAAAAAAAATAGTTCATTGCCGATAGGCCGCTCACTCAGTCTCACTATCCCCCTGGGTCGCCTCCTCGCAGTCCCTTCCCTCCTCGAAGATCGATGCTTTGGCTTTCCCTTTTGCCGCTTCAGCTTTCATTTTTGGAATGCAGTTTAGCCACCTGAAGTCGGGGTCGCCCTCCAAGCTTGCCAGTAGCTGTATGGCCCTTCCTTCTTCAGCCCTATCTCTTAATTCCCTACCAACCTCCATCCTTGCCACCACATGCAAAGCTTTCAGGACTTCATCCACCCTGGTTAATTTCACAAACACTTTCATCGCTTCCCACCCCACTCTAGCATGTTCACGGCACTGGTATTTGATTTCATCCTCTGGGCCATGAATAAAAGGAAGCAACTCCTCTTGGTCGTCCCCTTCCTTAATTCGAATGCCAACTCCTGGCACCACCCACTCCAAGATTGAATCCAGGTTAATCAAAAAAGTCCCATCAATCAATTTGACCAATGTGAGCTTTACCTTTTCCACCTCCGGTTCGAATTCACAGGCCCACGCCAGAATAAGAGAGTAAAAATCCATGTTAGTTCGATACCGGTGACTGATATGTGCCACCTCCTCCGCAAGCATCAGTCAAGCTGTCACCCACAACTTCTCCTCCTTAAACCTGAATAGTCCTTGCATTCGTTTATTAGATACTTTGCCCAAAAAGGGCACCAACTTCTTGTCTGTTCGAAGTGTGAAATTGGCCTCCATGGTCACCTGCAATTTCAAAATCACTTCCTACAAAAAATGTCTTACAGAAGGTATGATTCTATGAACTACAGATTTGTTCTGCTTCAAAGCAAAAACTGGTACAAAAGGTAATAAATTCTGCCTCCGTCTTATAGGTCGGGTAATGAATGTGCACGATAAGGCATTAATGTCATGAGATCAAGAAAAAGATTTCCTGCCATCCTCCCCATCCTCTGTTCGTGCGACATGCCACAGAAAACTCCTTCTGCACCAATTAATCAGCACCTTGGCATTTGTACATTCCAAATTTGCTCGCCTTAACAGGTTGAGGACTGCACATTTTTTTAAATTAATACACTAAATTTATGTTGAACTTTTATATATATTTTTAAACTATTTTTTAAAATTATATATCGTAAACATATTTTCAAAGAATTTTGTTAAACTTTAAATTAATATTTTAAGTTTAATATTGAATGTTTTCTTTTTTATATTAAACTTTTACCTTTCAAATTGTATATCAAAATTTATATTTTTATTTAGTTATTTGTTTTATTCTAGAAACTAAGTTTCATATTTTATATTATTTTTTAATTTCAAATTTTTACAAATAATATTAACATTATATTTAATAGTTATCTCAAACTATTGCACATCTTTAAAATTTAAATGTCTCTTATTATGGGACCGACGACATCTGACAACACTCAAGTTCTCAACAAGTATCATCATCCGTCGGATGAGCAAAGATCAATGACTTAGGGTGGATTTCGACCCAAATGTGGGTAGTGAACACATTTGTGAGAACTTCGCCCGGAAATCAGAATTGAACATTTTAAATTTAATTAAATAGAATTAAGTCTATAGTCTATAGACTATAAATCTCTTTTTCAGGCAGAATTTTAAAATCATTAAATAGACTTTAAAAATAGACCCAAAAAGTGACACGAGTATGGTGATGTGCCAGAAAAATGACAGAAGTCGTGGGACCCACTTCATCTGAAAATAGGTACCATCGACCATTGGATGAACAAAGATCAATGGCTAGGGTGGATTTCGGTCCGAATGTGGGAAGTGAACACCTTTCTGAGAACTTCGCTCGAAATTGGACATTTTAAATTTAATTAAATATAATTAAGTCTATAAAGCTTTTTTTCGGGTGGAGGTTTAAAATGATTAAATAGACTTTAAAATCAAACCAAAAAGTGACACGAGTATGGTGACGTGCCAGAAAAATGGCAGAAGTCATGGGACCCACTTCATCTGAAAACAAGTACCATCGACTGTTGGATGAACAAAGATCAACGGCTTAGGGTGGATTTCGGGGCGAATGTGGGAAGTGAACAACTTTCTGAGAACTTTGCCCGGAAAAGTGACATGAGTATGGTGACGTGCCCGAAAACTAGCAGAAGTCATGGGACCCACGACAACTGCCAATAGGTACCATCGTCCATTGGATGAGCAAAGATCAACGGCTTAGGGTGGATTCGGCTTGAATGTGGGAAGTGAACACATTTGGGAAAACTTTGCATGAAATTGAAACATTTTAAATTTAATTAAATATAATTAAGTCTATGAAGCCAGAAGCACTTTTTCGGGCAGAAGTTAAAAAATAATTAAACAGACCCGTAAAGTCACAATAGGTACCTTGGTCCCTCATCCGTTGGATGAGCAAAGATCAATGGCTTAGGGTGGATTTCGGCCCGAATGTGGGAAGTGAACAAATTTGGGAGAACTTCGCCCAAAATTGAACGTATTACATTTAATGTCCTCAGAACTTATACTGAAGTAGTTAATGTTTTGTCCTTCGGCATCGAATAGTATTAATAATAATTAATAAAATTACAACATGATTATTAATGTCCTCGAAATTTATACTAAATTAATGAATGTTTTGTCCTTCGACATTGAATACTTATTAATAGCAATTAAATTTGTCCTTCGGCATCGAATAGTTGTTAATAGTAATTAATAAAATTACAACATGATTCTAGATATTTTTCCCTTTAGGTTTTACTTTTCTACTTTTCAGAGTTTTCAAAATAAGAGACTCGTAAATCATAATCGTCTTTCATTTCTTGGACAAACCTGTGAATCGAGGGAGATTTAGAAACAGCTACTAGATTGAGGAATGCAAGTTGCAACAGATACTGTCTGTGCCAATCTAGTGAAATAAAAATTCCAATTTCCGAGTAAAATCTAGAACACCTACATCCCACCTTTTTTGCTTTTGGTAATCTCGTGGTCCAATTTGAGGGTTAGCATTTTCAGGTTTTTATCTAGCATTATTTTGAATTATTGACAATAATAGTGATGGGGAAAACAGGAAGCAGTAGTTCAACAAGAAGCCAAGTGAAAAACAAAATGTACTTAACTGAACTAGTTAAAACACCAGGTTTCACTGATGAATACCATGATATTTATGACCCTGCTATCCATGGTGAAAGGCGTATCATAGATATTAGATATGCATTGTCTAGTAAGGCGGCATATACAAACAGGGTAAAATTTACTGTTTTCAACCCAATGTTAAAACAAAAAATAAATAAAATCACATCGTGGGATGTTGGATTGGGAAGCATGGTGTTTCCTGAAGTAAATTCCCTTGCCTTTATTTTGTCATGGTCTGCACCGAAAATTATGATGAAGATAAAAAAGCAATTGTCAATTAAAATACAAAAGAGGAAATTCTATCCATAAACGAGGGAGAATTTGCTCGTTTGTTGAACTTAGGATTTGAAGCCCAAAACTCAAATGTCCAAATTGACCTTGAAAAGCTGGCAGGGAATTATGAGAGTCTCAATCCAAGTCGTAGAGATTCATTTATCAAAGCTCTAATAAAGAGTGGTACTGGTATTCTGTTGGATCAGAATCATAAGCCTCCTTATGATTCTAACATTTTTGTTCCATGGGTTGGGGATACTATTTCCTTGCTGTCATTTTGCCTGGGATTGGAAAATGATAGGGAAGTGGGTGCAAGCCTTCTTGAAATGATTTATAATATCCATTGTGTAGGTCAGCCAGTAAGATATAATTTTGTTGAGCACGTTGTTCAATCCGTGCAAAAACAACTACTAATGATCAAAAAAGGTTCCTGTAAGACATTTAGGTTCTCATCCTACTTGTGCTATCTCCTTCTATCCAAGTATCATGCAATATTCGAGACCAACAAGCTTCAAATGGTGAGCTATAAGATTGATGAGAAGACTGGGAAGAGAACAGAGTGTCCAATATATGATTGGACACCAAAGATAAGGATGCATGATAACAGAAAGAACTACAACCATTTTGTAGACTTCTTTTTGGCACCAATGTCTAATGAAATTACAAGCACTCCAATGCCTAGGTTGCCTGTGTCTTGTAGAGATTGCATTCAACTCGGAAGTCAAATAGAATTGGCTAACTAGTTCTTCATGGAAGAATTCATTCTGTTAAGGTTTTACGGATCAGGAGTAAAACCATACAGACTTCCAATACATGTGACAGAGAGCGTATTTACATTAGAGTATGTACGGAAATTGGAGAGCACAGATAGGCACTTCCATGGTCAGCAAAAGAAGAGAATATTTCCTTCCTTGCCTTTCTCATGTGGAGGGTTCACATTTGAGAGAAAAGCATTCATTGTGGCACATGATTTCTTGACAGTTTTTAACTTTGGTGATGAGGGTCTTTGGCAGTATGATCCAACCGATGTAGTTCAAGCAAGGCTTAAGAAAAATGGGAACTCTTCAACGTTATGTCAACATGAAAGTAAACCATTGCTAGAAAAGCTTAGAAAAAAGGACTCCTGGGATGAGGTTAAAAAAGAGATGGAGAAAATTGCAGCTGACAATAACATTTCAACAGAAAAAATTTCATCACAAATTATGGAGGGGGGCCAGGGCATCCAAAATAGGAGGTCCTACAATTTCTACTTAAAATATGCTAATCCATCTAAGAAAACTATTCCCAAATCAATTCTGCACGAATGTAAAGAGAATTATTGGACTCAAACCAAAATAAATGATTTTTGGACTATGAGGAGGAATCTCGATGAACCAAAGACAAGTGTAGAATTTAAGAGCATCGACAAGGATGCAGAGTTTTAAAAATTGTGGAATATGGAATATGGAGCATCCCACAACATCATACGACAGGAGTGAAGATGTTGATCAGTATGAGCCTGAGGTTGAGCCCACTCAAACAACTACTACAGTCCCTAAAATATTAGGTGTAGTCAATGAGGCAATGAAAGAGAAATATATCGAAGGGGCAAGCATTGTGGAAAATGGGATTTGAAGGTGGTGGTCTAGGTCCTAGAGGAGGGTATTTGGTATCCACTTCAGGTACAAATTCCATCAGGGTCAAAATCAAAAGGTCCTTATAGACTAGTCATTGGACTTGATTCTTCAGATTCATCAGGGATAGGTACTACTCATTACCCTCAAGGTCCACCTACATTTTTTTTAGTTTCAAATCTTCAACCACCACCACATCATGGTATTCCCATTGGTGGTGAATCAAGTGCCACTGCCACTGGTGGGGAATCTGGGGATAGTATTCCTATTATTGTTTGGTCATGTGCCACTGTGATTGGTGATGTTGGCGTGGGTACTACTACTGATACTAGTTGTCTTGGTGTTGGACAAGGGCAACAACAAAATATCTCTCGTAAGAGGCCACTAGAGGTAGATACTCAATCTCATACTATTGAGAATCCTATATCAAGTGCCACTAACACTACAAATCAATCATTTGCAGCTTCAGGTCACACACCTCAAAAGACTATGAAAACTACACATGAAAGTGTCAGTGGGAGTGGGACAGCATCAGGAACTATTGTTGGTAATCCTGGTCAAGCATTAGTTAAAACCACAGGAATAAGTGGAACTGGAGCCTATGGTATTCCTATGTCACCTTTCAAACATTCAATTGCTTCATCAAGCCCAGATTTTCAATTTCATGATTATTATGAAAAATATGAACACACAACAAAAGCAAATAAAGAAAAAAAGAAAGCATTTCATAGGAATTCAATGTCTGAAGTTGTAAACAAACAGCCTGCAAGGAACAGAGTATTTCCAACATATGACCCACAGAAAGATATGATGGAGTTCATGGTTGTTATGCCCCCGGGCCCATCTAAAGATAAAAATCCACCACATAGTCAAATAGATCCCTCTCAATTTCAAGTTAGCACCCTCCAAATGGATTTTTCCCAAGTACATAATGTGGACAGAATTAGTGTGTCAAAAAGGACTAACGAAGTGGTCTACACTTCACTGCAAAAGGTGGAGAGAGAAAAAAATAAACTGGAGAAAAAAATAGAAAAGTTACAGGAAGACCTGGAAAATGAAAAATCAAGGAGTAAAGCAACACATAGCAAGTGCAATGATTTACAAAAAAGGATAAAAATTCGGGCTCTGCAATAGAAATTGCAGAGCAGGAGAAGAAGGATGCAGAATTGAAGGACCTGACAGAAAAACTGGCTAAAAGCAGTAATAAAATTGTTGAGTAAAAAGCCAATTTTCAAAAATTATACAAAAGTTATGAGTTTGCTGCCATCGAAATGAGAAAATTACAGGACCTATTGGATCATGGGAAGGAAAAAGAAAAACATTTGCAAGAGGAAGTAGAGGAAGAAAGAAAAAAATGTGCACAAATGAAAGAAGACCTGCACAATGCAAATGATAAAATAAAAACTTTGGAGGATAGATTGAAAGATAATATGAAAAATACAATGAAGTATATACAAGAAAACATTTGGCGGCAAATAATGTAGAGGAGTGAGAATTTGTGTGAATGGTTTCAAATGACTGAAATTATGAGACAATGTTTTCTAAAAATCAAAGAGCACTATGAGAAAAGCACACATGTTTATTCAAAAGAGGAAATGGCAAAAAAAAATTTGAAAGTAGCCTATAGTTCTAGTGACAGCTACTTGGCATCCAAGGGAATTAAGAGCCACATTGATGCCACAGTTAAGACATCATCTATCATTCAAAAATGCCAGAAGCTAAGGGAAACATCAGAAGTTATGGATAGTTGTGGAAAAAAGATAATGAAGCTACAAGAAAAGAAAAATAGTTTGATTAAACTTGGTTTGCCTAAGCCTGTTGACACAGAAAATAAATTCATTGGAGAAGAAGCTTACAAAAAAATCATGGCGATAAAAATGAAGTTTGATTTAGACTTGCTTCCAAAGGACACAACTCCTAAAAGCTTTCTGGAATTCATCCAACCATTTACAACTCTAAATTCGGTATTGGATGAAACAATGATGTCAAGTAAATCTTCTAAATATGGAATGTTGACGAAGTTGGAGTTGACTTTCCATAGTTCACAGAATATTGACCTTCCATCAGACAAAGAGTGGAGCACCCTACAAAAACTGGCACAGAATTCTTAAGAATCATAGTATGTATTGCACAATTTTCTTCTTTTATTCTTAATTTCAAGGTTTTATGTTTTTTCTGTTTGCTATTTTGCTAATTCAGCCTATGAATCTATGATGCACTCATTGTTGCTATTTTGCTAATCCAGCCTATGAATCTATTTTATGAATAGGAAAAAAACAACACTCGCTATTGCTATTTTGCTAATCCAGCCTATGAATCTATGATGCACAGTGCAAAACTTCAGCCAGTAAATTTGTATTCTCAAATTCTCCCTTGCTTTAACATTTATGCATTTCTCTATTTCTGATTAGTAGGTTTTAGGCACTACTATTATCTATGTTTAATTTGTCATGGCATTAATTAATATTTAATTTTGAACTCTATTTTTTGAACAGGAGACATCAAACATGTAACAGATGTTAAATTGTTAATATGTCCTGTGATGGCCATATAAATATGTGCTGAGTTTGTGATTTTGATGTTCAGTGTTCACATGTTGCAAACTTGCAATTCAACCTGAAGCTGGTGTTGCTCCCTTGTTTCTATAAAAGGGAATTCAAGGTCATTTGCAATTTTGCAAAGGGTTCCGAAACTTTGTATTCACTTTTGCATGGACATTGGAGAATCACACAGGAGTTGTTGTTGCTCTCTTGTTTCTATAAAAGGGAATTCAGGTCATTTGCAAAGGGTTCTAAAACTTTGTATTCACTTTTGCAATTGGCATGGAGAATCACACATATTGGTGTATTACTATTGAATGAATTGTATCATATGGCTATATTTTGAAAGAATTAATGAAAATCTAAGTTCTTGACATGTGTATTACTATTGAATGAATTGTATTTGTATATGGTGAAAATGGATAAAACAATATTGAAAGACTAAATGAATTCAACCACAAAACCCTAGCCTAACAACAACAAAGATCCACCATAACATATGAAGATTACCTAAGACAATACAAATCAAATGAAATCACAAAGATTATACCATCACATGTCCAATAGGGTTTGGATCTCCATTCTTCCTATCTCCATTGATCTTGCTTGATATATTTGTTCTCAGATTTTATGTGTGCACAAGAGCTCAACAAAGAACGGAAATATGGTTGCAAGTAGGATCGCATATGAAAGTGCAAAGCGTAGTGTAGGCAAGTGCATAATTGAGTTAGGGTTGATAATGAAGGAAGTATCCTCTTATATAGAAGACATTATAAGAAGTGGAGGGATAAGATTTAGAGGTGTAAAAGAGGTCGGCTATGATTAGAGGGTAGGTAAAGAAAATAATAAAATAATAAAAGGGGTAGGTAGTGTATGAATTAAGAGATGAATGACATGTGTCATGGGTAGAAAAGACTAATGAATTAATTAAATAAATAAAGATTTATTTAATTAATAGAAAAAGTGGGATCAATTAAATAAATAAGATATTTATTTAATTTAAAAAAAGGATAATTTAAATAAATAAATGTATTTATTTAAATGAGAAATAAGGCTAGAAGAGGATAAATGAATTAATTAAATAAATAAAGATTTATTTAATTAATAGATGAATTAGGCTAAAATAATTAAATAAATAAAGATATTTATTTAATTAGACTGGACAATTTTAGGTGTCTACAGTATCATATGGTTCTGAAATGTATTACATAGATTTGAGACTCAAACATGTATAAACAAACAATAAACATCTCTGTATCAATAAACACATTACGGTTTATTTTTTTAATGCTATTTCAAATCTGGAAATAGAAAGTTGAAAAATACAATTACAAATCAATATTAAATTCTAATTGTAAAAAGTAATATGCTTTTGTAATATGAATGATGAGATACAGTAATAAGATTAATAAATACCAATCTCTTACAGTTGCCATTCATCCTCATCAAATTCAGTGCTTTCTTGATTTTGATTCTCGTCTGTGGTTTCTTCACTCTGAGTCTTAGTCTGCATATCTTTGCCAAACTGCATCTCAATGCTATCGTTAGGTCTAGTAGTCCCACTGGCACTTTGGTTTGAAGTGTTGCCCAAACCTCTTCTTTCACATTTGGACCTCCAGATTTGCAGTGCCCTTTCATAAGGAAAAGTGTGGACATCATACCTAGATGTATAGAGCCTGAAGCAATTTTCCAAATTTTTGTCTAGTTTGTTTCTTAGCTTTGATTTTAGGAACCCCAAATCACTGAAAACTCTCTCATCTTCCACCGAACCCAATATCATGGTAAGACATAAATCAACAAGCTTCACATATTTTGTCATTGAATCATTCAAGGATGGGTTCTCAGCTATATATATCCAAAGCCTTGTTACTGATCCCTCTTCGTGGGGGTTCTCCATTTTGACATATTGTTCTTTCATAGTGTATGCAAAACGAGATGATTGCTCTCGAAGACGAGTTTCATCTAATATTCCATTTATAGTTACTCCATTAAATTCTCTGGATATGCAAAATTGTTTTATCAAAGTTAGTAGCTTACTTCGAAAATCAGATGCACTTTTGAGGCTCCAATAATGAGGAAACACAATAGACATGGCTTCGAGTAGGTTGTCAGGATGGAATCTGCTTCTAATTTGTGAGGAAAGATCATATGCAATTTTCTTCATAGAAGTAGTTACATTCTCAACAATCTTGTCAAAATCTTCCTTTGTAACTCTTGCTAGTTTCTTCCTGGGGCACTTTCCTGGTTCCTCGGGGTCGACCGTGGCATAGAAGTACATTGGTATCTCAACTCCCTATACATTGGCACATACCTCCCCATCTACACCGATTTGTAAAAAGTTATCAGGATTGTTCAAATCTGTGAGTGTCTGCCACTTAACAATTTTTTCATCAGATAGTACTATTGGTTGATTTCAATAGAGATTGTCGAGGGTCATGCATGTTATCTTACACAGCGTAGCATATTCTGCAATATACAGAGCTCTTTTTTGGGTAGCCTTCATAATATTCCTCATTTCCTCTAGCATGGGCAAAAGACCTGCTAAAGTTAAGAGTGTCTCTAAATTACTTAACCTGCCAAGAAGTTCAGGAAATTTTGGTTGATCTGATTCGTCGTGAGTTGTGTGAAATAGTCCAGTCAAGGATGGATATTCTGAAAACACTTGATGCACTGGACCATCCAAAGAGATCCATCTAGTATCATTATCCTTGAGAAGCTTGTTCCCATCAGTTAATCCATCAGCAAAGTGTTGAAATTCCATAAATCGTTTGGGACTTCGACAGAAGTGTGAGTAGAGCTCTCTGATTAAAATTTCAAATTTTTTAACCGAAGCAAACTTGCTCACAATTCCAAAAGCTAGATTCATTATATGAGCCATGCAGTGAATTGCAATAATGTACGGTGCAAATGAAGTTTTAATCTTTGTACAAAGACCGTTCATGTGACCTTGCATTACTGAAGCTCCATCTGCTCCAACACAAACCAATTTTTTGGCTACCGTCATGTCATCCATACCTCCATATTCAATTAAACTTCTCTTTACTAGTTGAAATAAATTTTCCGTTGTCGCACTCTCCTTCATTTTAGCAACAAATAGTAGATGAGGTTGGTGGGTATGATTCTCTATATTATAAACATGCATGCATACCCATGAAGTATTGTCTATTGCCGTAACTTCATCTAAAGAAAATGCAATTAAGTTTGACTCTCTTATTTTTTCCTATACATCTTCTTTTTCAACCTCAGCAAGACAACTTGCCCATTCCCATCCACTGTTTACTGACCAGTGTCTATTAGGATAGTTAGGAACTTTCAAAAAGTGTAATAAACCACCAATTGATGGGAAATCTGTCATAGCACGCCCTCTACTCAAAATATGAAAAACAACACTTAACTGAACTGCTTTTCCCAATTGTTCTATTTGCATTGCTTTTCCAAAAACAGCTTCAATAGAACCTTTAACTTCAGCAGGCTTTGTCTATAATTTCTCATGAAAATAATACTCTTCAACATTCCTCACATGCTTACATTCATCCTTTGTTTTCCATCTTATCACTGATTTTTCAACCCTGTCTATCATTTGTTTTTCATAAACTTGACCCATATGCTTTTCTATGGTGTCAAATTTTAGCTGCAACCTAATTTCCTTGTTATGTTTCCAAGTGCAAATCTTACACCTGCATTCTATTGGAGGCTCGCCTTCAATTGGAATCTCCACTGGTTTAATGAATGGATACTTTGATGCCCAATTAATTTGAAAATTCCTCACTGACATATCCCACTCCCGATCCTTTTTTTATTGTGGTTCACCCTTTTTTGATATGGCTTTTCTTTTCCCCTTTCGTGCATTATCATCAATGTCATTATCACCCAATTCGATTATATTATTCCGGCTAACTTGGGTATCTACCAGATAATCTTCTTCAAGATCATCCTGATCTGAGATATCAGGTTCATCGTCGTCTTCAACATGCGGTGCAGGTGGCAAATTTTGTACTTGTACTTGTGATGATGTACCTTCCTGATTTTCACCAGTACCACAATTTTTTCCAATGCCAAAGTACAAAGACAACGTTCTGCTTTTTGTTGGCCTCTCCTGGCCTTCCCCACATTCAAGTTTCCTACCCCTCTTCCTGTTCGACATCTCCAATGAAATAAAGGCTGCCAGAAAAATATCAATTTGCTGAAGAAGCAATAATAGACTATAATGTATAATATACCACTTCAAAAATATGATCGCTCACCTTTAGGCTTTAGGTCACTAGCAGTCGCCAATACAGTCAACAACAATGATTTTCCTTGGTCTGAAACTTCGCTATTGATTAGAATTCAGAGCCTAGAACCCACTAGATTGTGTGGAGATAGATCTGATCTTTGCATGTATTTATACCAATCCTTATATGGCGAATTCCGCGGGAATTTTATATGGTATACAAATATTTAGTGAATCTCGCGTAACTATAACATGACTTATGTAATTTTTGAGGCAATTAAAGGTCTTCCAAATATGACTTATGCAATTTTCAAGGCAATTATAGGTCGTCCAAATAATAGGTGAATACAATATAGTTAGCGAAAGTTGGGGTGAGTGGAGACACGCATTGGCAAGATGTCGAACGAATTGGGTCCCCTTGGCTAACAAATCTTCACATGCCTATAGGCGAATTAAGGTCATCTATTAAGGCAACCTTGGAGAGTGTAGGCGAAACAATTAAATTTACCATGTGTCCACCATATATTGTATTGGCGAAATCATCACATAGAAACATTTAATTGCATAAAACATATGGCAATCGGGTCGTGACTTTGACGGAAATTGATAATGTTCTGGCGACATGCCCACCCCCAGACGATACAAAATATTCGCCATTGGCGAATATTGACCACTAAAGTAAACTCTGGTCGGTGGAAGATGAGAGAGTTTTTAGTGCATTAGGGCTTTTGAAATCAAAGATCAAAAACAAATTAAACAAAAATTTGGAAACTTGCTTGAGGTTGTTTGTACCTCAGTATAATGTTAGAGATTTTCCATATGATAGGCACTGCCAATCTAGAATTCCATGCGTGAAAAACTAGGACTGTGCAACACTTTAAAAGCTGGTGGTGCTACTACTAGTGCTGAGACAAATGATGGATCTCAGACTCAAACTCGGCATGAAGACGAAGAAACTTTTGAATACCCGACTCAGAATGAACATGAACCTATTAGTACTAGTCGGGTTCAAGATCTTGAGTCCATTTGGGATATAGAAGCATCAGATTGAGTCACTGAAGTGAATTAGCAGTCAGTTTATAGGTATTTATACTACAGTTCTTGAGTCATATTATAATTTGCAATACTATAGTTGTCATTGATGATTTTTGATATTGTATTCCTTGAATTTGTTAATCAGAATGAATACTTATTTCATATTTTTAATTGTGAATTTGAATTGTTAGTAAACAATTAGAATTTAGTTTCTGAATTATTAGTAAACAATTTTATTATTAGTAAATTGGTTCCACATTATGTTGAACATGAAATGCAACAATTTGTGTCACAAGATCCATAAAATTATTTATATTGCATAACTATTAGAACCTTTCTACTGTTCTACATTAAATGCTTAACATGGTGTTAGAACAACATTTTTCTTCCATTTTTCCAAAATGCCAACTCCTGTTAGGACTGCAAATTTTTTGGCTAAGTTATGTCGATCTTCGATTCATGTCATGGGTTTATCCTCTGGTTTTATGAAAGTATCTTTTCACAATTTTTGGTCATGTTCATGTCGATTAGGGTTTTGTGTTTGTTTTTTGCCTTAATTGGCTAGTAAACCAAAGTTGTTGCGCATTAAAAATCTGAGTTGTCCTCTCTTTATTTGTCCATGTCAACATCAAATGAGGCCAAACAGTTGGTCAGACATGTTTAATATTTCATCTCTAACTTGTAGATCAATTTCATGTTTAACAATTTAACTGGTGAGTTAGCGAGTGTTGGTTTGGGTTTAAATCGCGAGGTCTCTAGCTTTTTGGGTGCTAGCATGTTATGTTAGAGAGCTAGAGATTGTTAATGAAATTGCTTTGGTTGCGACGTCTCAAGTTGGTCTAATGTCATGCATTATAGCCGCAAGAGTTAGTGAGTAAGTCATTTCATACAGTTGTCGTCGGCTCTCATATTTGTTTAATGCTAGCATCTTTAGGTCGCAAGCTAGCGACTTGACAGTTTGTGGTTAATTTTTATGGTTATCGCCAGCTTACAAGGTTAAATGTCTTTAGACATGATCAAACCGTAAGCTACCAAGTGAAGTGCTAACGACAAAAAAATTGCCTTCTCGCCAACTCGCGAGGTCAAGAACTACTATGTTGTCAGATCGAGAAATAGAGATGTCATGCCACTGCCACGTGTCTCATCTTTTTTTAATGGACATGTTGTGCCACTGCTCGCGCCTATTTATAAAGGTAACATAAAACATTGGAGAGTGAGCGTATCAATTTTTGTCGGTACTCGTTGGGTCGTTGCAGTTAAGAGATAAATAGTTTGAGATTTTATGGCTATCGCTAGCTCGCAGGTCCTTTGTCATCAAGTTAGTTTAAGTCATAGCTTGCGAGTACTGGAAGATTTTAGTTGTCGCTACCTCACAAGATGTTTTACACTTGATTGTTTTATGTTGTGAGGTTGTGACTGGGTGTGATTTTATGTTATCGCAAGGTATCGAGGTGTTCGCGGTTAAGTCATTTTAATTTGTGATCATCCGATGTGGTTGGTATCGTAGCTTAGTTGGTTTCATCGCTTGCTCAAAGGATTTGAATTTGTTTAGCATTTTATTTTGTGATCTGGCAACAGGTAAGTTTTGGTTTGATTTTGTGGTCATCACATGCTCACAGATTTAGCCAGCTTGCAAGGTTAAATGTCTTTAGATGTGATCAAACCTTGCTCACAGGATTTGAAGTTTTTAGCATTTTATGTTGCAATCTGGCAATAGGTAAGTTTTGGTTTGATTTTGTGGTCATCTCATGCTCGCGGGTTTCACCAGCTTGCAAGGTTAAATGTCTTTAGACATGATCAAACCGTGAGCTAGCAAGTGAAGTGCTAGCGGAAAAAAATTTGCCTTCTCGCCAACTCATGAGGTCAAGAATTGCTAAGTGTTGTTAGATCGAGAAATGGAGATGTTGTGCCACTGCCACGTGTCTCATCTTTTTTAATGGAAATGTTGTGCCATTGCTCGCACCTGTTTATGAAGGTAACATAAAACATTGCAGAGTGAGCATATCAATTTTTGTTGGTACTCGTTGGGTCATTGCGGTAAAGAGATAAATAGTTTGAGATTTTATGGTTATCAATAGCTCGCAGGTCCTTCGTCATCAAGTTAGTTTAAGTCGCAGCTTGCGAGTACTGGAAGATTTTAGTTGTCGCTACCTCGTAAGATGTTTTGCACTTGACCATTTTATGTTGCGAAGGTGCGATTGGGTGTGATTTTATGTTATCGCAAGGTAGCGAGGTGTTCGCGATTAATTCATTTTAATTTATGATCATCCGATGTGGTTGATATCGTAGCTTAGTTGGTTGGTCACTTGCTCACAGGATTTGAAGTTGTTTGGCATTTTACGTTGCGATTTGGCAATAGGTAAGTTTTGGTTTGATTTTGTGGTCATTGCATGCTCGCTGGTTTCGCCAGCTTGCGAGGTTAAATGTCTTTAGATGTGATGAAACCGTGAGCTAGAAAGTGAAGTGCTAGCGGCAAAAAATTTGCCTTCTCACCAACTCGCAAGGTCAAGAATTGCTAAGTGTTGTCAGATCGAGAAATGGAGATGTTGTGCCACTGCCACGTGTCTCATCTTTTTTTAATGGACATGTTGTGCCACTGCTCGCACCTGTTTATGAAGGTAACATAAAACATTGGAGAGTGAGCGTATCAATTTTTGTTGGTACTCGTTGGGTCGTTGCGGTTAAGAGATAAATAGTTTGAGATTTTATAGTTATCGCTAGCTCGCAAGTCCTTTGTCATCAAGTTAGTTTAAGTCGCAGCTTGCGAGTACTCGAAGATTTTAGTTATCGCTACCTCGCAAGATGTTTTTCACTTGACCGTATTAGGTTGCGAGGTTACGACTGGGTGTGATTTTATGTTATTGCAAGGTAGCGAGGTGTTCACGGTTAAGTCATTTTAATTTGTGATCATCCGATGTGGTTGGTATCATAGCTTAGTTGGTTTGGTCGCTTGCTCATAGGATTTGAAGTTGTTTAGCATTTTATGTTGCGATCTAGCAATAGGTAAGTTTTGGTTTGATTTTGTGGTCATCGCATGCTCACGGATTTTGCCAGCTTGCAACGTTAAATGTCTTTAGACGTGATCAAACCATGAGCTAGCAAGTGAAGTGCTAGCGGCAAAAAATTTGTCTTCTCACCAACTCATGAGGTCAAGAATTCTTAAGTGTTGTCAGATCTAGAAATGGAGATGTTGTGCCACTACCACGTGTCTCATCTTTTTTTAATGGTCATGTTGTGCCACTGCTCACGCCTGTTTATGAAGGTAACATAAAACATTGGAGAGTGAGCGTATCAATTTTTGTTGGTACTCATTGGGTCGTTGCGGTTAAAAGATAAATAGTTTGAGATTTTATGGTTATCACTAGCTCGCAGGTCCTTTGTCATCAAGTTATTTTAAGTCACAGCTTGCGAGTACTGGAAGATTTTAGTTGTCGCTACCTCGCAAGATTTTTTGCACTTGACCATTTTATGTTGTGAGGTTGCGACTGGTTGTGATTTTATGTTATCGCAAGGTAGCGAGGTGTTTCCAGTTAAGTCATTTTAATTTATGATCATCCGATGTGGTTGGTATCATAGCTTAGTTGGTTGGGTCGCTTGCTCACAGTATTTGAAGTTGTTTAGCATTTTATGTTGCAATCTGGCAACAGGTAAGTTTTGGTTTGATTTTGTGGTCATCGCATGCTCACAGGTTTCATTAGCTTGTGAGGTTAAATGTTTTTAGACATGATCAAACCTTGTTCACAGGATTTGAAGTTGTTTAGCATTTTATGTTGCGATCTGGCAACGGGTAAGTTTTGGTTTGATTTTGTGGTCATCGCATGCTCGTGGGTTTCGCCAGCTTGCGAGGTTAAATGTCTTTGATGCACTGCAAAATGGACAAGGTTAGCAAATGACAAACAACACAAGACACAAGAAATCGTTAGTGTTAGTCAATCAAAAACTAATCTAAACAGGCATATCAAAAGAGATGCCAAAAACATGAGAGAATATTTAACTACAAAAGTAATATGATGAGGCATCTCCAAATGCCTCCTAACATGCTCTTGGCTCCTTCTCCTTTGTTCCTCTCCTCTCCAAGTTCCAAAATAGTGTAGCTCTCAGTAGCTTTTTGCACTATGGATGCTTATAGAGGATTGAGATTTTAGTATTTTGCTCCAAATGTAAAATGAAAAGCTAAAATACTAGATGCTATTAAAAATGATTGATTTTAACCAAAATAACAAGATATTAGTTTTCTATGCTAAATGCTCTCTAAAATGCCTATAAGTTAAATGCATACAAGTTTTCAGGATCTGGATTATGAAGAAATGGGCTCTATTTATAGGGAAAATAGAGCAATGGATGGTTGAGATTGAGCAATCTCAACAAGGGTCAGGATTGAATGATTTTCAATCCATGTGAGGGCTTTCAACCCAATCCCAGGATGACAAGTGTCAATGTGAGATAAGTTGAGAGGAGAGGGAATAAGCATTAAATGCTTGACATGACTTTGGGAGTTAAGGTCAAGGTTAGTTGAATGAATAAACTCTTTATTCAAAGAATAAAGATTTTATCCAATGGATAAACTCTTGTGCAAAAAGCAAGAGGGATAAACATGGTCAAAGCAATAAATGTTTGGGGAGACAAGTTTGAAATAACCATAAATGGTTATGTAAGAGCTATTAATCGTCATGTAAGAGCCATTAGTGGTTTTGGAAGACTTTGGAGGTCAATTTGTTGAACACACAAAACATTAAATGTTTTTCAAAGACTTTTGAAGTCTTTAAGAAGTGACTCCATTTTACTTAGGAATGTGACAATAATTAGGGGATGGATTAGGTTAATTAGGAAGGGGTTAGAAGAATCTAGAAGGTGATTAGATTTGCAAGTGGATTTGGTGGGTGAGGGAAAATAGGATTTTATTAAAATAAAAATTCATTTATTTCAATAAATGTGTGCAAGTTGCATTTTGTAGGAAAATACAAGTGGGGGGGGATAATGATTTAAATAAATGTTTAATTTAATTTATTTAAAAGAGGAATAGGGGGATTTAACTAAATAAAATAGATTTTATTTATTTAATTGATTTGAACTTGGTTTAATGAATTAATTAAAATAAATTGAATAGTTTATTTAATTAATAGGAGAATGTTTGAAGATGAATTAATTAAATATTAATTTAATTAACTGATGGCTAGTGGATTTTTAATCAAATAAATAGAAATTATTTATTTAATTAAGCTAGACAGATTTGTGTGACTACATTTGCCCCTCTTTGAGACGGTGCGGTTTATCGCGTCGTTTCAAAGAAAGAAAAATATAGGTGTGAAGAATATGCCCCAGAAAATGTAAATTTAATGGGTGGTATGCCCCCTCTAGAGATAGGCCAAAAAATTTCAAAAAATCGGGCGATCTCTCGAAAAAGAATGAAAATTGGCAAGGTGGTAGAAGAGAAGAAGTTAGCAATGCAAGTAAAAAATAGAAGAAATTAGGGGTAAAATGGAAAAATAGGAGGCTCGGAAAGTTTACGGGGACCACGGCAGTGAGAGGAGGAAAAGTTACGGTGACAGCGAAGGGTTTAAATGGGGTGAAAGGGGTGAAAACAGGATTATTTGTGACCGCGACCAGTGTGAAACCAGAACTCTGATAGTGACATTGTGGAGGAGCGAAAAGCAGTCAGGATGTCAGTACTGATTACAGAGCACCGATTTGAGCGAGTCCGTCGGTTCTAGTGGCCAGACAACTACGGACCAGTAGTACGTAAATTTGAAATTTGAATTTTTATGCATTTTTTATACACTTTTTGCTGAGTCTAAGTTGAGTCGGAGCAATAGCGCTGAAACTATGTTTTGGCGCTATTGCCTAATTAACTAGCGCTATTGTGCCGCAATGGCGCTATTGAGGTGCTTGTTGAGCGTTTTTGCAATTTTCAGCGCTATTGTAGGCTAGTTTAGGCGCTTTTGAGGTTTTAGCGCTATGGAGTGCTTAATTGAGCACTTTTGTGCTTAATCAGCACTGTTGTTATGTTGTTGTAGCACTTTTATATTTTTAGCGCTTTTGGATAGTTGATTGAGCGCTGTTGTTAGGGGTTTAACGCTATTGTTTAAAAACTAGCGCTTTTATTTGCAAAATAGCGCTTTTGCTGTAGGATAAAATAGATGCCCCAGTTTGCATGAAAAAGATCTCTCGATGCCAATGATGAATGAATAGGGAAGCGAAGTGGGAGTTGTTTTGAACCATAGCAGCCTGATGAGACTTAGGTCATTAGGATAAATGCCCATTGAAGTCTATGTGTGCCATGATTGCTTACCTGTTGAGACCCAAAGATACTTGATTAAAGTATCTGTTGATATTCTTAGGTTTAAACTTAAGAAAGTTTGAAAACAAAACAATTGATGATGATTGATGGATGCCTATGTACAGGAGGATCTAGGCGTGTTGCAGTTGCATGAGAGACATCCGGCGACAAAGGGGTTGCGAGATCAGCTGACAGAGGCTGCGATCGATTGCATTGTTGCGACGGCACTATATGATGTGATGCACATGCCCGTGATTCAGATGAATCACGGATTGATTACAGCCTTAGCAGAGTGGTGGCACAGCGAGACGTGCACCTTTCACCTGGCACAGGGGGAGATGACAGTGACCCTGGAGGATGTGTGGCGCATCTTGCATATTCCGATTCGGGGGGAGCTGGTTACGTATGACAGATCCTGGGGGACTCTAGCAGTTCAGAGGTTCTTCGATGAGGATGTTTTTATTGATGATGGCTCCATTGCTTGGGAGGAGATAGCTGCATTATATGAGCCATTACCAGCAGTCATATCTGGCATTGTGGGAGGACTACTGTGTCCTGACAGGCGCTCTCATGGTCTAGTCATTGGATGGGGACAGGTGATCGAGATGATGATTACCGAGAGGACCCGATTTGCTTGGGGGTTGTGCGTGCTAGCGCACTTGTATCAAGAGTTACATGAGATGGTATATAGTGGGAGGGGCTCCTTAGTAGTGGGAGTGACGCTGCTACATATTTGGGCATAAGAGCATCTACCAGTGACTCGACCAGTGAGTTTGAGGTTCCGCGCAGTGGATCAACCGTATATGTTTATGTATAGCAGTATGATGAGTCAACCCCACCTAGGGAAGTTAGAGTGGTGGTGGTGGGCATTAGATGATTTGGATGCAGTTATATGGAGACTGTACCTGGAGTGCGAGCCCTGGGAGGATGATGCAGAGGCACTGCCTTATGTGTTTATGACCCGATTCCTCATTGGGAGGACCTCGTACCATGTAGAGAGATAGGTGTCGGGGAGAATGATGAGGCAGTTTGGACGGCAGCAGGGACTGCCTAGTGGATCAGGGGAGTATACACGGGTGATTCGAGAGAGATATGCATGGGGGCCAGTGCTGTCGTATGACCAGGCACTGGCAGAGTTTCGGACACTACAGGCGAGACCTTGGGACATACGACCAAGGGTCGTGGATGCAGGGGTTTCAGAGGAGTACACGCAGTACCTGGCGACACATCTGATTCTACGGATATCTAATCCAGTAGAGTCGGTGCCCGAGTTTGAGGATGAGAGGGGACGGAGATGGAGGAGAGGAGGAGGGTGAGGACTGATAGCAGGTCTTGGAGGGAGAGGAGACGGTGGAAATGGAGGAGGAGGTGGTGGAGGAGGTGGTGGGTTGGGTAGCCAGATTCAGCAGAGAGGGAGAGGCGGATTGCCACTACGAATATCGCAGGGACCGTTGGTACAAGGAGGAGTGAGACTGGGTGGTAGAGGTATGGAGAGGGAGATCCTGATGGACAGAGGAGAGAGAGCTACTGGAGAGGGTGGTACAGGTGAGGCTGTTATGGATACCGAGGAGGGAGCCACTGGAGATCTTACGGATCATATGATAGCACATTTGCAGACCCGGGTAGAGGATTTGGAGGCGGAGGTGGCAGCTAGGGATGTGCAGCTATTTGCATGGGAGTCAGAGCTAGCTGTAGTGCTGCAAGAGAGGGATAGTGCAGTGGAGAGATTAGCAGAGCTGCAGGAGAGAGTCCAGGTTGGAGTAGGAGCACAGGGGACTATAGGGGAGGTGATGAGAGAAATGCGGTGAGCATAGGCTGAGATAGACTACTGGCGGGGTTTATATGAGCAGGTGGTGCCAGCTAGTCAGCGAGCACTTAGCTATTCATAGATGCGGCAGGCTATATCAGAGCGATCACAGAGGGTGCAGAGCAATGGGGGTGTGATGGGTCCTCTACGGAGGGAGAGATCAGGGGATGCAGGAGTGAGTGGGGTTTGATGGGGCTGCCACGGAGAGATAGATCGAATGGTGAGGGTATAAGTGGGGGAGCAGGTGGTGATGGTGGTATAGCATCTAGCCAGAGTGGCATCTGAGAGAGAATTTTTGCATATATGTATTGTATCATTGTATCTTGGATGGCTCTTGGTAGCCGATTTTGTAGACTTCATTGTACTCTGATATATGAGATGATATATATGAGGAGATCCCCTATTTTGATGATATGCATTTGAAATGTATGGATGTTTATGCAGGATGATGAGTTATTGCTTAAATGGATATGTGTATATGTATGCATTTGATGAGATGTTTCTTATATGCATGTTTTTATGATGATTGATGATGTCGGATACTGACATATGAATGCAGGTTTATATATATGTGGATGTTTTATTTCGATGTAATGCTTTATGTATGTAATGCCATGATGATGATGTATGTTTATGATGATTTAGGAACAGGATTTTGGTGTTTCCTATTTTGATAAAATGATGAGATAATTTATGTGATGATGTTAATGCAATGTTTGAATTAATGATGTTATGTATGGATATGTATCTAGATGTTTTTAAATGAATGTAATATGGATAAACAAAATGTAAAGTACAAATGTTTATATGATAATGTCTAAATGAATGCATATGTATAATGGATATATAAATAACATGAAACAATGTTGTGGAAACAAATGGTTTTATGATTCTAAATGCTTAAATATGATTAAGTAAAAATGATAATGTGATGATAATGCAACTCATGGTTTTTGATAACAGCACCTTAATGCAATTAAAAAAGGATAATGAATGCAATGTGAATGAATCCTAAAATGAGCATAATAAGATACTTAATAATGGATGAATGAATGCACCTTTTAACTAATGAATAGATAAATGAATGTATGCAATGATAAATGATAAAGGAAAATGAAATGATGATGGATAAATGATACTAAATGAATGCATAGTAAATGGTTTTAATATAATCAAGGATAATTTGATCCCATGAATGAATCTAATTATTTATGATTATGCAATGATGCAAATGTGTAATGAAAACTAATGTCAATGAACTATATGCAATGTTAATTTTTTTTTTTAAATGACATGGATGTACTTAATGCAAAAATGCAACTAAATGTGACGATGATATGACCATGAGGAATGCAAGGTTTTTGAGACTTTGCATGATGCATTGATGATGTATCAGAGTACTCGGTCGTGATTGTATCCAAGACCAGCTTAATGGTCACATTTGCATATAAATCCTACATATTAATGAATGAATGGATGGGTGATATGCAACGGAATGCAATATATAAACAGATGAGATGAAATGACGATCCATAGTGCTCTATTTTCATCATTGAGCTTTAAAATGTTGGAAGAGAATACAAGCATCTTGACATGATGTATCAGAGTACTCGGTCGTGATTGTATCCAAGACCAGCTTAATGGTCACATTTGCATATAAATCCTACATATTAATGAATGAATGGATGGGTGATATGCAACGGAATGCAATATATAAACAGATGAGATGAAATGACGATCCATAGTGCTCTATTTTCATCATTGAGCTTTAAAATGTTGGAAGAGAATACAAGCATCTTGACATAATGATTCAAGATGACCTGAGTATTTCTTACATGGATTTTATATAGCAAGTTAATACAAATGACTTGATATAAGGGTCAAGTTGACCAAAGTATTACTTGCGGAATAGACAAGGATCATCTCCGTTCATGCATGACTGGGATCATCCTCCTTGATCTTAGGTTGATCATATCCTGAGACAAGTGCATACCGTAATAAGAGATAAAAACCTTTATCCAATTTTGGATGAGGAGGAAGGAACCAAAGGAAGAGCATTGTACCTGCAAACAAACAGTATATATATATATAAAGAATAAAGAATAGGGATACTTGGTAATGGTTCATGCTCATATGGTCGAGGTATACACTGTAGTCAGCAAGCCGTAATGATCTATGACTGCATTTTGCATAAGATCACGTAGCTTGGTGAACTTCCCACATAGACACCATTAGGACATGCCCCATGACTTCATCGAAAATAATGCGCAGACGATACAAAATAATGTTGAAAGATCCTGATACAGATAAATGAATGAATTACTCACAAATCAACCAAGTATTTGATAGCTTAACATAATTTTCTTGTCAAAGAAAACGTCATTTTTGTCTTTGTTTTGGTAAGGAAGGGTGCATCCTTGTTGAAGACAGTTTGATTGTTGATGTTGATTGCTTTGGTCAATTTTTTGATAAGTGATCATTGTGTGAGGATTTGTTCAGTGTTTGCTTGGTATCTGCATGGATGAGTATGTACAAGGTGTTGCCATTTTTTTTTGTGTGATTTCTGATGTTTTCCATTGATTTTTGGATTTTGTGAGACATTTTTGAATGTTTTTGGAGTTTGTATTGTTTTGAATGTTTTTGGATTTTGTGAGACATTTTTGAATTTTTTGGATTTTGTGAGATATTTTTGAATGTTTTATCTAAGGAATCACTAGTAATGTAGAATTCACTTCCATCAACTAGATTTAAGGGCATTGCCCCCAAGTTTAGACATGACTATGAAAAAGTGAGATGCAAGATGCATGAAGTAATTTCTTTGATTACAGATCAAATAACAAGCCATGGTTTAGATGGATGGATGTGTGTATGCATGAATGTGATCGCAACGAGCCTGAAAGATACTGGAGCCATAGTCTTTTACGAGTGGCGCCTGTTTGCCAGGTTTTCACCATCGCACTTACCCAATGTGCCATCGGAGTGTTTGTTCACCGTTTGGATGCATGATTTTTCTTTACTATTTTGATGTTTTTATATTTTCTTCAGGACATTTATCTGGATGTTTTTGGTATTTTTGCCAGTATATATGGGAGTCTGATGCTCTGTGCAGCTTATGTGTAAAACCATTTGAGGTGCATGTTGTTGATCGGATCCGCTAATGGTTCTCCTTCTGAAGTAGCCAACTGATATGCCCTGGACCCAAATACAGCAGTGACAACATATAGGCCCAGCCAATTTGATTCAAACTTTCCTTGATGTTCTCAGTTGGGTTGGTTATGAGGATTTTCTCGAAGAACAAGATCACCCACCTCGAAGGTACGAGGCTTAACTCGATTATTGTAGCTTCGGCTCGTGCACTGTTGATAGGCTTTGAGATGGTTGTATGCAGCTTGTCACTTCTCATCAAGTAACTCTAAGTCCTGAAGACGGGATACTCTATAGGCTTCGTCATCAATGAGATTATGCAAGGAAACCCATCGTCATGGTATCTCGACCTCAATAGGCAAGATAGCTTCTACACCATAGACCAATGAATAAGGAGTTACACCTGTAGGGGTTCGAATGCTAGTTCGATACACCCATAGCGCTGGATTCAGTTGAACATGCCAATCACGGCCAGCATCATTGACTGTCTTCTTGAGGATTCTTAATATGTTCTTATTTGATGCTTCGGCCTGACCATTGCCTTGTGGGTAATAGGGAGTGGAAAAGCATTGTTGGATATGAAATTTTTCACAAAGTTCATGGACATCCTGATTTTTGAAAGGAAGACCGTTATCTATGATGATGGACATGGGTACACCATACCGACAGATGATGTAATTGAGGATGAATGAGGCAATCTGCTTGTCAGTGACTTGGGTAAGTGGAACAGCTTCGATCCACTTTGTGAAATATTCGGTGGCAGTAATAATGAATTTGTGGCGGTTGGATGAAGATGGATGGATTTTACCCACAAGGTCAAGACCCCATTGACAAAAAGGCCATGGTGTTGTGATTAGTTGCAATTCTTGTGCTGGTGCATGTATCAGGTTGCCATGAACTTGGCATTTCTTGCACTTCCTGACAAAGTAGTAGGAATCTTTTTCCATAGATGGCCAATAGTATCCATTGCGCAAGAGCTTCTTGGCTAGTGATGAACCACTTGAGTGAGTCCCACAAATTCCTTCATGTACCTCTTCCAAGGCCTTTGTTATCTCATCTTGTTCCAGACATTGAAGGAGAGTACCATCAAGACTGCGCCGGTATAGGGTTTCGACGATAATGGTATATCGAGCAATTTGGAAAATGAAGGTTTTACGTTGGTTATTCGATTGGTTAGGAGGAATGGTGTGATCGCGGAGATAGGTGTAGAATTCACTGTACCATGGGGATTTAGAACTGACAAGGCAACATATCATTTCAGATTCGAGGATATCATAAGCAGGGATCCAAAGCTGTTCTACCAAGAACTCGTAGCGTGTTGAATTCTGTGGAAGATCTAGGAGAAATGCGATGGTAGCCATAGCGTCAGCGGCTTGATTCTAATCTCTTGGTATTTTCTCAAAGGTGATAGTAGTAAATGATGCCTTTAGACTGTCCACCATTTTCTTATATGGCATGAGTTAATCATCCTTGGTCTAATATTCATCAGTTGCATGTTGAATGACCAGTTGGGAGTCGCCATATACTTGTAGTTCTTGTAATTTCCATTGTACGGCTAACCTGAGTCCTGTGATCAAGGCCTCATACTCTGCTATGTTGTTGGTACATGGAAATGTGAGCCTGTAAGACTTCAGGATGCTGTCACCTTGAGGTGTGATAAAAAGAATGCCTGCCCCCGAGCCATGCCTAGTGTATGAACCATCAAAGTATAGCTTCCATGGTTGTGTTGTTGTGATCATGAATATCTCTTCATCTGGAAAATTGGAAATGAGAGGATGATCGCCTATGAGGGGTGCATCGACCAACTGATCTACAATAACTTGTCCTTTGATAGCTTTACGGTCTACGTACTCGATGTCAAATTCACTTAGAATCATCACCCATTTGGTCAAGCAGCCTGTCAATGCTGCTTTGCTGAGTAAATACTTGAGTGGATCAATCTTTGCAATGAGTTGTACCTTGTGTGTTAACAAATAGTGCCTCAATTTAGTGGCTACTAAGATTACTGCTAGGCAAGCTCGCTCAATAGGTGTGTAATTGAGTTCATAGCCAACTAGTGTTCGAGAAATGTAGTAAATAGCACACTCTTTTCCTTCTGCATTATGTTGTGCCAGTAGTACACCCAATGCTATACTTGTTGCTGAGATATAGAGTAACAGAGGTCTTCTTGGATCTGGTGGTATCAGCAATGGTGTATTCATGAGATAGTGTTTGAGCATCTGGAATGCTTGCTGGCATCTGCCATCCCATTGAAAGTGGATGTTCTTGTGTAGCAGATGTGTGAATGGGTGACACTTATCAGCCAATTGTGCAATGAATCTTTGAATGGATTGAAGCCACCCTTGTAATGTCCTTAGCTGACTGACATTCTTTGGTAGTGGCATGTCCATGATTGCTTTTACCTTTGCTAGGTTGACCTCAATACCTTTGCTTGAGACAATGTATCCTAGAAGCTTCCCAGAGGTTACTCCAAAGACACATTTCTTTGGGTTGAGTCGAACATGGTATTGTTCCAGTCTATCAAAGATTTTATCTAATATGTTGAGATGCCCTTCTCTTGTGAGTGATTTTGCTAGTAAGTCATCAACATAACCTTCCATCATAGTATGCATCATGTCATGGAAGATGGTGGTCATGGCTCATTGATAGGTCGCTCCTGCATTCTTGAGACTGAAAGGCATTACATTCCAGCAATATGTGCCCCAGGGACATGTGAAGGCTATCTTATGTTGATCTTCTGGCATGATCTTTATCTGATTGTAGCCTGAAAAGCCATCCATGAGTGAAAGCATGGCATGTCCTGCTGTCAGATCCACTATGATGTCGATATTTGGTAGGGGGAAGTCATCCTTAGGACAGGCCTTATTCAGATCTCTGAAGTCAGTACAAATACAGATGCCCCCTTTTGGTTTTCCGACGGGCACAATGTTGGAGATCCATTCTGCATAATCAATTGGTCTAATGAAACCAACATCTAGGAGTTTCTTGAGTTCTGTTTTGACTAGTACTGTAATTTAAGGATGCATCTTACGAATCTTCTGCTTGACAGGTTTGGCTCCTTCTGCTACGGTGAGGTGATGCATGACTAAATCTAGATCAAGCCCAGGCATGTCTACATATGACCATGCAAAGTTGATCTGACGATGTGGAAAGAACTCTATAAATTTAGGTTGTTCTTCTAGAGTGAGAAGAGATGCCAGATGTATGAGATGAGGATTTTCAAGAGTCCCCACATTGTATTCTTTGGTTTCCTCGATGAGAATCGTTGATCATTCCTGTTGTGTACTAGCAGGGAGGATGTCAAACCCTTCATCCTCAGGCAACTTAGAGAGGTTTTCACCGTTGGATATGCTTTTTCTTTTTACTTTTGTTGGATCAAACAGTGCCACAGTGTGGTTTTCACTAGGAGATCCATGTTTTATTGTTATATTTTTGCAGCTGAAAGGTTTGGCATCCGCCCCGAAGTATGTTGTGTTATTTAGTTCTATGGCGAATCCAGCTTTGTGATCCCCGCTTGGTAGGTTATCCCTTAATTCCAAAAAGTCAATGATGGCCTCATCGTTTTGGAAGAGGTCAAGACATGGGGGATTAGGTTGGTTCCATTCGATGAGTTCAAGATGGATAATGGGCATTACTTCATCGATTAGGTTAAGTTCGTTAGATGTAGCAGTGAGGGTTAAGACGTTGTGGTGAAGGTCATTGATGGTACTCTTCCTATCAGAATCAGGCATAGGATGAGACGTAGGGTCTGTGGAAGATGTTTCCAGCTCAAGAACCCAAGAGGTCTTTATCTATGCTTCTCCGTAAACAGGGATGTCTTTGCGAGGTGGAGGTAGTGATGTGTCTTCCTCATCTGAAGTGTTAAGTTGTACAGAATCAAATTTCCACTCATGTGAGTCGGTCTCTGAGTCACTTCCTAGCATCCGACTACTATACCATGTTGGGATGTCCTTTGAGTTAAATACTGCAGGTGTGATTGGTTGATGTACCTTTGTAGTGATCGGTGCTGCAGGAAGGTCGATGGGGATTAAAGAATCCAATACAGGGAATATCGGTAGTGTTGACTTAGTTGTTTCTGCTGGTACTGCTGGTGCCATAGATGCTATTGCGGGTTCTGATACAGTTGCTGCTGCTAATGGTACTATTGATGTGATGGCTGCTGCGGATGGGATTACTGGTTTGATTGGTGGGATGATTGGCATTGGTGATGGTTGTGTTGGGATTCTGAGCCTCGGTGGGGCAGTTGTGATGGTGTTTGATGCTGCTTTGATAATGAAAGGTGTCCTTTTTGCAAGTAGGCTAACATAATGGTTTGTTGGGTTTGCCTTTGAATTTAAGTTTAGGAAAGATCTCTTTTTCAAAGCCTAGGCCTGTATTACCTTTGGGCTTTAATTCTGGCAGTAAAGGTTCATGTCGTCCTTGTTTGCAATATCCCAAAGCACTCTGACCATCATACCCCATTCTTTGCATAATGAGGAAACATTTGCCATATTGATCTGTAGGAAGCTTAACTTGCGGTATATTAGTGGTGATGGGATCTTTATTGATCCATTCCGCTAAGTCCTCATCTTGGGTTTCTTCTTCTTGACTCTTTCCAAGGATGAAAGGCATTAAAGAATATGCTGGCGTGATTAGTGGTTGCTGGAGTAATTGTTGTGGTTTACCATGTGTTCTAGGAGAAGTGGGAATTTGTCCTACACAAAAGAGTTGACTCAAGTTGTATTCCCCAGGACCTTCCTCTGCTATTTTCATTTTAAGCTTTTCTTGCTTTGGTATAGTGGTGTTCGAACTGGCAAGAGAGGTGGGATTTATATATGATGTGGAGGAAATGGCTTCTCTATTATTAGGAACGGTAATCTGTGGTTGATGGCTGATATTATGGCAATATGCAAAGGGATTTGCATCGCCCAAAATTGTGATCTCTACACCGTTATGTGGGAACTTGATACATTGATGGTAGGTAGATGGAACGGCTTGCATGGCATGTATCCAAGGTCTTCCTAAAAATAGATTGTATGGCAGAGGAAGGTCCAGAACCTGACAGATGATGTGTTTTACCACAGGGCCCACTCGGATGGGTAGTACCACTGCTCCTTTGGATGAACGCTTTGCATCGTCATAGGCTTTGATTGTGATCTTCTTGCGAGGATCCACCAATTCTATTGTGTATCCCAAAGCTATGACTAACTGTAGTGTACAAATATTTAAGCCTGCTCCATTATTGATCAAGACTCGCTTGATCCTGTGCTGGTTGATAAACCCTTCAATGTGTAGTGAAGCGTTATGAGGTTGCTGGAAGGAAGAGTTGTCACTTTCGGAAAAAGTGAGACAAGGTGATGACTTTAGACTTCCAACCATGGCTTGAAATTGGTCTGTATTCAGGTTTGCAGGGACTGACACCTCTTGGAGAGCTTGATCCAAGATTGTTTTATGAGATGGAGATAAGCGCAATAGCTCTAAAATGGATATAATCGCAGGCGTTTTATCTAATTGTTCCACAAGATTGTACTGCTTTGGGATGGAGGTGGTGCCTTGTGGAGCTGCTTTTATGGTGACCTTGCCATGTCGTGTAACAACATTGCAATTGGAGTTGGGATTTTTGAAGGTTATAGTTGCAACTTGTTCACTGGCATTATATAGATGATTTACAGTGTAATTATATGCAACCTGTGTATAATCTATGGTATCAATGCCTCACCTGGAAGTGGAAGGACCCCTTTGATCTTGTGATGGAAGTGGATTTTTGAACATCAGATGATCATTGTTTGTTGTTTTTGGGTCATGTCCTTTGATTTCAATTTCACCTCAATCAATAAGATTTTGAATAAGATCTTTCAATCGGTGACAATTACTTGTCTTGTGTCCTCTCCCTTGGTGGAAATCACAGTGTTCAGTATCTCGCCACCATGCGGGTTTGACCTGAGGCTCATAGTTTGATGTTTTAGGTAAAGTGACCAAATTTTGAGAAAGGAGTTGTCGCAATACTATTTCAATGGGTTCCCCTAAGGGAGTGTATGTTCATTTTTGTTTTTTCTGACGAGGTCTTGGTTCATCATGAGATGTGATGCGACCTTGATTGGAAGGAACATTTGTGTTATTCTAAGGTGGAGGATTCTATCCTGCAAACCGAACCACAGGTTGTGCACTTTTTATAGTCCTGGCATCCACAACCCCATCATTGACGATATTCTTGTTTTTGTTCCAGAAGCTTGGTTTATCACTATTAAAGCATGGGCGAGGACTATCCTTTGGTTCATTATAGATTTTGATAAGTCCTTTCTTGATGAGTGCCCGTTCACATTTCAAACCCTTGGTGATCATATCATTAAAAGAGTCTGTGTCTTTGACATCCAGGTGAAATTCCATTTCTTCGTTTAAGTTGGAAATGAATATTTCCACTAGTTCTCATTCAAGTAACTGAAGAGAACCTCTGCTAGACGTTTGATGCCATCGTTGCAGGAATACTGAGAATAGTTCACCTAGTTTTTGTTTAGTGTTGCACAGATCAGCCATGGTGATGTCGCATTCAATGTTATGAGAGTAATGAGCGAGGAATTTCTAGATGAGTTCCTCAAATGTTCTAATGCCACCTGATAGTCGGGAAAACCATGATGTGGTTGTGCCTCCCAAGCTTTGGGGAAAAAGGCGCATTAGGTATGTGTCTTCATATGCCACTTCGAGGCAAGCGGAATGAAATTCTCTGACATGATCGTGAGGATCTCCCTTTCCTCTATATTTTTTGAATTTGGGTGTTTCGAATCCTCGTGGAAAAGGTGGCATATAAAGATTCCTATCAAAAATATAGGGACAGATGTCATTGAGTGAGAATTGGTTAGTTTTGACACCACTATGAAGTTGTTGGGCGAGATTCTCGACTTGTTGCCGCAACATCTCCATTTCATTTGGAGGAGGAGGTGGTGGGTTACCTTGAGGAATGTTATATCTGATGGGATCTCTACCTCTTTCCTCTTCATGGCGACTTTGTCGTTCTGATGCTTGTCTTAATTGGGCAAGATCAAAGTCAGAGGGGAGTTTTGCTCCTTCTTGAGAGAGCTTTAAAAAGTGAGCATCCGCATTGCTCCTGAGTATTTTGTCAAAAATTATGTTAAAAAGAGGGTTATGCTGGGCCCTTTCTATTGT
Organism: Cryptomeria japonica; assembly: GCF_030272615.1. NCBI lineage: Eukaryota > Viridiplantae > Streptophyta > Pinopsida > Cupressales > Cupressaceae > Cryptomeria > Cryptomeria japonica. The sequence goes on along the minus strand of NC_081415.1, from coordinate 135,897,224 downwards.
TGCAGGAGTGGGAGTACTTGGTTTTTCGTCATTTGCATTTCCTCCAAGTGCTTCTTGAAATTCATTGAGATTTTCCTCTTCTTATTCTTCCATTTCTATTTCTCATTGCCTTGACTGTGATTGGGTTTGGGCCATTTTGTTTACAAGCTTTTGTTGAAGTTGTGTGAAAATGATGATGAGTTTTTGATGAAATGAGAGATTGATGGTTGGTGAATTGTGTTGCATGTGGATCTCTAGAACTTAAAGGTAGATGTAACCTGAAATTCCTTTTTTTTGAATCGCTTGTTTGTTTTTTATAAGGTTGGATGTGATAAGGTGTAGAGAAATCTGAGATGTGTTACAGATTTAACTACCTAGTAATGAGAGGATTCACTCATGAACTAGTTTTAATCTGCATAGATGTGTCTCATAGGATGAGCTTATCCTAGATGTAAAAACAATCTAAAAAGTGATGTGATGCATTTGATTCAAGCAATATCTAAAAAGAGAACTTGGGACAAGAACCTCTTAATGTTTTGAGAGTTGGAACGAATTGATGATGAAGTGATGATGTATGAGTAAGATAATGGATGAAAAATTTTTTAACTTCAATAAAAGCTTTGTGTCACAAATGGGACAAACTCTACCTCTTCCCTTTTGGGTGTTGGTGGTATTTCTCGAGCTACGTTGTATGTGATACAGACGTTTGGGAAAAAGTGGGGATTAATCTTACCTCCTTGGTTTTTGTGATAACTCAAAGCTCTAAATTGCATAAAAGCTCTGCGGTTCAATGACTTTGAATCAAATTCGTTTGTTTTGCCTTGAAGGTAGAGACGCATGTGATGCAGAAAAACTCTATGGGAGACAAAGATTTGTCTATTTATATAGAAGAATTTCCTCTTTTTGATCAAAGCCTTTGAGCTTAATGGTCTTCTTTTCAAGTTGATATTCTGATGACGCTTCTTCTTTCACAAAATGTGAAGAATGGTCATAAAGTTTGATTCTTTGTTGTTTGCACTTTGTTTTTGATATTTTTGGTTGTTTTGAAAGATGTTTGGTTGGATGAATACTTTGTTTTTGGAAGTGATTTTTCTTTTGATGTTTCTTTGACAAGAAAACAAAGCAACCACACAAACACAAGAATGTTGCCTCAAAGGCACAAATGAGTATGGGTCTAGATCAACCCAATCCTTTGGACTTTTATATGACCCTTCCTGTAGATGTATTTTAAGGTGTATTTCCAAAGCCTGAAGTTGGCTCAATTTGCACTTGGTCTTTGACTAAAACAAAAACACTTCAAACACTTTTTATCCCTAGGGTCAAATGGCCAGTTGTGATAAATTTAACCCAAATCTTGATATTTCTTCGACTTTGGTACTACATACCTTATGAATCCTGTCGTGGCAGGTAAGGATGTGATATACTAAGTCTTGCACGAGCATAACAAATAGATGATCTCTATGATGGGGGAGTCACCACTTTTATCAAGCCACAAGTGACTTTTCAAAAAGCTATGTTTCTACTCAAGGAAATATGTATGGTGAGTATCTTGGGAGAAAAACCATCTATGCTCTTGCACTAAATTATATCGCAAATATCCTCAATCAATAGAACGGGTGGGCTACTTCTTAAAGGTGTTTAGTCATGTTCGATGTTTTTGGACATAAGTTCATTCTGCAGTGACTCACTTAAGAGCCTTGTAACTTGTGGTGGGGCCCATTTGTCTTTTCGGCAAGTTACATTGTAGGAATAGCTATACCCAAGGCTACAGCTTTCGCTCTCACCTGATTTCTATAGCGGCTTGAAGGATTTACCGTGCGAGGTCGTTCCCAAGAGTGATGTGTCTCTTGGCAGGCCTCTCTTAAAAAGATAAAATTTTTGAGTGTTACTAACACTTTTCTCTTGCAGCTAGGACCACGAAAGCCAAGGGAGAGGATAGTGTGTGTTAGAAGTAGGACCACTCGACCAACTTTTTGCACAAGTGTGCAAAGCACAAAATTCACTTGTTCTTTTTAATCCATCATTGCAATGTGTTCTAACTATTTGGAGATGTTGCTCCAACAATCATGATGTTTGTTTTAACTTCAAAGGCAATATGTTTAAGTAAACTAGAATTTTTGAAAATCCTGGTCAACTGAACTTGAAGCACATATGCATGAAGAAAAATTGCTTTGCAAAAATTTTTAAACAAGTTGATTGTGTATTTTATGTGCACCAAAAATTGAAGTGTGGATTGTAAATTCTTTAGTTTGATGCAAGAAAATGGAATTGTTGATTTTAAGCACCAAATAAAGTTTGTTTCCTAACTTGCAAGAAAACAAATGTTGTTTTGTTCAATTTTAATGCACCAAAGAAATAAGTGATTCTAATTGGAAAGCAAGGAAAAGTTTGTTTGTTCAAGTTTTAAAACACCAAAATAAAGTTTTTGATTTTAAAAGATGAGTCTTTAAACCTGCACAAACAACAACCAGTTAGTAAAATCCATATCTAAGGGGGGCTTCCACAAGCCTAAAAATTTGCACTTTTTCGGTTACAAGGTCTTTTTTACAATGCTCTATTACAATAGCGCTAGTCTGCATTTAAACAGATGTGCTATTTAACACAAACGCACTAAAAGAATAAAATGTCCGAGAAGTCAAACACGCTCAAACATGTTTAATAGCGCCAGAACGGGGTCAAAAGCGTTAAAACCATGTCAATGGCACTAAACTTGATACAATAGCGCTATTGTAAGAGCAATAGCGCTAGAACAACAAGTATCAATAGCGCTATAACGTGATCAATAGCGCTAAAGCACAACCTGTGTGACAATTTCAACATTCAAACATGTTATTGGTAAAAAAAAAATGATCTTTTTGGTGTTTGGATTCACGTCGAGTTCACCAAATGATGCACTGCAAAATGGACAAGGTTAGCAAATGACAAACAACACAAGACACAAGAAATCATTAGTGTTAGTCAATCAAAAACTAATCTAAACAGGCATATCAAAAGAGATGCCAAAAACATGAGAGAATATTTAACTACAAAAGTAAATATGATGAGGCATCTCCAAATGCCTCCTAACATGCTCTTGGCTCCTTCTCCTTTGTTCCTCTCCTCTCCAAGTTCCAAAATAGTGTAGCTCTCAGCAACTTTTTGCACTATGGATGCTTATGGAGGATTGAGATTTTAGTATTTTTCTCCAAATGTAAAATGAAAAGCTAAAATACTAGATGCTATTAAAAATGATTGATTTTAACCAAAATAACAAGATATTAGTTTGCTATGCTAAATGCTCTCTAAAATGCCTATAAGTTAAATGCATACAAGTTTTCAGGATCTGGATTATGAAGAAATGGGCTCTATTTATAGGGAAAATGGAGCAATGGATGGTTGAGATTGAGCAATCTCAACAAGGGTCAGGATTGAATGATTTTCAATCCATGTGAGGGCTTTCAACCCAATCCCAGGATGACAAGTGTCAATGTGAGATAAGTTGAGAGGAGAGGGAATAAGCATTAAATGCTTGACATGACCTTGGGAGTTAAGGTCAAGGTTAGTTGAAAGAATAAACTCTTTATTCAAAGAATAAATCTTTTATCTAATGGATAAACTCTTGTGCAAAAAGCAAGAGGGATAAACATGGTCAAAGCAATAAATGTTTGGGGAGACAAGTTTGAAATAACCATAAATGGTTATGTAAGAGCCATTAATGGTCATGTAAGAGCCATTAGTGGTTTTGGAAGACTTTGGAGGTTAATTTGTTGAACACAAAAAGCATTAAATGTTTTTCAAAGACTTTTGAAGTCTTTGAGAAGTGACTCCATTTTGCTTAGGAATGTGACAATAATTAGGGGATGGATTAGGTTAATTAGGAAGGGGTTAGAAGAATCTAGAAGGGGATTAGATTTTCAAGTGGATTTGGTGGGTGAGGGAAAATAGGATTTTATTAAAATAAAAATTCATTTATTTAAATAAATGTGTGCAAGTTGCATTTTGTAGGAAAATGCAAGTTGGGGGGGATAATGATTTAAATAAATATTTAATTTAATTTATTTAAAAGAGGAATAGGGGGATTTAATGAAATAAAATAGATTTTTATTATTTAATTGATTTGAATTTGGTTTAATGAATTAATTAAAATAAATTGAATAATTTATTTAATTAATAGGAGAATGGTTGAAGATGAATTAATTAAATATTAATTTAATTAACTGATGGCTAATGGATTTTTAATCAAATAAATAGCAATTATTTATTTAATTAAGCTAGACAGATTTGTGTGACTACAGTCTTTAGACGTCATCAAACCGTGAGCTAGCAAGTGAAGTGCTCGCGGCAAAAAATTTGCCTTCTCACCATATCAAGAGGCCAAGAATTGCTAAGTGTTGTCAGATCAAGAAATGGAGATGTTGTGCCACTGCCACGTGTCTCATCTTTTTTTAATGGAAATGTTGTGCCACTGCTCGTGCCTATTTATGAAGGTAACATAAAACATTGGAGAGTGAGCATATCAATTTTTGTTGGTACTCGTTGGGTCGTTACGGTTAAGAAATAAATAGTTTGAGATTTTATGGTTATCGCTAGCTCGCAGGTCCTTTGTCATCAAGTTAGTTTAAGTCGTAGCTTGTGAGTACTGGAAGATTTTAGTTATCGCTACCTCGCAAGATGTTTTGCACTTGACCATTTTATGTTGCAAGGTTGCGAATGGGTGTGATTTTATGTTATCACAAGGTAGCGAGGTGTTCACAGTTAATTCATTTTAATTTGTGATCATCCGATGTGGTTGGTATCATAGCTTAGTTGGTTTGGTCGCTTGCTCACATGATTTGAAGTTGTTTAGCATTTTATGTTGCGATCTGGCAACAGGTAAGTTTTGGTTTGATTTTGTGGTCATCGCATGCTCGCGGGTTTCGCTACCTTGCGATGTTAAATATCTTTAGATGTCATCAAACCTTGAGCTAGCAAGTGAAGTGCTAGCGGCAAAAAATTTGCCTCCTCCCCAACTCACAAGGTCAAGAATTGCTAAGTGTTGTCAGATCGAGAAATGGAGATGTTGTACCACTGCCACGTGTCTCATCTTTTTTTAATGGACATGTTGTGCCACTGCTCATGCCTGTTTATGAAGGTAACATAAAACATTGGAGAGTGAGCGTATCAATTTTTGTTGGTACTCGTTGGTTCGTTGCGGTTAAGAGATAAATAGTTTGAGATTTTATGGTTATCGCTAGCTTGCAGGTCCTTTGTCATCAAGTTAGTTTAAGTCGCAGCTTGCGAGTACTCGAAGATTTTAGTTGTCGCTACCTCGCAAGATGTTTTGCACTTGACCATTTTATGTTGCGAGGTTACGACTAGGTGTGATTTTATGTTATCGCAAGGTAGCGAGGTGTTCATGGTTAAGTCATTTTAATTTGTGGTCATTAGATGTGGTTGGTATCATAGCTTAGTTGGTTTGGTCGCTTGCTCACAGGATTTGAAGTTTTTTAGCATTTTATGTTGCGATCTGGCAACAGGTAAGTTTTGGTTTGATTTTATGGTCATCGCATGCTTGCGGGTTTCGCCATCTTGCGAGGTTAAATTTCTTTAGACATGATCAAACCGTGAGCTAGCAAGTGAAGTGCTAGCAGCAAAAAATTTGCCTTCTCGCCAACTTGCGAGGTCAAGAATTGCTAAGTGTTGTCAGATCGAGAAATGTAGATGTTGTGCCACTGCCACGTGTCTCATATTTTTTTAATGGTCATGTTGTGCCATTGCTTGCGCCTATTTATGAAGGTAACATAAAACATTAGAGAGTGAGCATATCAATTTTTGTTGGTACTCGTTGGGTCGTTACGGTTAAGAGATAAATAGTTTGAGATTTTATGGTTATCACTAGCTCGCAGGTCCTTTGTCGTCAAGTTAGTTTAAGTCGTAGCTTGCGAGTACTGAAAGATTTTAGTTGTCTCTACCTCGCAAGATGTTTTGCACTTGACCATTTTATGTTGCGAGGTTGCGAATGGGTGTAATTTTATGTTATCACAAGGTAGCAAGGTGTTCGCGGTTAAGTCATTTTAATTTGTGATCATCCAATGTGGTTGGTATCATAGCTTAGTTGGTTTGGTCACTTGCTCATAGTATTTGAAGTTGTTTAGCATTTTATGTTGTGATCTGGCAACAGGTAAGTTTTGGTTTGATTTTGTGGTCATCGCATGCTCGCGGGTTTGTAAGTTTTTAGTCAAAAAGTGTTGCGAGCATGCGATGGCGGTTAAGTGTCTTGTTGTCGCAGGCTCGCAAGGGTTTAAGTCAAGTTAAGTTTTGATTTGCAAGCTTACAATGAAATAAGTGGTTTTGTTAGATTTGCAGTGGTCGCCAGCTCACAAGTAAAGAAAGAATATTCCAAACGTTGTTGCGACATTGTGACTGAAGGGCTTGATGAAGATCAATGGCTATCGCTCACTTGCAAGATTCTTTGAGAATTTGTAAAAGGGGTTGCAAGCTTGCAATTAAGAGGATTTGGTATGATTTTATGGTCATTGCATGCTTGTGGGTTTGTAAATCTTAAGTCAAAAAGTGTTGCAAGCATGCAATGGTGGTTAAGTGTCTTGTTGTCGCGGGCTCGCAAGGGTTTAAGTCAAGTTAAGCTTTGAGTTGCGAGCTTGCAATGAAATAAGTTGTTTTGTTAGATTTATAGTGGTCGCCAGCTCATAGGTAAAGAGAGAATATTCTAAATGTTGTTGTGAGGTTGCGACTGAAGGGCTTGATGAAGATCAATGGCTATCGCTCACACGCAAGATTATTTTAGGATTTGTAAAAGGTGTTGCGAGCTTGTGATTAAGAGGATTTGGTTTGGTTTTGTGGTCATCGCATGCTTACGGGTTTGTAAGTCTTAAGTCAAAAAGTGTTGAGAGCATGCGATGGCAGTTAAGTGTCTTGTTGTCTCGGTCTCGCAAGGGTTTAAGTCAAGTTAATTTTTGAGTTGCGAGCTTGCGATGAAATAAGTTGTTTTGTTAGATTTGCAGTGGTCGCCAGCTAGCAGGTAAAGAAAGAATATTCCAAATGTTGTTGCAAGGTTGCGACTGAAGGGCTTGATGAAGATCAACGACTGTCGCTCACTTGCAAGATTCTTTGAAGATTTGTAAAAGGGGCTGCGAGCTTGCGATTAAGAGGATTTGGTAGCATTGTCACTAACTCACGGGTTACTTTCCAAATTGTTATAATAGGTTGCGAGTGTGCAATTAAAGATGGGGAATGGCTTGTCGCTAGCTCGCGAATGAGATTGAAGGAAGTGCAGTTCATCATGTAAGATTGTGTGTTGTTGCCACGTGCTTGAGTGACACTCTGAAAACTAACTGAGATAGAAAAGAGAAAAGGGGGTGCTAAGCAATCGGGGATTGACACGTGGACTTGTTTTCCAGGTTTTGTAAAAGTTTTGAATGACAATCAGATAGAAGGGCATGAATTCAAATTTCGCACCAGTACTTCAGCTATGAATTAATGCCACAGTAGCTAGTTCATACAAGTGTTCCAATTAATGAGAGAAGTGACGGTGCCCAAATACCATAAATTGCATGATCAAGCCGAGATTTTGTATAATTGCATTCTATCTTCGAGGTAATCTAGTGAATTAAGCTCTGCAGCAATGTTGGAGAATTCAGAGTGTTGGGTGTGGGAAAATTTCAAAAAATTGGTTGTTTTTCTCCTGCAGCTAAAATGAGCAAGGCGATGACAAGTGGAGGTTCCCAGCCCAAGGCCACTGAGGAAAAGAAGGATAAGAAATACAAAGAAGAATTTGTAGATTTGCTACTAGGGACTCCAATTTCTTTCAATACAAATGAAATGGCATGGAAAGATTTATGGAGCCAATGCAGAAACCTAACCACGCTTTATATGTCTGGTATTGCTTTGTTTCACTATTTCTGGAATAATAGGGTTAAGGGTGTGTCGATGTCAAACCCTTGGGATTTAAATATGGCAAAGTAAAATGTGCCAGATGTGTATGTTGATGTGAATTTGATCAAAGAGTTGGCCAAATTCTATTTCTTAGTATCTAGGGTAATCAAAAGAAAGAACCAATCCGCCCTAGTTTCAATTAACAGAGCTAGCTTCGTTGAAGCTTTCCAGATTATTAGTGTTGCATGTACAGATACAGATTTGGAGCAGACTGCAAAGGATTATGACAAATACAATAGTGTTATCAAGAACCATGCAATGCCCAGATACATGCCTAGGGTGGATGGGAAACCAGTTAGAATTCCAGATAGTATTGAGCCACCATTTCACATCACACCTTTCCACCATTATATGCATTGTACAATCTATGGATTATGCAAAGTGTTGAGTTTTTATGGAGATTCAACAATGTCAGCTGAATTACTAATGATGGCTATGGACATTCAACACCCAGAGGTTAATAAAGATTATGATTATGTGAGCTATGTGGTTGAACACATTCATAATGCTCTAGTTGAAATTCAGAGTTGTGCACCCAGCCCTACATTTAAGCATTATTAATTATTGATGCATTTAATATTTTTCTATAATGTTGAGTTCATGGATAAAGAATTGGAGTTGTTCAAAGAAGAATTTGGTGTCTTAATGCCAATACAAAGATGGACCTGGGTTTGGGACAGTATTTCTCCCCATTCTTCTTTCTTTTACTTTGAAAATTGGATTGTTTTGCCAATTATGGAAATGGTAGGAATAAATAGGGAAAGATTGTCAATTAGTGTTAGGAGAGTTTTGAGACCTTACCAGTTTGTTCCAAACTGGTCTATTTCACATAACTGGGGGGAATTTTTCTTTTTTGATAACTTTACTATGATCAGAGTCTATGGGTGTCCTTAGCCTCCCCATATTTTACCAAAATTTGTTCCAGTAAGGATTGCTTTTATGTAGTTTATTTGGCAATTGACCCTAGTTGAAAAAGATTTCCTTGAGAAACACAGGAAGGGTTCTTTTCTTCCTAGGCTTTGGGTTGTGTCCAATTTTACCATTGGTAGGAATTCCTTTGATGAAGTAAAAAAATTTCTTAAACAGTATAGGTTGGTTAATGTTGTGCCTAGATTTTGTGATCCTGAACAATTTATTAGACATGCGTTGGAAAAAATGACACCTTGGGCCACAATAAAGGACCATGAACCATTGGATGATGAAGATGTGGTTAGAAATTTGCTGAGAAAAGAGGAAGTACAAGAAAGGAGAAGAAAATGAAACAATTTGATGAGAGTTGAAGCAGAATTGAAGGATGTTGACCCTAGTTTCTCAAGTTTTTGCCCTGATAACCCATACCTAGAGAGGATTAATAGAATGTTGAGTTTATATGAAACTCTGATGGATCAAATGTCTCAAATTCCTAAGGACTCTATATGACCCCATATTACCCCTAGCGACACCATATGACCCCTTAGGACACTATATGACCCCTAACGACACCATATGGTGTCCGAAGGGGTCATATGGTGTTCTATGACCCCCTACGACACCATATGACCCTTTTTAACATCCTAGTACATGACATGACCACTTGTGACACCATATGATCCCTCAAGACACAATATGATGTTGTTAGGGGTCATATGGTGTCCTAAGGGGTCATATGGTGTCGTTAGGGATCATATAGTGTCCTAAGGGGTCATATAGTATTCTATGACCCATTAGGAAACCATATGACCTATTTGGACACCATATGGTGTCATTAGGGTTCATATGGTGTTATTAGGGGTCATATGGTGTCATTAGGGGTCATATGGTGTCCTAAGGGGTCATATGATGTCCTTAGGGGTCATAAAACACTAAATGACCCCTTAGGACACCATATGGTGTCATTAGGGCCCATATGGTGTCCTAAGAGATCATATGGTATCCTAAGGGGTCATAGAACACCATATGACCCCTTAGGACACCATATGACCCCTAACAACACCATATGAACCCTTAGGACACCATATGTTGTCGTAAGAGGTCATATGGTGTTCTAAGATAGATAGTAATGGTTTACTAAGGGGTCATATGGCCCACCATGCTCCTGCACATACCTAGATGGGTTATATAGAGATATAAGATACCTAGAGGGGGAAAGAGGCATGAGAGACCTAGATAGGGTGAGAGAGAGAGGGTTGAGATATATGGAGGGGGATAGAAAGAGGTTGGTAATGAGATATGGATGGAGATGTACAGAGGTGGAGAGGGAATGAGGGAGAAACCTGGAGAGGGGTAGAGAGGGTGTGATGGAAAGTTGATGATGTCGATAGTAAAGAGAGAATAAAAATTAGTAGGGAAGGGAGAGAGAGAGATGGGGATAAGGAGGGAGAGGGAGATAGAGAGGGAGAGGGGAAGAAAATAATGGAGATGCCTACAAATGGGAGGGAGGGATAAGATGAGAGATGAAAGAATAAAGAGAGAGAAGAGTATGAGGGGATTGAGGGAGAGGTAGACATGGAGGGACTACAATACCTAGGGAAGGAGAATATAGAGAGATGGGGGGAAAGACAGAAGAGGAGAAGAGAGTTCAAAAATAAATAGGGGTAAAGGGGGAGGGAGATAGAGGGGAAGAGAGAGGGAGAGAACTAGAGAGGGGAAAAATAGATAGGTGAGGGAACTATATTGGGAAAGAGAGATGAGAGATCTAGATGAGAAGAGAGAGGAATGAGATAGATAGAGGAGGGGAGAGAGAGGTGAGTAATGAGACAAAATGTAGAGGTAGATAGGTGGAGAAGAAGGAAGTGATAAACCTAGAGAGGTGAGAGAGATTTGATGACCTAGAATGTAGAGAGAGAGAGAGAGAGAATAAAAGAGGAAGAGAGAATAAAAAAGTAGGGGAGTGAGATATATATGGGGGTATGTATGGATGGGTAGGTAGAGAAGAAGAGGGGAAGAAAGAAAGGTAGAGACATAGAGAGGGGAGGGAGGGAGAAGAGAAGAGATAGAAGAACAAAGAGAGGAGTAAGAGGAGATGGATGGAGAGGTAGACATGGAGGGAGTGAGAGACCTATGGAAGGAGGATCTATAAAGAGTTTAGGGGAGGAAGAGAAAAGGAGGGAGTTCATAAAGGGATAGGGCTAAGGAGGAGAGAGAGAGAGGTAGAGAGGGACAGAGAGAACTATAGAGGGGGCATATAGATAGGTGAGATACCTAGATGGCCAGAGAGGAGTGAGATAGATAGAGGGGGATAAAGAGAGGTGGGTAACAAGACCTATATGCAGAGGTAGATAGGTGGAGAGGAAGCGAGGGAGAAACCTAGAGAGGGGAGAGAGAGTGGGATGGAGAGGTAATGACCTAGACAATGAAGATAGAGAATAAGAGAGGAAGAGAAAATATGAGAGAGTGGGAGAGGGAGATAGAGAAGGAGAGAGGAAGAAAGAAAGGTAGAGACCTGGAGAGGGGAGGGAGGGAGAATAGAAGAGATAGAAGAACAAAGAGATGAGTAAGAGGAGATGGATAGAGAGGTAGAAATGGAGGGAGTGAGCGACCTATAAAATGAGGAGATAGATAGGTTTGGAGAGAGAGAGAGAGAAGAGAGGGAGAGAGTTCATAAATAGATAGAGGTAAGGAGAAGGGAGAGAAAGGTGGAGAGGGAGGGAGAGAACTAGAGGGTGGACAATTATATAAGTGAGAAACCTAGAGAGGGAGAGAAAGGTGGGTAATAATATAGGGAGGGAGAGGAAGTGAGGTGAATAGGAAGGGAGGGACAACCCTAGATATGGGGACAGAGAGGATAAAAGGGATAGGTAGTGACCAAGCGAAAGGAGTGGGAGGGAATAGAAATAATAAGAGAGTGAGAGAGAAGAGAGAGGGAGAGATTCAAGGACAAAGAAGTGAGAGAGACAAGAGAGGGAGAGAGATAGGTCTAGAGTTTGGGGAAGATAAAGAGAGTGAGATAAATAGCTAAAAAATGCTAATAGGAGCATGTTGATTACTGAAATTTGACATGTTGATTATTGAAATTTCACTGTCTGAAAATTTTATATTATAAGTCCTATAGAGCTATACTTAAATGTTATATTTCATGTATATATTCTCCTTCGGGGGTGCATATAACTTGTGCCCAGATTGGAAAATCTACACACTCACAAAACCTTCACATTGGACAATGCAGAACATTTGGCGTGTGCCAAATTTGGTGCTCGCCAAATGCAAAAAATTGACTTTTCACATTTGGCGAGCGCCAAATGTGAAAATTTAAAATTTTGCATTTGGTGGGAGAATACCAACCCTTTGGGTTGGATTTACCTTGGGCATCCAACCCGTAGGTTTGGACGACCTTTTCATGCCAATGATGCATTTTTATGAAAAGATAAAAACTAGCACCTTCTTCGTACCACAACTTGGTGCACTTACCCACATGTGTTCTAACACATGTGTGACCCCTTAGGACCCGATATGACCCCTTTTAAAGTCCGAGTAGGTACAACATACCCCTTAGGATACCATATGACCCCATAGGATCATATAGCATCCTAAGGGGTCATATGGAGTACTAAGGGGCCACACATGTGTGAACACTTAGGACTCTATATCACCCGTTTTAAAGTCCTAGTAGGTACAACATACCCCCTAGTACATCCTATGAATTATTAAGACCTGAATGACCCCTTACTTTCAATTATTAAAAAAAGTACAAAAACTACAAATAATTACAAAAATCTTTAAAATAAGGTTTAATAAAAGCTAAATAATATTTAGTTTAATATAACATAATTAAAAGATTTGAAGCCTTCTAATACTAGATATTTATTTAATTAAAAAAAAAAATTAATATAACATACTGGAAAAAATTTGAAGCCTTCTACCAAAATCTTTTTAAAAACTGGTAATCTTTGTCGCTTTATATAAAAAATGCCACTTTTATTTGCAAAAACAATTGATTTAATTCAAAAATCAATTATATTATATTCATATTTTAAAACAAAAAAAAAAAATCATTATTTCTATGGGGTTGAAGAGGCATTGCCACTCAAACAACCGGTCGCGCCGACCTCTAACGATCCGGCCGGAAGGGTTCCGGCCAGAACGTCCTAAGTAGCATCCTAAGTGGTAGCCACATCACCAAATTTGACAAATTTCTAAAACTTCAGACTTCTACAACAAAATTCAATAGGTAAATTCAATTTATTAAAAAACAAAAAATACCCTTTTGTAGAGATCAAAGTAAGGAATCTACTCATAATTTTTATGATATTTTGATCAGATTTAATATATATTATTTCAAAAATACAAGTAGGTATTCTAATGTTCAATAAGAGGCGTTTGAAAAAAAAAAATTGAATCGCTTAAAAAAAATTGAAAAAAGTATGGTTCACTAGAGGAGAGAGTCTTCTCCAAAAGGGCTCACTAGAAGACAATCTCAATCAACCTTACTAAAAAAGGCAAAGTATATGATGGTCGACCTAGAATTCCCATCCATATGTGGAGGCTAATGGTTACATATGGTGCAACATAGCTTAATGTTGGACATAAACATAAAGGTCTTGCTATTTAAAATATATCAATTGGGAAGATCTTCATACATTAGGCTTAAAAGGCCAGATAGAAATAAATTATAAGCTTAGAAATGGAAAGCATGACAAGCTATACAAAAAATTGTACATCTTTTGGGAGATATAATTTCCCTCCAACTTATGATGAATAATTCATTGGTTAGTGGACAATGTACATAATATATTTTCTCTAGAATTATTTTGGTTATTACTTGTTGTTATTGGTAGGCAATCTTCAATATAGGGAACACAAAAATGTACTTGTTGGTCCTAGGCAACATTATCAGTATATAGTCTTTAGCTAGCCAGGAGGTGCATGATGTGTCAGATACGAAGTTTGATGATCCAAAGGGTGGGAAATCTATGGATTGGAATGATGTCCAAGTGTCGGACGATTCAGAATATAAACCCTTGAAGAATGAGAGTCCCCTAAAAAAGGCAACCCCTAGTACTAGCAGTAGAAAAAAAAACCCTATTAGATGGGCTACTAAGAAGAAAACCCTTGTTTTGCAAACCCACATTGTGGGACCACAAAATTTGAAAAAATAGAAGACTGGTAATAAGGCAGTGATTCTTGACAAGGAGGATAACAAAATAAAGCTCGACATCCCTCTCAATGTGGACCCCAACGAGAACAAATATGATGAAAAGGATGTTGATATGCTTCTAGAGAAATCACTGATGTATCAAGAAAAGTGTTTCTGATGGTTCTTAGGGAAAATCAATATTTTGAAATAGGGGATTAAAAAACTCATTGCCACCTTCACTGAGATTCCTGCTCCAGATAAGATTGAGGAAGTCTCGATGCTCTCCCAGCAAATTGTGAAAGACATCAAGATTGTGAAGACTGAGCATGAGGTGAAAATTGGCAGGCTAGAGAAAGAGATTTAGAAACTGAAGAGAAAACTAAAGGGTTCAGTGGAGGTCAGTAAGGAAGCCATGCACAACAGCACTGAGGGTCTTAAGAGAGTCAATGAGGAAATTGCCTTGTGGAAGGAGGAGATGGCTAGAGCAGAAACATCTCCAGATATCAACTTGATTAGGATGAACCAAGAGGTGCAGTTGTCCACGGGATTGTGTACCAGGACCAAGAGAAAACATCAGGTTACTAGTAGCTCGAGGTTTATTATGGAGGAACTACAACAGATTAATGATATAGCTATCCAGAAAAATGTTGAGCTTATGAGATCTCTTTCTTAGTTTTTTGTCGTTGCATCATGTTTTAGGTTTGTCTTTTGTGGTTTTCTGTTCTGGGGTCTTCCCTTGTTTCTGTAGGTGGTTAGTGGTTGGTTGGAATTTTCTTACTATGCTTTATTTTTTGCTAGATTTGGGTTTCGGGTCCCTGTAAAACCCGTTTATCTTAATCAAAAACATTATTAGTATATAAAATATAAACCAATTACATTATTAGTATAGTTTTCATGTTATTCACTATCGCAGTGAGCTGATTGAAGCAGCTGGGTATACCATTGTATTTTTGCAATCTTGTGAGCTACTAACTTCAGTTGTTTGAAAATGTATTTATTTTCCTCCTTTCTTATAGTCTCTTCTTGGATTGCTATTTATTTATTTTTATTGTAATCTTTGCTTTGATCAATACAAAGAAAAAAAATTGTGCTTACAATAATGAATATATTATTCTCTATACAAAAAGAACTGGCAAGTCATAGCTTCATTTTATCACTTTTACATCACCTTTATTTTTAATATCTTCACAATTTTGAATAGAACAAAAAGGTCCTTAATTACAATAGATGCACCTACACTTTATAAGCCCTAGTATTTCATATATTATAGAAATGTTGTGCTTTAAACTTTACAATAATATGAGAGTAAATTTAATCCTTAACCTCTATATTTACAATATAAAAGGTTACAAGAAATATGTTTTGAATGAGTAAATGCTTCTTTTTTTAATTTTATAATGAACTTTCAATCAAAGGTAAAATGAAATACTCTTAAACTTCATTTTTTTAAATATTCATTGAATGCAAAAAAAAAAAAGCAATAAGGACTTTCTCTTACACACAAGCATGGAAATTCTACCTATCCTTTCCTAAAATTTTATTTTCAATAACATAGGATTTTATTTTTTAAAGGTAAAACAATGGAGAAATAAAAAATGAAGGCTTGTTTTCCTCCCATCGATAATGACATCACAAGACTTTGAATGTCCTAGCCATACCCTTAAGCAATTAAAGATATTGTGAACCATTATGATCAATGGTGAATACTAACTTTTCCTATCACATTCTCTCATGATACCACAAAAATTTCTAACATTCTCTCTAGTAAAGTGCACTGACAATCAATACATCAACAAGAAATGTGTACCAAAATGATGCATGAGAAGGAACGAATGACTTATCTCTATACAAGCGCTATCTTGACCTTCCATCTCCTTGTGCATAATCTCATTTTTCTTTTCCTCTAACTATTCCATCTTCTTCCATAAACAAAAGTTCTCCAAAAGGAGAAGTGGGTAATTGCCTTACCTACAATTTTCACAAGATATTTAGAGATCTCAAACCTAAAAACTATCTTCCAGACCCTAACTTGTTATTTTCGAACAAGTATGATCTTAAGGAGTCCCATCAAGGCCAAAAGACAATACCACATGCCCAAGAGGTCCCCAACCCCTAGGTATTGACCCTAGGGACTTATTTTTAAACAGATTTCAATAAAATTGCCCAAACAACACCTTTTAAAGACCCCTACAAAGATCCATATGATTTTTTATCTAACCCAAGGGATTCCAAACCTTAATACATCTTTCAACAAATTTCATAAAATTATACACCCTCTCAAACACATTTAAGATTGACCCTAAATTCTGGAACCTAAAAGCATGATGGCTATATCTCTTCATTTATTCTAAGTTTAACAAGGTTACTCTTGCAACTTCTTCAAGAGATATGTGATTAGGTATAGTTCTCTCTCCTTCTTTCTCTTTGCATACCCTCTTTCTTGCATTATACATCCACAAATAAGGTTAGATCATCATTATAAGCCATATATTTGTTTTCATTCAAATTCCAATAATTATACTCATGAATTATTTACTCATCAATTCAACATATTCAAAGGTCAAACATTGAAGTATCAACCTTGCATTCCATTACTCAACAAGAGCTGCAAGCAGCGAAGTTCGTGTCGGGAGTCTTTGATTGTTTTTTTTGTATGCATAGAATTATAAGTTTGAGGCTTCTTGGTTTGTGTAAATTGAAGATAGAATAGTAATAGGCATTATGTTTTCTAAATTATAAACTGTTTCCCTATGCAAATTTCTGCATATGTAGTGTTCAAAGTCAAATAGTTATGATCAACACATCATAATACTTTAACATAAGTCATGGTGGGTTGTATATGTCAAAAGAACAAAGCATAAAACAACTTCTGATAGCTAAGAACAAAACCATCCAAGAAATGATTGATTGCATGCTTAAACAGAACACTATAATATAGAGAAAAAGGAGAAAATATGTATATATATTGGCATATATTTCTTGAGTATTGTTAATTGATTGACACGGAATTTAAATTCAAAGTACTTGTCATGAAAATTGTTTGTCAATGAACTGTGTAAAATAGACTAGTACAATGGTAATGAACTATTTTATTTCATTTGCCTTTTCTAACTCAATTTCTTTGTAGACTTTTCTAGTTGTTTTGAGCTTCTCTTTAGGCTTTCTTACTATTTTTTGTGAATAATTTCTTTGTAGATTTTTGTAGCTATTTTAAGCTTCTTTGTAGGCTTTTTGACTATTTTTTGTGAATGTTTTGAGCTTCTACTTTTAAAGACCTACAAAATGCATTACATTTGGTAGTTAGCTTCCAAACAAATAAGAGACTACCAATCAATGTGCTATATGTGACAATATCTGGAGAACAAAGAGCATATCTCATTCTAGCTACTAACCTTAAATCTTCATCTTCCCTACCCACCTTACAAAGACCATTAATTAGAAAACTTGTAAATATATATTAAGTAAAGCATAAAAGAAAAAAATGACCCATATGACAAGATCATAACTTGAATCATGAGTAGAGGAAGGCATATTTTGTACCTTGATTGTTTAAAGACAAATTATGGGGAAAAAATTGTTATTGGTGCTTGTGTTGGACTAATTGGAGAGTTTATGTTCTTCATAAATACTTTGGCATCTACATGAAGAAATAAGCTCCTTAAAAAAAAAGGTAGCATATTTAAGGGCAAATAAGTTTTAGAAGAAGTGTTAAGAGAGAGAAGATGTGGCTGACATAAACGTCTTTAGGAAGAAGGTCAAATATAAATATTTGTGCATCAGGTCTCAAATAAGCTATAACCAATGCTATAATGCCTCTCACGTTATCTTACAATGTCTTCCACAAAATACACAACCTTTCCTTCTTCTATTTTAGTGGGTTAGTTAGAGAGCCCATACCCTCTCAAGTCATGAGTAATTTCATGAAATCATGCAGTTTCTAAGGAAATCATTTGATGGTGCCATGAATACCATATTTCAAGAAAACCATGAAACATCAAGATTTGGACCTATCAAGCAAAGCTCATAAACTAATATAGCCAAAATCTTGAGCCACAAAACAAAAAAGAAAACTTGGGATGAAAAATACCTGATCCAATATCTTTAGTACATGTAGTTTTAGTTCCCTAACATCAACACACTTGTTATATTTTCTTCATGGATGGTACCAAATCAAAACATAAGACAAAAAGCTTCTGACCTTATGGAAACTCTATCTAGCAAGGTGCTTTATAGATTTTATGTTAGAAAGGAGTGATACTACAAGGAAATAAAGTCTGTTACAATCTTCGTATTTTGATAAGGACAAAAAAATAGATAAAAGCATACTATAATTGATCTCTAAATTCCAAAATCGAAATAGATACTCTTCAAGCATGTCAAGGCTGATAAAAGTAGGTGAACATGATTCAACCAAAGCTATAAAAATTTGCCTCTAGAAGATCGTACATTGTGGGAGGTTTTCAACAAAAGTATGGATGAGTTATTCATCTAACATAAGGGAGAGGGCAAATGGAAAGATTACTATATGTATCAAACAGACATTCTTGGCCTCTTTTATGCAAAAGTTGAGGTATGAAACTTTTTTTTGTTGAGCAATAAAGAGAATCAAAGCAACAATAAATCAAAGCTTTGCATACCTTTCCATGCCAAATAATCTTTGATGAGAGCTCAGAATCAATAACAAGACTAGTGTTTTTTTCACATGCACATAACATAGAGAAATTTTGGTAAAGAACAAAAGCATATTCCCAAAAACCCTAGCAAGAGAACTTACCTCTGGGCCCAAACAGGAACAACCAGTGCCAACAAACAGCCTTGCTATTATTTATGTATTTTCTAGTGCTTAGATATTTGCACTATTATTGCGGCAACTGCCTTGCCAGGCATGTATGCAAAATGCAGAAGATGAGAAAAGGCACGTGAAGTGTATTAAGTATGCAAAATGTGGAAGAAGCAATTTTCTTCATAATATTCATTATGCATATCAAGGTCATCAACCTATGGCAATTACCTCTAATAATCGTTATTCAATATTGAAGTGCTCATGTAAATCTCTCAGCAAATAATTAGAGTATGAATGGATTTTAAATTCATGACTCAACAGTTCAAAACCTTTGGTATATTTTGTGTGTCAAAAATTGACTATATAACTAGGTCCACACAATGGCCTTAATCAATGAAAGCAATGGCATTAATTGGAAATCCATTACAGTTTTGATTCTTAGAGTAATAAAAGTTCATTGATGTCTACACATACTTATATCAGTCCAATTCATTGTCCTTCTAACAAGTTGTATTGTCTATTCTTTTACTGAGTCTAGCACAAGGTGATGGTTAACAAATCTTAACTTGAAGTCCTTAGAATATAAAAAAGTGTACTTGTAGAAGTCTTCTACTCGTTGCCCCAAAATCTTTCAACGAAAGTAATGCTCAAGTCTCTTTTTAGTTAGGATCTCTCTTTGCTAAAGAGATTAAATAGTTTATACATAGCTTAATGTTCTTCCAATCTTCAATTGACACAATAGTTTTATGTTTCTTCCTTCAACAGGTAACAAGAATCTTCTTCAGAAACAAACCCAAGTATGTTGATGTTTTGTACAAAAATGCATTTTGGAATAGCTATATCTTTAAAGTTTTGCAACGCTGCATATTTTCATTCGGTTGCTTTGGGATTTAGAAGGAATAATTTGAGCAGTGTGAGGATTGTGATTTTTGAACATTGCTGATAATTAACCATGAAAGGGCCTTAACTTATTTTGAAAAGTCCTCAGTTGTCCTCCTTACTTTTCCCAGCTTTTTTCCTTATATCCAATATTCATATAGGAAACTTTGTTTGGGACTAGACTGATGCTTTCGAGTTTCAAATACAAATACACATCCACCTATTTTCAATAATATGATCTTAGAAAATCCATATTAATTTGTCATAAAATTAGTGTTTCTATAAATAATTTAATACCCATTACAAGGCTATAGGTTGTAACTTGGAAACAAAAAATAAAAAAACGAGATGGAACACTAAGCTTTAGTGCCATAGCAAAAAAGGGTCATACTAAAATGCCAATAATCTTTGAGAATCTATGCTCAAATTTTCAAATTTATTCAGTACAAAATATTCAGAAAAAGATCTTTGTTGGCAATAAGAAATCCAAAATTGGACACGATGGCCACAAGACATGACATTCATTCCGTTAAGCTTATTGGTTTAAATTAATGGCCAGAGAGATATTGATTATCTTTGAATCCCAGGGACAAAAACAACTTTTAGAGTTCTTAACATCCAAGAAAACTTTTTGAGTTCTTAACATGCAAGAGTTTTTCCCTGAGAGATTAAAACCTTGTCCGCTAAAATATGCCAAAAGCCAAAAATCACATAATCACTCATTTAACGTTGAGAAGAAAGTACATAGTTGAAGAGAAAGGAGATGCATTGAAGATACTTGAGCTTATATTTGTGATGCACGACTTGGTTGTGATGTAACAAGCAACATATGTCTGTTGGGGTTAAAGCCTTAATGGGTTAACCTACTTGTATATGATTTTATAATTTGCTGGCATAATTCTTCCCTGTATATTGCTAATTTGTTTGGCAAAATGGTAGCCCTAAATGTAGATATATTTCACAGGGCATATGTGTGTGATTCTACAAAGTGCTTAATCAGAGTTTGATAGAATTTTCCTTTTAAATAATATGGAATCACATTGTCTTTGCATCAACAACTCAATTTTAAAATATTAAACTTAAAGCTTGACTGCAAATATATTAAAAATAATAATTTCTGACCTGTAATATAGTCACAGCTGTAAATTGGTCTGAACTTACTATATATATGTGTGTGTGTGCGCGCGCTGATGATATCCTCGATCTAGGCGTCACCAACTGAAGAATCTTTTAGCCCTCAAAATAATATGATTTCCCTTGGGGAGGTGGTACTGTCTACTCATAACTTGGCGGCTGTTTTCTATAGTTTCCAATGAAGCCTCGGAGAGTGAGGGTAAGAAAAGACCTCACTAAGCCAATCTATCAAAATTGCTCGCATTTTCTCATTTATGTCTGATTGGAGAGGCATGTAATCTGGAGGAACGCAGCTAATGATCTGTTATGAGTTTTAAGCTTTTAAACTATTAGTAATTACTTGCAACCAGATACCAATCTGGAATATTAGAAAGTAACACTTTCTACCAACAAAACCAAGGATTTAGTTGGTCTGTTGACAGAGCTTAAGTACTTGTATTTCCTCACTCGAATGACTTAAAATGGTAAAACAAAGCGCCGAGCCTGGTTCAACTATAATACATAATCGTTTTGAAATATTTATTTTCAAATATGCTATTTCTATAAGTGAAGATACCTATATATTTTTTAACACACTTATTAATCCAAATTTTCTTGGCAATCTTCTATTAGTCTGCATTCACGATTGCAGGATGTCAGAGATGGTATCTCTCTAGATGTTGCTATGTCAGAACATATAGCGCAGGTCTGTGTATTACAGTGGTGTAGGTTTTATAATACTTTTACCATGTTGTGTTGCATGTAAATTGTATGTGTGAGCAAAGAATGTACACAGCATTTTGTACCAGTTACGACTGTTAACAGACAAAAATAGTTTACATGCCCTGTCTATGCTTCTCTGTATTTCATACATCCCTGTTAGTATAGTTGCAAAATTATTACAAGTATTTTGTTCAAAGAATTATTTTGTACAGTTAGCTGTGAAAAGTTCTAGTAACAGCAGAGACAAGTATTTTGTTAAAGTATTTTGCACAATTACTTGCAGCAAACCCTAATAAAGGCTTTCAACTTCTAACTTGTTCTGCTCATGTGGCTGCGTCAAAACTTTAATTGTCATTCTCTTCTACTTTCTGCATTTCTTAATAATTTATAGACTATAATTGAATTTTTTTAGCTTTTAATTTTAATCTATCCAGGTATTTGCAATAGACCCTGACAACCCTAATAAAATTTTGCTAGTTTGTTGAAGGATTTTTTTATTCTTTGTCTGCCTCTGCAAGAGAAGTTTTAATTTTGACATAAATTTTGACATACAATTACTAAAGTGAACTGAGAATTTCCCTAAACACTAAGAAATGAAAAAGTAGTTAAAGCTAGCTCTCCAGACAATATTGGGCTCCGTTCCAGAAATACTAGTAACCCATATTCGCAACACGGGGTCAAAGTTATGTTGGCCATGAGTGTTTGATATCATGAAAGAAATATTTGTGAATACTGATTTCTGATTCGCGCATTGTAATTACATTAATCACCAGTTAATGAGAGAGGGCTCCGCAATAGTGCCTGTTGGCAGGAACTAATAATGGCAGTCTACAGCATGGGAAAAAGCTTAAACCCTAACTGCCAACTGTGACCTATAGCCTCCAGTAATCGTCAGATATAGGTGTCCCGAGACCCTGTTTCTCCTGCTCAAGGCCTATGGAATCGTGCATTCTCTCCCGTTGAGAATCGTGCAAGCCTCTACAGACCGTCAACAACAGCAATGGTTTAATGCCACCAAATTTGGTAAAAACATTTCGCTTAAAAAATAGGCAAGTTGAACCACCTGATAATATTAATTGTTCCTTCTTCCACTGCTTTGACTGCTCAACTTACATTTTTATTTACTTTGGCACTGCACAAGCAAGAGATGTTGGTCTCTTCCTATTATCTCTCTTAAAAAGATTTATACTTATTGGTTTCTCTTTTACTCCTTTCTAGATCAGTCTTTTCACAAGAACCATTGCCAGTTGTACTACTTACTTATACAACGATTCATATATTTGGGTCTGGTTTAACATCAACACAACAGACCAACAATTTCAGTTCTGATTTAAGAGTAGGAATACACAGAACTCGACCCTACTCACAAATTTCTTGTTTATAACTTCACTTTGTTCTGAGATAATAACTGTAGGTGTTCTTTACAAATTTATATGCCCATAAAGTCCATTATACATTTATTTATTTCTTAGATGGCAAAGATTACAATGGTATTAAAGTTTATAATTATAGTGTATCCATGCTTGGAATTCGGGTTCTTATTTCATTTTCTAGGTTTTTCATATCTTAAATAATCATATATATGGCTATTAGAACTACTTGTTTTTCTATGAGCCATAGTATAAAGCTATAACTATATTGTAAAGAATATTAAGACCTTTATTTGCAAGGTTACAATTTATTGCAAAAGATTAGGTGAGCTCTTGAGATACATGTGTTTCAACCTTGCAATTTTCAGTAAATAGTTTCAAATATAGTTGGGAGGTTTCCCATATGTCTGTGCCTTGGAAAAAGGTATATGAGTTGTCAAAAGATGCCTTGTCCATAGTATAATATAGGAGGGCCATTTTTAGAGATTATATGACACATTTTATGTTAGTTATGAGGGTCAAAAATAGGGGATAAGAGTTTGGATGTGAGTAACTACTTTTAACCTAGTTTTCTTATCTTGGGAAAACAAATGTCAAGGGTGGGCAACACGTGTCATGGAGGTTTTTTCCATGGTATTGTAAAACCACAAATGGTTTCTAGGTTGTAAAATTCCTATATAATGAGAGCTTGGGGAGGAGTTTGTATTGTGGAGTTTGGTTTGCAAGGCTGGGTGCTAGAAGGATGCTAGTGAAGTCTCTCTGAGCTTGAGTTGAGGTGATGCTCAGATTGTAAGAACTTGTATTGCAAGTGTGTTGTAATCTCTTGTTGATTTGTTAATACATTATGCAGGTTTTAGAGTGTGGGGTTTTTCACCCGTATGGGTTTTCCCCACGATAATCACTGTGTTATATGTTTATTGTTTTATTTCTACTCTATGTGCTTTTTTTAATCTTTGTAATAGTTAACTTGAAATTTGCATAATCGTCCTCTCAAGATTAGTGTAGGAAGAATTTTCGCACATCTTTTCTTCCTTACAAGTGGTATCAGAGCCTGGCCAGTTTTGGTTCTATTTGTTGGGTACAGGGTTTTTTGAGCTAATCAAGGTTTGAGTGGGAGCTTGTGTAGAGTATTTCATTTCTGTATTGCAGGATCGTAAAGATGGAAAGCATATCAAGGAGGATTGATGTAGAGAAGTTTTCTTGCACAAACTTTGAAATGTGGAAGCTGAAGATGGAAGATCTATTGATTGATCGAGATCTATGGGATGTGGTCGATGAGAATAAGTCGAGGCCCGCAGATCCGACTTTAGCTGTACAATATGATGCAATGGATAGAAAAGATAAAGGTCTCATAAGATTGTTCCTTACAGACTCAATTCTGATTAATTTCCACTAAGAATCTGCTGCGAAGAAGCTTTGGAAGAAGCTAAGTGAGATCTACCAAGCAAAATCACTTGTGAATAAAAAAAATTTTGAAGAAGTTGCATTCCTTGAGAATGGAAGAAGGTGGACGAATTTCTGAGTATCTAAAAAGTTATAATATGTTGGCGACTCATTTGACCTCAGTTAGGGTACCAATGGATGAAGAAGAAAGGTGCCAAATCTTGCTATGTTTGCTGCCAGACTCATGGGATAGCCTTGTGATGGCCATAGGGACCACTGCAATTGTCTTGAAGATGGAGGATGTTGTTGGTTCTCTACTTTCTGAGGAGATGAGAAGGAAGGTTTCTCTGAATTCCAAAGAGGCTTTGAGTGTTCAAGGAAGACCAAATGAAAGAGGCAAGAATGAAAAGCAAAATGGCCATTCTAAGTCCAAGAATAAGGGGAGATCAAAATCTCCTGGTAAGTCCAAGGCAATTTGCTAGAATTGTGGAAAGCTCAAACATTTCTGAAAGGACTGTAAAGAAGAAAAGAAGAAAAAGAAGAAGAAGCAAGATTCTAATTCTGAGTCCAAGAAGGAAGATGGAGATGCTTTTATTGCAGCCTTGGCCACTCGTGCAGGTGACAATGCATGGTTTATAGACTCAGGTGCATCTTTCCACATGACTCCTATTAGAAACTGGTTTAGTAAGTATGAAAAGTTTGATGGTGCTAAGGTGTATTTGGGTGATAACTCCTTTCTTGATATTGTTGGTCGTGGAAGTTTTCATGTTAAATTTTTTGATGGTGGAACTAGAAGATTTGATGGTGTCTTGCATATCTCGGGACTAGCAAGGAATTTGTTATCTATTAGCAAACTAATAGATGCAAATGTGCATGTACAGTTTTCTAAAGCAGGTGTGAAAATAGTGAGAGGTGCTATGGTAATAGCAAGAGGAAGTAGAATGGGTACATTGTACCAGCTTGATGCATGCACAGTTGAGTGCAATAGCACTTCTGATAAGACTGTGATAAAGACTATGTTGGAAAAGGAGAGGGTGTATCTTTCAGTAGATGGTCATGGTTTTTGGGTACCCAAGGGTGCTCTGTCTACTGAATCAAAGTTGCTTGTAGAGAAGACAATGTTGTGGCACTAGAGACTCGGCCACATAGGTGAGAAGGGCCTACGAACTTTGAAAAATAAGAACCTTGTTAATGGTTTGAATGATTGCAATCTTGAATTTGATTTTTGTGAGCATTGTATTTATGGAAAACAAAACTGCATTCAGTTTTACTCCAGTTCTTATAAATCTTCAAGTGCTTTGGATCTAATCCATTCGGATGTATTTGGTCCAGTTGATGTTTCTTCTATTGGTAAATTGGTTTATTATGTTTCTTTCATTGATGATTTCAGTAGAAGAACATGGGTTTATTTTCTTAAGAGCAAAGTTGAAGTTTTCAGTTGTTTCAAAGAATTTAAAGCAATGGTTGAGTTGCAGACTGGAAAGAAGATTAAATGTTTAAGGATAGATAATGGCGGTGAATATTGCTCCAATGATTTTGACACATTTTGTAAAGATTGTGGTATTAAGAGATAGAAGACAACTTCATATTCTCCAAAACAGAATGGAGTTGCAGAAAGAATGAACAGGACCTTGATGGAGAAGGCTAGGAGTATGCTACGTGGTGCTGGTCTAGAACAAAAGTTATGGGCTGAAGCTGTAGCCATTGATTGCTACCTGATAAACAGGTCTCCTACATCAGCTCTTGTTGATAAAATGCCAATGGAAGCGTGATTGGGCCACAAGCCTTCACTTAGTCATCTGAGAGTTTTTGGTTGTGAGGCATATGCTCATTTACCAAAGGAGAAGCGGACAAAACTGGATAACAAAGTTGTTAAATGTATATTCATTGGATACAGTTATAGTGTGAAAGGATACGAGCTTTGGGATCCTATTGCACAAAAGGTATTTTATTCCAGAAGTGTTATTTTTAAAGAAACTAAGTCTTCTTCTACTACAATGCAACCAGAACAAAAGGAAGAAAAGAAAGATGTGATTCAACTGCCTGCTACACTTGAAAAAGTTGAATCAAGGCCCTTAGAAAGACAGGAGGTTGATGAGAGCTCTACGAGTTCTGAATCATCAGAGGAAGAAGAAGAACCTAAACCTAAACTTGTTCGAAGGTCTACTAGACAAAGAAAACCACCTAAAAGGTATGGATATTCTCCTGATGATTGGAGATGCATATTTGCTTTGAATGCTAATATTGATGAACCGAAATCTGTAGAAAAGGTTCTTGGTATGAATGATTCAGAGTCCAAGAAAATTGCCATGGATGAAGAGATTGCAGCTCTTAAGAAGAATGACACATGGGACCTTGTACCATTGCCTGAAGGACGAAATCCTGTTGGTTGCAAAAGGTTACTCCCAGGTTGAGGGAGTAGATTATGGTGAGATTTTTTCTCCTGTAGCCAAAATGACATTCATTCATCTCTTGCTTTCTATTGCAATAGCTTATGATCTAGAGGTCAAGCAAATGGATGTAAAAACTGCTTTCCTTCATGGAGATTTGGAGGAAGAAATTTATATGACACAACCAGAGCACTATGTGGTAAAAGGTAAAAGTAATTTGGTATGTAAGTTGAATAAATCCTTGTATGGTTTAAAACAAAGTCCTAGGATGTGGTACCAGAAGTTTGATACACATGTATTGAGTTTGAGGTTTGTGCGGTCTAAATCTGATCACTATATATATTACAAATCTAATGGTGATTGTTTCCTAGTTATTGCCTTGTATGTTGATGACATGTTGTTTGTTGTTTGTTGGTTTGTAGTTTTGATTGCAGAATTAAGATCTTGGTGCAATGAGACACATTCTGGGAATGGAAATTGTAAGAGATAGACAAAACAAAAAGCTTTGGCTAGGCCAGAGTAAATATGTTGGTACTATTCTAAGAAAATTTAATATGCAAGATTCTAGACCATTGAGTGTTCTTGTTATAATGGGAACAAAGCTTTCTAGTTCATAGTGTCTTACATCCCCATTGGAGATGGAAGAGATGAGTCAAGTACCATACCAAAGTGTTGTTGGAAGTTTGATGTATGCTATGGTCTGTACAAGACCAGATATTGCCCAAGCAGTGGGAGTAATTTCCTGTTACATGCCTAATCTAGGAAGAGAACATTGGGATGTAGTAAAAGGAGTTTTTAGATACTTCTGTTAGAACATCATGGGAAAAAACTTAGGCATCCCGAGACCATGTTTCTCTTGCTCAAGGCCTATAGAATCGTGTGTTCACTCCCGTTGAGAATCGCGCAAGCCTCTGCAGACCGTCAACAACAACAATGGTTTAATGCCACCAAATTTGGTAAAAAAATTTTGCTTAAATAATAGGCAAGTTGAACCACCTGATAATATTAATTGTTCCTTCTTCCACTGCTTTGACTGCTCAACTTACATTTTTATTTACTTTGGCACTGCACAGGCAAGAGATGTTGGTCTCTTCCTATTATCTCTCTTAAAAAGATTTATGCTTATTGGTTTCTCTTTTACTCCTTTCTAGATCGGTCTTTTCACAAGAGCCATTGCCAGCTGTACTACTTACTTACTTATACAACGATTCATATATTTGGGTCTGGTTTAACATCAACAAAATAGACCAACAATTTCAGTTCTGATTTAAGAGTAGGAATACACATAACTCGACCCTACTCACAAATTTCTTATTTATAACTTCACTTTGTTTTGAGATAATAACTGTAGGTGTTCTTTACAAATTTATGTGCCCATAAAGTCCATTATACATTTATTTATTTATTTCTTAGATGGAAAAGATTACAATGGTCTTAAAGTTTATAATTATAGTGTATCCATGCTTGGAATTCGGGTTTTTATTTCATTTTCTAAATTTTTCATATCTTAAATAACCATATATCTGGCTATTAAAACTACTTGCTTTTCTATGAGCCATAGTATAAAGCTATAACTATATTGTAAATAATATTAAGACCTCTATTTGCAAGGTTACAATTTGTTGCACAAGATTAGGTGAGCTCAGTCCATAATCAAGAAGTATATTTCAATTCCAACACACCTTATAGAATACAATTCTGTTGAAAATACTTATAATTCTAAAATCAAGATTTTAATTAGAATATACTTAAACAATATAATAAATTACTTTCATTTGTTTGCTATTGATCATCAAAACAGTGGGAATAAAATTAGTATACAAGTATTGGGCATCCTCCTTGGCATGCAGTCATTTCTTCCTTAGTGAACATCAAAACAAAAAACAATGGGAGTAAAGTCTTAAGCAGGTGAAAGGAGGGGAAATCAAGACAAAGTGCCCAAGTTTTCCACAAAAGCTTGAAAGTCAAGCAAGTGAAATTAAGACAGTGTAAACCCACACGGAAATGATTTAGTCAAGTCAATATATGGTGATATTGTAATAAGGTAGCAAGTTTTAATTGAAATATTCTTAGGAGAACAGATCTACACCAGCCTGGAATAGAGAAAACGTAAGAGAACAGACCTGTAATATATGGGCTATATATACCCAACACACCTTATTTAATTTCATCCTTCTATCTTGTATCTTATTTCTTGGTTGCACATATATCCAAAGCCATGGCTTCTTCTTCTTCATCCAAATCCAAAGCTGTTTTAACTTTAATTCTCTGCATTCTTCTTATCATCGCTCTCTCCTTTCCCCAGCCAGCACAAGGTATTATTATCTAAAACAGCTTGCTTAATGTTTGTTATTTATATTTTATTGTTATTCCAGTATTGAAAGAAATCAATTGTGTATGTGCAGGGAAATTTTTACGAGGATTACTTGGGCGAGGAGGGTATAACCGGGAGGAGTCCAGTGCTGACGCACCATAAGAATTAGTATCTACTCAGCTTAGTACTTAAATAAAATGGATTAAGCACTGCTTAATCATCTGATGTGATAATAATGGGATTGTTCCCTTGAACTGGACATGGATGCTTATTTACTTTATAGTATAATGGAAATTAATTATTAAATTTTTATGGTCTGGTTATTTTTATAGATTTCTAATTTTAGAAATATTATATATACTGATATAGATGGTTTTTTATATAATTTTAAACTTTTGTAAAGATTGTGAATGAAGATAAATATGCATACAAATTATCGTGCATTATAAACCGTATAAGTAAATAAAGAAAGAATTCTTCTTGCTACAGTTTTGAGAATATTAATAAACCGTTTTTGTTGGCTTCAAGTTTCTCTATTGTTGTGATAAGTGATAGTTGAACGAGTCATCTGAGAAGAAGGCTGCAAATTACAGAAAATACTGAAATTTGAGAGTGCATGGGGACTTATGAGGAGGTACCCATGACCCCAGCTTCTACTGCTGAGTGGGATGAGAGGGAGAATGCAAGCCAGCTATTATTATTGCTATTGTTCATGGATTTCACTACCAACCAAGAGGATATGATTAAACAAATCAATTACATATTGTCTACAAAATTAGTTAGACAGTGAAAAACTGGAAAACAAAACTAACCCAAGCTATAAGACTGATAACCAAGGGTCAAAATTCTAATGATAACAATTACAAATGAATCAAAATCAATCTGTTAGATGACCAGAGCCCAAGGCACAACGAAAATCCCTATCTGAAAAATATTGTCACAGATAAATTGACCCAAGGAATTGCTAATAAGATGATAAGCACTCTAAAACTTACGGGACGGCGATGAGGAGCATCGTTGCCTAGTTGGATCTCCTTGTGGTTTGGGGTGGTTGTGTGGGGGACGGGGTCCCTCCCTTCTTTTCATGTTTGCTGTCGTACTGGTTGCTGGTCGTTGGAGATTTTGTGGGCGGAGTGTTCTGCTCTTCCGATGGCTCCACAGGGGTTTCCTTGGTTCCTTCCCCTGTCAGAGCGAGGTTTGTGTTTGGGGTGGTTGAATAGCTGGGGCTTCGAAAAGGCTTGTTCCTGCTGTTGTGCAGTCATCTTCGGGTTTCTCTCTCAATTTGCATACACGGGGTTCGGATTCCTGTTTTGTGGTTGAGAGCTCTAAATTCAAGAAGGTGAATGGTTGTTTACCAAGGAGTCAGAATAGGCCTGGTTATCTCTCATGAATGGGTTCAGGAGAACTTTTTGTATTGGAGCCAACATGTATTGATTTGTAAGTTATTGGGATTCGTGTTCCTCTTTCGGCTTTGGAGTCCTGGATGCATCGATCTTGGCAGATTGAGGGTGATTTTGAGATTTTGATAGTCGGGAATGGCTATTTCTTGGTTGATTTCTCATGTTTCGGATAAAAATCGAGTCTTTGGGGGAGAATAATGTTGGCTTGTTTATGTAGTCCTGGCATAGAGGATTTAATGCGGCAGAGGATTTGCCTTCACGAGTTCTAGTGTGGGTTCGTCTGCTATGGCTACCATTGGAATTTTGGTGTTTGCTCGTATCTGTGCTGAGATTTATTTAAGCAATCCTTTGCTAGATTCTTTGGAAATTTGTATTGGCAATGCTTTGTGAGTTCAACAGTTGGATTACAAGTCCCTCATTTTTTGATGTCGTCTCTGTCATGAGTATGGGCACCTTCAGCGTTAATGTCCTCGGACATCTAGAAAGGCTAGGGTTTCTTCTTCTCCTTCATCTGAGCCTTCGATGGACAAGGGTGCTAAAGACAAACAGTCTATGGCTGAGGGGGGTCCCAATAAGGATGACTTTTTTCCTGTTAAGTCGAAGGCTAAGGGGAGGGGAAAGAAGCGGGTCTTCAAGGATAGACAGAATGATCAAGAATTCAACTGTTTTGAGCTCTTGGATAATCAGGCCTTGGAAGATGGGATTCCTATTGAGATTTTGTCTAGGGCTACTGGTATGGATACAGAGCTGGAGCAGGCAATTGTGGTGAAAGATAATTATAGGGTCTTGGACAAGGGAGGTTTTGGGCTACCTGATGATTCTGATAATTTGGAGGATGATATTTTTTTAGTGGACCTTGCTAAGGAGGTGTTGTCTTCAGCTCACGATCGGGGATCGGTTCCTGATCTGAGGATGTTGCAATGCCCTCTCAAGAAGGGGCATTTTGAACATTCCTCTAAAGTTGATCGTAAGAAGGATGAAGACGGTGAAAGCAGGGTATTTTAAGACCATTGATGCCCACTTTGCTCAATCTTCTTCATGATTATTCTTTCTTGGAATGCAAGGGGGTTGAATAGCCCCTCCTGTCAGAAGGCTATTCAGGATTTGATTGTGGTTCATTCACCTGATATCTTTTGTGTTTAGAAGACTAAGCTTCAAGTAGACCTCATGCTTCAATATGCTCCTCGTATTTGGTTTTCTAGTCAGTGTCAGTGTATTGGCTCCAAGGAAAGTTACGAAGGTTTGGCTCTTTTCTGGAATCCACATAAGATTGGTCCTCACTGGTGGATCTCTAGCTAGTCCTCTATCTCGGTGGCGGCTTTGCTTTTAGAATCTGGTGAGACAATTTTACTCAATAATGTTTATGCTCTGATTGACATTTGTGGTAAAATCTAGCTTTGGGCCCATATCCAGTATCTTAGGTTGTGTGCTCCTTATCTGCCTTGGATCTTAGCTAGAGATTTCAATCATGTTTTGTGCTTGGAGGAGAAACAAGGGGGGCTACCTAGGTTGGAACATGCTTCAGATATTTTTCAGGAAAATATGGATACTCTTTCTCTTGTTGATGTTAAACCCTCTAAAAGTATTTTTACTTGGACCAGTAGAAGGAGTGGATCAGAAGTGATGTCTAAGCGGTTGGAAAGATTTCTTGTCTGTGTTTTTGGGGTTGGGGGAAGTTTGGTCACTTACTCGAAGCTTCTTGATTGGTGCCGCTTTGATCATTGGCCAATTAAGCTTTCAGCTTATTTTCCTATTCCTAAGAATCCGCCTTTTAAATTTTACCTTATTTGGCTTTGTATGATCTTGTTGCTCAATGGTGGCGAGATGGGGCCCCTACGTATGGTACAACTATGTATTCCTTTGTCAAGAAGCTTTAGTATGTCAAGTACCATCTTAAGCATTGGAATAGGTCATCTTTTGGCAATTTAAGGGCCAAGAAAAGGGAAGCACAGGAGCATCTTGCTCTTATTACTCGGCAAATAAGGGATCTGGGATTTTTAGAGGCTCTTCGGCAAGATGAGTCCTAGGCTCTTAAACTGGTGGAGGAGTGGGAGCTTCGCGAGGAGATATTTTGAAAACAAAAGGCTAGAATTGATTGGCTTCGGGAGGGGGATAGGAATACTGCTTTTTTTCATCACTCTGTGCAGGCTCGAAGGAATAAGTGTTATATTTCATCTTTAGCTAATTCTGAAGGTGTTATGATTTCTTCGCAATAGGTTGTGTCTAGAGAGGCTCAAGAATTCTATTCTGCTATGTTTACAGAGGATTCTCCTCCTGTGGAGGCTACTAAAGATATGGTTCTTGTTTGTATTCCTTCTTTGATCTCTAATGATTTGAATGCACTGCTTACTCATCCAGTTACTTTGTCTGAGGTGGAGGAGATTGTGTTTGGAATGAATAAGTGGAAAGCTCCTTTCCCTGATGGTTTCCCGGTTGAATTTTTCCAAGAGTTTTGTGATATTGTGAAGCTAGATTTGTTAGAGTTTGTGCGGGAGTCTTTTAAGATAAAACAGATGCTTCATGCCCTACATGCTACTTTTCTAATCCTTATTCCTAAGAAGGGCGGTGCTCATAGACTTGAATCCTTTAGACCTATTGTGCTAGACTTGAATCCTTTAGACCTATTGCGCTCTATAATGTGGCATACAAGATTATTACAAAATTGATTGTTGATAGGCTTAAATCTTGTTTGCTAGTTATTATCTCTGAGGAACAAGGTGGCTTTGTGGAAGGTCGTCGGATTTTGGATGGGGTGGTGGTTGGTTCTGAGGTCATTCATTCCATGGCGACCTCTAGAGATAGGTCTATGTTCATCAAGCTAGATATGGCCAAAGCACATGACAAGTTCAAATGGAGTTTTCTTCAGAAGATTTTGTTGGTTTTTGGTTTTTTAGCAGATTGGGTGAGTTGAACTATGAGCTGTGTGACTTCTTCCTTATTTTTAGTTATTGTGAATGGTGAACCTTCAGGGATTTTTGGTGCTACCAGGGGTCTTCGTCAAGGGGATCCTCTCTCTCCTTATCTATTTATTATTTCAGTGGAGGGACTGAGTAGGTTTCTTAAATTCCAAGTTTCTCAAGGCTTGATTCATGGTTGGCACTGGGGTCGGGTCTGCCAATGCTTTCTCATCTCTAGTTTGTGGATGACACCTCTCTCATCATGGGGTTGTCTCATATTCGAGAAGCTGAATCTTTTAGGCAAGTTTTGGATATCTATCTTGCTACTTCGGGTCAAAAAGTGAAAGAGCATAAGTCTTCTATTTTCTTCTTCCTCAGGCTATCCAGCAGCGGATTGCATCTATTTTGCGGTTTCAAATGGGGTCTCTTCACTTTGTCTATTTGGTTATTCCTCTTGTTGTTGGTCGCCAGCCTAGGTCCTCTTGGCAGATGTTGTTTGATAAGTTAAGGAAGAAGGTAACTCATTGGACTCATAGGTGGTTGCCTAAAGCTGCTATAGTTACTCTGTTCAAGTCTGTTATCCAGGCCCTCCCCATCTATAGGTGCTTTGTTCAAGTGGCCCCAATTTATTTTCTTACAAAATTTGATGCTCTCTCTCGTCAATTTCTATAGAGTGGCAATTTGTTGGCTACTAAGTGGAGCCTTGTTAAGTGTGAATTTATATGTACACCGAAGCAGGAGGGTGGTCTTCAATTACGTTCTTCTATCTTGAACAGACAAGTTCTTGCTACTAAGATATACTAGCATTGGTGTACTCATCAACACCAGTCATGGGCCCATATTCTCAATCAAAAATAACTTAGAGGCGTTGCTTCTTTTGAGGTTCCTCGTTATCCTCTAGAGGGAAGTGATTCTATGATTCAGCATACTCTGAAAGTGGGGGCTCAGTTGATTAAGCGTGCGCTTTTTCTAGATTTGTCATTCTGGGTCACAAGCACTTTTTTTATTAGATTCTTGGGATGGTCACCCACCTATTCTCTCTTTGTGCCCTCACCTTCGGTCTCTTTGCAATGTTTTTACTACGATTGGCTAGGATACTATTGAGCATTATAAGATTGCAGGGCATTGTGGTTTGGTTGTTACCTACCATTGGAAGCAGCCTTCTGATTGGTCACTTGGAGGGTCTGAGGATGAAAGGTGTGAGATTGTTCAGCTTCTGGCTTCCCTTGTTTGTAATTATTTGCGGGGTTCTGATGTTTTGGCTTGGAATGGTCCTGATGTGTCTAGGAAGTACTCTGTGTATGTTGGTTATAAACAACTAGATAGGTAGTTCTTTGGGGATATTGAGGTCTGGTGGTGGAAGAAATTTTGGCGTAATTTGCCTTGGCTCAAATGTAATTTCTTGTGGTTGGTAGCTCAAAACTGGTGTCTAACTTGGGATAATTTGTGCAAGCATGGTTTGAACGGTCCCTCAATGTGTGTTCTCTGTTGTGATGTTGTGGTGAGTGTCTCTCATATCTTCTTTCAATGTTCTTATGCTAGGGAGATTTGGCATTTTTGGTGGAGGGTGTGGAATTTTCCCTATAGGCATGTCTCCTCATGGGCTGAATTTGTGGATCGGTGGGGCAGGGTCCCTGTTTCTACTTCCTTCATTCAATATGCTTGGGCTATTGGAACATTGTTTATTATCTGGAACCTTTGGTTGGAGAGAAATTATCGGATTTTTCAGGATATGAGGTTGGCGGCCCCTCACTTGTGGTGGAAGATCTTACATTTTTGTGAAGAAATTGTTGCAGCTAAATGTGATATCAGTGAATCGGTGGCTCCATTGTTGAATTCTAAAATAATATCTTTATGAGGCAAGTACTGATGATAAATATATTTTTGCGAAATGCTGATAAAACTCTCCAAAAAGAGGCTGTACAATCTTATTGAAAATCTGCATAAAGGAAGCAAACTTATTTCAAGATTTAGGTGCCACTTTTCACACGGAAACCTGCCATTTCGATTTGTGAATGCTATGCCTCCATTGTTTGGAATCGAAAATGACTTTTCGACAGCTCATAAGGATGTTAAATGCGTTCCAATAGCTGTTCATATTAATAAAAATGAATACTATTCTCCCCTTCAAAATAGATAATTTGACTGTCAAAATAGTCAAAGAGGTTGAAGCATTTTAAATTATTATTTCATCTCATTGGGATTAATAATTTGTCACCTTCAAACAACATATTGTATTTTATACTAATTACGGCCAACAGTTGTGAAGGACTTGTATTTATACACTTGCCTTTTATCGTTCTTTCCTTATTGCCACGTAATAGGAAAGTGACCAAGTTTAAATTTCAATCTAAAAACAACTCAGATCTTCCACTTATGTAATTACGAAGAATGCCGCGTGTCTTATATGAGATGCACCGGCTGACTTTTACAATCAATGGCTCAAATCTCTTAATCTCTTAAAGTGAATTTCATAGTATAATTAGCAATTTTAGAAATTCTAGCACATAGCTTTTAGTGGACAGAAATGAATTAAGCTCATTTGCAATAAAATTGTATTTCATATGGCTTGCTTCATTTTTACTTTATATAAACTTTTTTATGTATTATAATTATCAATATGTATATTATAATAAGATTATCTTTTATATATAATAGATACATCATATAATTATATAACAAGTGCCACATAATGACGAGTACTTGTCTTGTTAGTTGAAATAGTAATTTATTAATTGTAACTAATATATTCTTAAATTTTATTTTATTTTTTTTATATTATTATTTTTTGTTAATTTGTAGTTGAAAAAGTAATTTATTAATTGTAACTAATATATTTTTAATTTTATTTTATTTTTTTTATATATTATTGATACAATTTGTGATCGCATTGATACCTAATTTTTTTTTATCTATATTATAAACTTTGTCATGATACATGCAAAGTTTGGGGGATTTTAAAACAATAATATCTATAATTATAAAATATTTCATGAATAACGTATTAATAACTATATTTTAGTTATGATATGTGAAAGTTTTTACTCGTCAAGAAAATATGTAATTACCACTTTCAAAAAACCTGAGATTATGCGTTGTTTCGAGAAACCCGTCTAAGAGGCAAAACAATATTAGCCAATCGTTTGCAACAAAAATACTTTTTGTAAATTATAATGTTAACAAATGTGCATCTATACCATAAAATTAATTAAAAAATTTTAAAGAAAGAAAAATAATTGCTTTTTCATTGGTCTAAATAATTTTTTTTAATAACACAACAAATGAATTTTCATTACTATAGTATTGCCTAAGGGCAAGTACTAATAATATAATTATATCATAATTATTATTAAATTTTTAAAATATATAGATAAATAGTAATAAGTTTTTAATAATATTATTAATAATTATTATTCATAGAAAAAATGAATTAAATAAACTAATAAATTAGTGATTTGTTTTTATTTTTCAATAGGTTTCATTTCATTTTGAAATTTTAAACTTGTTTTAAGTTGTAACTTTTAATAATATGTTGAAATATTAATAATTATTATTGGTATATAAGTTGAATTAAATAAATTAATAAATTATTTTTATTCTTTTTAAGAAGTTCTATTTTATTTTTATTTTTTTAAGTTTTTTTACTTACAATTTTTAATGGTATAATAATTTATTTTTACCTAAATATTTTATTTGAAATACAATTTTATGTTTAATTTAAAAATATTTTTATTTGTTAATATTGAATTTATATTTTAGTTAGTATTAATGTTGTTTGTAAAATAGTAAGTATATTTTTTAGGTACATATATTATTACAATTTCAATCTAAATAATCTTAAGAAATTACTTTTATTTTTTTATTTAATTATTTTTCAATTTAATTTTTTAATTATTTATCATTCATTTTTTAACTTATTAGTTTTATTAATATTTGGATTTTTATATATTTTTATTTTGCATTTAATTTATATATTTAGTTTTATATATTTTTATCTTTATATCTCTCCATCTCCCCCTTTTTCTCATTTTTTCATTTTTATCTATATTTCTCCTCCTCCCTCTTCCTCTCTCCTTTCATCTCTTCCTCTCTATATATTTATGTCTCTCTCATTAATCTTTTTCCAATTTACACTTTCTTCTCTCTACTTTCTATCTCTCCCTCTCTCTCTCTCCCTATCATGGCCTCCTTTTATATCTCTGTCCTCTCTCTATTTCTCACTTCCTCTACCTCCCTCTCTACTTATTTATATATAGCTATCTCACTTTCCAACTATTGCAAACCTAACACGATCCTATTAATAATACAATATGTAGTTATCTTCCTAATTAAAAACTTTTCTTTTAGTCATGCATAGTTGAATTTAAACTATTACTTTTTGATTGCACAAACATCATCATTAGTGATGTGCCTCTCAATTCTATGACCTCTAACACTTTTGGAGGCAATATTTTCTATTGATGCTCCTTACACACTATTTCAAAAATAATCAACATTTTTTCACTCACCAAAATTTAATGTTAGTAGAATTTGATAAGGGAGTTATGTGAACTTATGGATTTCATATCTTAAATATTATTAGTGTAATTTCTTCACCAAATTCTAGAATGCGTGAGGTAATGAAAGAGAGAATTCTCATAATGCACAAAGCAATGGAGGTTACTCTTTATGTTTAATTTATAGAAAGACCATATAAAAAGAAGAAAAATAACTTGAGATTTCTCCTTTGACCTCTAAATATAGGATATTTGTTAGTTACTAAAAAAATAATCTATATGAAATTAAAACACGATACAATAATATTGCTCAATGAAATTATGTGATTGTGAAAATCTATAATATTTATTTATAAAATAATTAAATTATATATAATTATCTATACTTTTATTATATATAATAGTTATATTATTATATATTATAATTTATAATAAAAATTATTAATTAGAATAGAAATAAAAATTTATATAATATAATTCAATATAGTTATTCAATATAAAAATCAAAGAGTCCAACCTTAAGAATGATATCGATTGATACGGGAAATTGATTGTGCTCTGCAACTAGAGCACGAACCTCGGTGGTGTCGCTGGTTGCAGGATGCCACCACGTGTGAGGGCTCCCTGGCCTTGTTGGAAGCCCTTGAATGATTTATTACTCTCCCTGCAATAAATGGAGCCGAATAAAGGTGACCCCAATAACCTAAAACCGCCCATTCTTTCCTATACGAACGGTCGGGAGCAATGGAAAACATTCATCCAGGTGGTGGAGGGCAAGCGGTTTTGATTCCCTGAAGATGCAAAGTTCGAAGCCGCTCTCCACCATGAAGATGAAGCCAATCTCGCGAGAGCACATGGTGAGGTCTACCCATCCAAACGCATCACCAATAAACCTAACGATTCAATGCTCTCTACCATTTCTTCTGAGATTTCTAGACTTAGGGATTCAACAATTTTTTTCACTGCCTTTGATGTAAATAACTTACCATCCCGTCAATATATGAATAAATGGTTGCAAGATGTGTGGGTCAATAAACTAGGGTTTCACTTTTTTCGTTTTGTAGAATGATTCAAAAGGGTTTGTTTCTAATTTTCTTTGACAATAAGGAAAGCCAAAGAAAAATTGTAAATAAGCAGTTTTGGTCGGTAGAGAATTCATCTTTTAGGGTTGTTCATTGGGACCCTGAGGCTTGTAATGATGAAATTCTTGCCCTTTCTTGCCCGAAATGGATAACCATTAAGAATGTCTCGCCCTTCCTTTGGTCCTGTGTTGACAAAATTGCGGAACCCTTGGGGAAAATTGTAAAAATTGACTCTTCTCCCTTGGTACTCCCTCATCTTGATGCTAGACTTCTCATTGCCTTGAAACCAGGTATGGTATACCCTTCTGAAATTGTTATTCGCCTTAACAATAAAACTTACTGTTGTTCAATTGAGTATATGGGTGGAATTGATGCCTGCCATTTTTGTAAGGTTAGTGGCCATTTTAGAAGTAAATGCCCCTTATTGTCAGATAAACCTTCAAATTCTAAGACTCGTACCTCCAGTCCCCCCTGTAGCTAAAGCCTCACCCTTTGAACCTACCCCCTCGTCACCCCCTCATGTCCCTTCCTCGCCCCCCCTACAGTTTCTCCTTCCCCCTCTCTACTCCCCCCCAACCTTCCCCCTTCCTCCTCGGCCCCCTCGATGACTAACTCCATCCTAGACTATAGCAATGCTATCAAGGAAGCCCTTGCCGCTGCCCATCCTCCTCCCTTTAATTCCACTAAATTTGTTGATACCCCTGCTCATCTCTCAACCCTAAGGACCCTTAATGCCCAACAATTAGTGATGGAAAAACTGAGAAAAGCAACTGAAGCTAGGAAAATTCTTGAGCAAAATCTTTTCAATCAGAAATTGGAAATTGAAGCCTCTTGGTGCCACTTATTTGACCTTGAGGACATGGATAGGGGTGTTCCAGCTATAGCAGATACCATTAACATGGCCTTGGTCTAGGTTCCTGAACTACCCACTGGTAAAGAACTTAATGGACTCAATACTGATGAAACCCCTACCCTGCAAGGGGAAAGGGGAAGACCTACTATGGAGGAGGTCCCAGCAAATACTTTTGGTAATTTAGAGGCCTCTAGGAGAGACCCTGCTAGTGATGTCTCTGATACTGCTAGCACCCCTATTATTGCCCTGAAGGCAGAGCCAACTGCCACTCAAGGTGTGGAGATCAACATAGACCCCTTCACTCCTATGAACACCAACTTTGAACAAGGGCTGGCAGATACTCAAGATGCATTTACTATGGTTAAACACAGAAAAACTAGGAGGAAGAGATCTCCCAAGAACAATAAGGATAGTGCTAACAGGAAGGAATCCATAGGTCTTGAACAAATCTCCGAGGCAAGGAAAAAGAGAGGTAGACCCTCCTCTTCTATTGCATTTGATGCTAACAATATAGAAAACAAAGAGGATTGGCCCAAGTGTTTTGAGGGATTTAAATCCCAAACTGACCCACCCCAACCAGGTGAATCATGCTGAAAATAATATCTTGGAACATCAGGGGCCTTAAGGCCCCTGATCAGAAATACATCATAAAGAGACTTCTTAATGCACATAAGAATATGGATCGCCTCCTCTTGCAGGAGCTAAAAGATGTGGGCTTTACCCTGCAAATTGGTCTCAAATGTATCTAGAGGGTGGCTACCTCTTTTAACACTAACCATACCAAAGGAAAAAGAGGCTCAACCATACTCCTTAGTCCTAAATCAGCCAACAAAGTGGTTAACTGGGGACAATCCCCCTATGCTAGGGCTATATGGGTCTCTATTCAAATGGGGAACCAAAGGTTTGGAATCTGCTCTATCTATGCCCTGAATGACTACAGAGAAAGGGGAGAACTATGGAACTAGCTAACAAGACTAGAGGATATTCCTTGGATTATTTGGGGGGACTTCAATATGGTTGAATCTGCGAATGATAAAAAAGGTGGCAACAAATTTGAATGGAAGGGAATGGAAAGGCTTCAATGGGATACAATGATTAATAAACTGCACCTTTTTGACCCTATTGCTAGAAGAAAAGACCAATTGAACACTATATGGTACACCTGGTGTAACTATCAGCAGTTGAATAAAAGGATCTACTGCAGATTGGACATGCTCTACTTCAATAAATGCCACTTTAAAATTGACAAAGGCCCTAATGGGGATCATTATCTTGTCTCCCCATTTACCCTGTCAGATCACCACCCGATAATAATGGGAATTGACCTCTCCCCATTTGCTCCCCCCACCTCCTCTAGACCTCCTTCATTCATCCTCAAAACTAGACTCCTAGAAGATGAGGACCTCCGCTCTGCCCTGGCCTTTATCAGACTGTTTAACAAAAAGAATATGAATCGGCTCTCTAGAATAGATGAATGAAATACAAACATTAAAACCTAGACCATCCTTTGTCAAACAGTGGGCAAAACGAAGGCAAAGGATGCTAGGAGGATAGAAAGAATACTTCAGGAGGATCTATGTACTGCAGAAATGAATCTTTAGAACTCCCCTAATGATGAAAATATTACCTGCACTCTGATGACAATCAAAGACCACCTCAGGAAGTTTCAAAATCAAAAAATTAAAGGGCTAAAAACCAGGTCCAAACTAAATTGGTTGGACTCAGGAGATAAGGGCTCCAAATTCTTCTTCTATATGCTCAAAGTTAAGGAGGCTAAAGAGAACATCAATGCTATATGGGACAACAACACTCATATCATAGACTCCCAAGGGATCCTAGAATGCTTCTCCCACTATTACCAGAAGCTTTTTACCTCAGATGAAGTAAATGATGACCATAGACATGCTAGAGAGCTCATTAAGCAATTGACCCCATCCAAACTTAATGCTGAGGAATATGAGTTTGTAGGGTGCCCTATCTCAAGAGAGGAAATTGCAATGGCCATCTCCTTTATGGGGAATGACAGATCCCCTAGACCAGATGGATTCCCAGTGGAGTTCTATAAGAAAAACATTGGATGGATTGTAGGAGACCTCCATGACCTATATCTGGAGGCTATTTCCAAAGGAACGCTAGGAAAAGAGATCAACCAAGGGCTTATCAAGCTCATCCCTAAGGAGGGAGACAAGAGTTTGATTAATAACTAGAGGCCTATCACACTACTAAATGTATCTTATAAGATACTAGCCAAAGTAGTAGCCAACAGGTTGATTAGAATCTTGCCAAAAATAATCAAGCCTACCCAAACAGGCTTTGTTAAAGGCAGGTATATCCTTGAGAACTTGGTGACCTGCTGGGAGTCACTTGAATGGGCAAAGGTCTCTAGTCAAAATGGGGCTATGCTCTTAATAGAATTTCAGAAGGCATATGATAGGATAGAATGGGGATTCATAAATCAGATGCTAGCTAGACTGGGCTTCCCGAAGTCCTTCTACAAGATTGTTCAGACACTACTTAGTGATGCCAATGTAGTTTTTGATGTAAATGGATTAAAATCTGACAACATCACCCTCTCCATATCAATTAGACAGGGGTGTCCACTTGCCCCAGCCCTATTTGTCTTGGTTGCGCATGCTATGCACTATATCCTAAAGGACGTCAGTTTATCCCCTAGGGTCAAAGGAATTTCACTCCCTAACAAAGAAGAAATCATCAATATCCAGTTTGCAGATGACACAGCTATTTTTTTCTCCCTGGATGAGAAAAATTTAACATATCTTATTCACAACATTGAATTCTTCTGCAAAGCCTCACGTAGTAGAATTGCCCTTCATAAATCTACCTTGTTAGGTTTGACTGACTCCCCTCCTATCTGGCTGTCTAAGTTTGATCTGAAGTGGGGAGGTCTGAATACTATCATCAGATACCTAGGCATTCCCTTCTCTATGTCCCCAAATTTGAAAGAAATGTGGGAATGGTTCAGAAATAAGGTGGATAAGAAGCTCACTAAATGGAACCGAAACTTCCTTTCCCTAGTAGGTCATTTTTCAGGTATGTCAGAAACTATTATCCTTATATAACATATATTGCTCCTCAGCCTGGTTATTCAATTATTATCAGTTCAACTACATACAAAAACAAATTAGGAACTTTCTCTGGTCAGATGAGAAGGGTAGAAGGAAGCAACATGTTGTCAAATGGGATTGGTGTATCAGATCTAAGATGTAGGGAGGTATGGGCCTCAAAGACATCAAACTCTAGGGAATTGCGTTGGCTACCAAATCGATTTGTAAAGCCCTTGATGGGAACGAACCCTGGAAAGTGCTTGTTAGAAACAATACTCAATGCTCCACCCCAAAAACAGCAGAAAAGTGAAAGAACCTACCCATGGGAGACCTGATTGCAGGGAATTTTGAGGTCTCCCCTGTGGGTTCAGAAGTCTTCAAGTCTATATGGAAGGCTTGGAACCATGTTAGACAATACATCAGCAATAAAGGCATTTTAGATAAGAAGGGATCTCTCAATCTGGGAAGGTCTATATGGTGGAATGCTCTACACAATGGGAAATAGCTAGCCTGTCTTCAAGGATGTTCTGCCCTGAAATGGCACAATCAAGGACTGGTCACATTTGAACACATTCTCGAAGATAGCATTTTGATTCCCTGGGAGACTCTCGGCTCCAAACTCAACCTTCCCCTCTCCCAAGCCAGAACCTACAACATCCTTAAGTCTGCACTTGCTCCCATCCTTCCCTCTCTGAATCCCTCCTCGCCCTCCCCTCTAGCCTCCCTCCGCTAGATAGATGGCTCTCCCCTCCTGCTAACCAAGGCCAAAATGATCTACTCTACCCTTTCTAACTCTGTGGATATTCTTGAGCACCTTAACAACACCTGGAACCTTTCTTGGGATACAAAAAAATGGCATGCTAGCCTCTCGAGATTCTGGTCTAACCCGACTGAGCCAAAAAAAAAAAATTTGCTTGGAGACTCCTGATTCATAAACTGCCACTTAAGGATAACAACGGTGACCCCTATTGTGCAAAATTTGTCATATCCTTGAATCAGTATACCACATTTTTTTCAAATGTCATTTTGCCAAAGAAGTCTGGAATCTGTTTGGTATCTCACTTAGTAACAATTGTTTTTCTGTTGATGAGATGGTATTTGGTTATGTTAGAGGTGGCAAGAAATATGCTAATCTTTTCTGGTCTTCTCTCTCCTTGGAAATTTTGTGGATCATTTGGAAATCTAGGAATGATGATGTGTTTAATGGAAAGAGTAGGAACCTCACTAAGTCTCTTAGGAGACTCATCCGCTACCTTGTTGCTATGTAGGTCACAATGGTACTAAGATTGGAGGAAGACAAATTTGACAGGTGGCTAAAGAATGGAACTACCCTAGTATTCATTAGAGAGCTCTCACATGGCTTCACTTGGGATCGCATGGGAAGCAACAAGACTCATTTTGAACAGGGGCTGATGAGATTCATGCAAGAGATGGAGGCACGACAATAGAGAGAAGACTTCATTGAGCTAGAGCTAGAAGGACTACCCTCCCACCCCTTTAGAGATCAGTTTTTTGAAGGAAATGTGCTGGTCTGGTGTGAGGGAGAGCTAGGTTGGACTGCATGGCTCCCCCCTGTGGGCGACAACAATGATCCTGATTCCTCCTTTGTGTTTAGCTAGTTGTATACCTTATGTTGCATTTTGATATGTCTCTCATTTTGTCTAATTTTGTAACTCAGCTCCAATGTATATGATCTTATATCATGACTCATGATCCTGCCTAATATAGCTCCGGCAATTTATG
This sequence comes from Cryptomeria japonica, assembly GCF_030272615.1. NCBI lineage: Eukaryota > Viridiplantae > Streptophyta > Pinopsida > Cupressales > Cupressaceae > Cryptomeria > Cryptomeria japonica. The sequence continues at coordinate 135,852,791 of NC_081415.1, read as the reverse complement.
TTTTAACTCTTTAGTTGGCTGCAAGGTATCTAGCCAAGACTCTCGAATTTCATAACTGTTGTTTATATGGTGCTTAATACAAAAAATATATAAAAATCAAATTATTATAATTAATAGTTAACAAAATATATGTACTACAAATTAATTACATATATAATAGAATTATATTTATAATTATGTATAATATTTGATATAATATAAATTTTGTCTTTTTTGCATATGTTTTTTATATAATATGAATTACTAAATCTATATTTAAATTGATATTGTAGTTATATATTATATTCTACACTAAAAATTATTAAATATAATATATAGTATATTTTTATATCATTTTATCTCTCTCACTCTCTCACTCCCCATTCCACCTCTCTTCATCTCTTTGTACCTCTCTCTTATTCACTCCATCTCTCCTAATTTACATATTTATCTCCCTCTTCTTCATCTATCTATCTTTTTCTATCCATATCTCTACCACTATCTCATTATCTCTATCTTATTCACTCCATCTTTCCTTCTCTCTCAACCCCTCTCTCTATATCTCCATCTATCTATTATCTCTCCCTCTCCCTCCCATTCCTCTTTATCTCTTTCCATCCATATATTTATCTACTTATATCTCCCTCTCTCTATATTGGATCATCTTTCCCTCTCTCCCATACTCTTTATCTTCATCCTCTATGTATCTCTCTCCCTTTCTATTTATCCCTCTCTTTATTCCCCCATTCTCTATCTTTCCACATCTCTCACTCCCTCTCTCCCTCCCTATCCCTTATCTATATTCCAATTTCTTCCCCTCTCCCTTTTTCTTCCCGTATATATCTCTATATCTTCCTCTTCCTGTCACCCTCTCTCTATCTCCCTCTATTTCTCTACATCTCTATTTGTATCTCTCTTTATCTCCATCTCTATTTTTTATCTCTACTTCTTTATATTTGTATGTTTTTATATATATCTCATTGTATATCTCTTTATGTTCTCCTGTGTATATCCCTTCATATCTTTTTATATCTCCATCTCTCTCTGTCTCTTAGTCTACCTCACCATATATATATATAAGTGTGTGTGTGTGTGTGTGTGTGTGTGTGTTTATATATATCTCATTGTATATCTCTTTATGTTCTCCTATCTATATCCCTTCATATCTTTTTATATCTCCTTCTCTCTCTGTCTCTTAGTCTACCTCACCATATATATATATATCCCTCTTTCGCTCTATATATTGCTCTCTCTCTCTCTCTCTCTCTCTCTCTCTCTCTCTCTCTCTCTCTCTCTCTCTCTCTCTCTCTCTCTCTCTCTCTCTCTCTCTCTCTCTCTCTCTCTCTCTCTCTCTCTCTCTCTCCATGTCTATTTATTTATCTCTACTTATCTTTCTCTATCTCCCTTGATTTCTTTTCCCCTCTTTCCATGTCTATTTATCTATCTCTACTTCTTTCTATCTATCTCTATGTTTCTCTCTTTTCCCACCTCCCACTCTCTGTATATCCTTATATCTTTGTATATTGCTATATCTCTATCTTTCCTCTGTCCTCTTCCTCTATATATCTCTCTCCCCCTCTCTCTTCCTCTATATCTCTCTATCTCACCCTCTATCTTTATCTCTCTTAATGCCTCTCTACATCTTATTTCGTTTCATTTTGTCTCTCCCTCTCTCTTAATTTATATCTCATTCTTCATCTATCTCTCTATCTCTATGCATCCCCTCCTCTCTCTATTCATCCATCTCTCCCCCATGGGGGCTTCACTTAGTTAACTTGGGTTATAGCATGTGCATTCATGGCATACTAAAGAATCTCCCTGTTTTCAAAAAATATTGCCCTAAACTCCTTTTTTGTCACCCCCCTCCCAATACATAGCCTGAATTAAAAGCCCCCCTATTTTCACCAAATATTGTATTCTTTCATAGATGAAATTAAAAACCCCCCTATTTTCACCGATAGGCAATATATTGCACCCTCATTTTTGGGATATTAAACCCCTCAATATTAATGCACGTGATATAATATTTCCTAGATAGTGAAGCCATCATGCTCTCTCATCTTCCTCCTATACCTTTATCTCTCCATCTCTCACTATCCATATATATCTCCCTCTCTCTCCCTCTTTCTCTCCCTATATCACTTTGTATCTCTATATCTATATTTATATCTCTCATTCTCTCCCTGTCTCTCCCTCTCTATACATTTATCTCTTTCATCTATATAGATCCCTTTATCCTCTCTTTATTTCTCTATCTCCTTTTACATCTCCATCTCCACGAATTCTATTTCTATGTTCCTCTCTCTCTCTCTCTCTCTCTCTCTCTCTCTCTCTCTCTCTCTCTCTCTCTCTCTCTCTCTCTCTCTCTCTCTCTCTCTCTCTCTCTCTCTCTCTCTCTCTCTCTCTCTCTCTCTCTCTCTCTATTACAAAAATAGCATGAGTTTGTGGGTAATGGAGTCTTATTATCTTCTTAATTTAGAGGTTTTGTTTCATATGTGTTTTAATCCTTGTAAGTGAATGCATGGTTTATTGAAATCTATCACTTCTCAACTAATGATTTCTCATAGACAGTTTATTGCTAAGTGGATGTTTCATTGGAAAAAGAAAAACAATAATAGACTTCTGAACTTTGTGGACTCAAGCCAAAATTTCATGACATGAATGGGGCAAAGTGAGACCTTAATATACTTCAACAATTCCATCCATCACTATTTTTTATACACTTAAAGTCATTTTAAAATAATTTTATAATATAATGCCTCAAACTCTCTCACAAGATATTAATTGAACCAAAATTGGATGAACAACTTTTTTTATTGCAAGTGACATTCACATTGTGCATTACACACCAATATGCACACAAGGTGCCATGAACAACACAATGATACACAAGATGACATCACCAACACATCAAGCATGGTGCCACAAAGAAAAGGGCTTCACTAATCATGTTAAAGGTTGTTGTTACCTTTGTGGCACAAACACCATCATTTTTTTGAATGACCTACTAATTCAACTCATTTGTTGCACAAATGTATGTAACTAGTAGACAAAATATTTTCCTAATTGATCTTCCACACCTTTCGGCGTACCCATTGCACACCAAAGTGCAATTGCTAGTTTATATCACTTAGCTGCCTTTTTCATTAAAGAGTGGTCTTAGGAATAAGATTTAAGAAATTTCCAAGTGAGAAAGAATTGGCCCTCTTGATATTATTTAAAATGTAGAAAAAAATAAAATGAATCCTCTCACACATTATAAAATCTTACAAGTGTAAGAATGTGTGGGCCCAACTAAGAGATGTTAGGAACAAGGATTTCAGAGTAGGAAATATAAACTTGGTAATTTATTAAATGCGTAGATAATTGGTAATGAATAATTATATTTAAGGAAAAAGATGTAAATAAGTTTGGTTTTCATTATTTCAATAATTCTAATAATAGAAGTGTATTTTTTTAATTACGAAGAATTATTATTATGATTAGTAAGGATTAAAATGATAACTACTTTTAAGGTTAATATGCAATTGGTTATATGTTAATTATAGATTTAATAGTTGTATAATTATAATCCTCAGAATTTGGATAATATCATAGTCAAATTTATTACTACATTAATGTTAATATTAACAATTTAATAGTAATAATTCTCATGGCGTTACTAACATTTTAATTAGGAAGGAAGGTAATATTATCAATGCCATTAATTACAATATTTAAAAGTCAATGTTTCTAGAGGTATATGTTAAATTAAAACCATAAAGTCATTACGCTAAAATTAGGCATTACACCTTTCAAGTATTTATACACTTTGCCTCTTTTATATTTTTCATAGAAAAGGAATGTGAAATAAAGCCTAATGAGAGTGTAAAAGAAAATGGGTAACAAATAATATACTTCTAAAAATAAATTACTTATTTACACGAGTGGTCCAATTTCTCTTTATTCTTGTATATATTAAATAGCATAATAAGAATATTTTTTTAAATATGTTACAAATTTTGTTTGCATTTAAACATATTCTTTCAATTTTTTCATCTAAGTACTATTTTGAAATTATTATTGCTATGACTATACATTAATTGATTTTTTAAAGTGATCTTGAAAAATGTCACAAAATTTTTTATTACTATATTTAATATGAAATATGTTTTCTTTATATTAGCTATGGTTCAACCAAGAATTTTTTCTTTTCAAACGAAGGAACAAAGAAGAGAACACCAAAGAGAATACCAACATAACTATCATAGACAATGTATGGATTGAATGATAGACACTGAAAGGGATGAGCAAAGAAGGGAAAGGAATGAAAGCGATAGACAACGATATGCAAAATGCATGTCAGAGATTCAAATTGAAAATTTATAGCCTCAGACAACTATTGGAGACATTAACACAAATATAGCCCAGCAAACACATGAGGAATACCCCATTCACAAACACATAATGCAAACCAAGAGAATCCGCAAGGTAGAAACGAAAATATAAATACACATCAATGCACATTTGAGGGAGCATGTTTGGAGCAATACATTGATGAACACAATATTCCTAGGGTGCAAACTATTCCAGATGAGGGAATTGAAGAAAACCGTCCCCGCCTATCACAAAGGCAATAAAGCAAATATGACCAAAATATGGAAATGAGTGTAGAAGAAGAGGCAATGGAAAGGAATGTAGAAGAGGAAGGTTCGAGGTCTTCTGAATTTGTTGCAAAAATGCCTAAAAATGTAGCTCAACATGCATTTCAATCTAATTTACAACCGCATGAACATGTGGAAGGAAATGCCAATGGATTACTTGGAACAAATTTAACAACATTTCGAAGGAAATTTCTTCAAAACTTAGATAGCTTCGTACCAACTAAAATGTGTTTCATTTGTGAAGAATCTTACATTGGAATCAATGTTCATCGCACTCCTCAAAGCTTTGTTTGTAATAGATGCAGACTTGAAAAGGGAAACCATAGATTCTCAATTGCAAATAATATGTGTCCAAGATCACAACCAATAGAATTAGAAGATCTTACCCAAGTCAAAGAGATGTTGATTGCACATGTTAGTCCAATCCTACAAGTCACACATGCAACTGGTGGGCAATTCAAGTATAAAGGATACACAATAAGCTTTCCTCAACACATGGAAGATGTGGCAAAGAAATTACCTCATTTAGTGAAATATTTTCCACTAATTATAGTTTGTAGAAAGGATCAACATGGAACAAGTTACAATTTCATAGTAAACAAAGTGCATGTCTACAGAGCACTACAATATAAAATTCAGCATGACAAGTTTTACTCTAATGTCATTATTGATGACAATGCTCTTAATGATATACCATTACATTCTAATCATAATATTTTCAACAAGTTGAGAACTATGAATATGGAATTTGCCTCCGATAGGAATGAAATTTTTTTTGTTGGGCAGTTAATAGAGACAGGTGAGATGAACATAATAAAACATACAACATCGATGGCCTCTAGACCACCAAATGCACATAAGTAAATGGATTTGATTCATGCATTGGTTAACAACCCCAACATAGATCCATCAGAAATAAGTAATTGATCTACAATTGCTACATCTCCTATTAATGAATATACTACACCCAGTTTGCTCGATATGGCTTTTCCATCATTATTTCCTGATGGTCAATGTGATTTTCTTGAACCACAAATGAAAAGAGTACATCTCTATGAATTTGTCAAACACTTGCTACGATAAAGAGATAATAGATTTGGTAAGCATCCAAGGTTTTATTATTACATGATGAATATGATAATGAGGCATCCTGCACAAAGGTCCACAACTATTTGCATGAAAAGAAGTCTAAACGAGATGTCTATCACTATACATGAGTTGCATGAGCATATGTAGAATATGTCATAGTCCCATCTAGCAAATAAATTGATGCAATTTGGAATAACTTTAAGGGGCACAAGATCATATTGGACTAAGTGTCGAGCATAATTAACAAACATGCTTCATCAAATCGGGATGCCAACAATATTTTTTACAATGAGTGCAACAGACTACTATTGGCTAGACTTGCATGCATTGATGCCAGGAACAACTCCAAACAACTCTGTGAAGTACAATTGTGGTGCAAATAGAATATCATAGACTATCCACACATTGTTACACAATAGATGCATTTACGATACACAACTTTCAGAAAATAAATTTTGCAAAAAGACATGAATGTCAAAGACTATTTGTGTAGGTACGAGTGGAAACATAGGAGATCAGTACATGTGCATGGTTCATTATTATTTGCATAATTGGATATAATATAAAGTGCACCAAGCCCTTATTTTTATTAAGTGATTTTGAGTGGGGTAAGTAAATAATATTGTTAAATAATACTTACCGCGTTTCCACGCATGGTAGGTATAATATATAGTTCAATAGAATTTTTTGATTGGCTAGTGGCTTTCTATAGTTTCAAGTTTAATTTTATATTTAGTGGAGTTTTGTGTGCGTTGCTAGGGTTTGCTTCTGGGTGATTACTTAGAATTATTTTGAATAATTTTTTGTTGGATTTTTATTTTGGATTGCATTTAGGAGCTTGCTGGATTTGGAACTTTTCTTCATCAGATTCCTTTGCTATTGCTTCATTTTCTAGGTCGGTTTTTGGATCCCCTATTCTCAGTTTCTCTTCAGGAAATATTGTCTGTGAGTGTTGCAAAAGATTGATTGGGGAGATTTTGGAATAAATAATCATTTTATTTCTCAATAAATTTGAAAGAATAATTTGAGGAAAAGATTTACATCTGATTTAGTGAATCTGAGTCTTTATTGCTGGGAAAAGCCCTTTTGAATATGTGTTGTTCATTTGGAACTTCCTGTGAATACAATGTGGTTTTATTTGGAGCTATTTAAGGGTTTCTTGGCTTGTGTATCATGTTTTAGGATCTCTTAGTATCATTTGTTCTTTTGATTGGAAAGTTGAGTAAAGGGTTGTGTTTGTATCTTAGTTTATGCAATGTTTAGCCGGTAAATGTTGATTAATTATTCTATTTGGGTCTCATTGGATTTAAAGTAAAGCCTTGGTTTGATTTTATATTGGTTTTTTAGACTTTATGGGTTGATATTTTACCTTTATGAAGTCAGTGTTCAATTTTGGGCATGTTTGAGTTTCTCGAGATTCCATTTTTTGTGTTTTCCGCATCCTGTTACAAAAGTGCCACTCTGGGTGATAAAAGTGCCACTTCAGAGAACAAAAGTGCAACTCTATGTTACAATAGTGTCATTCTAGTGTTAGTGAGTTTTTGGGTTAGTTTTAGCCTTCCAAATTGTTTTTTTCTGATTAGTTCTGACTCCAGAGGCCTTGTTTTGATATTTTTTGAAATTTTGGGGTGTTGTATTATTCATATTTAATGCATTTGAATTATTTTGAGCTCTGGAAAGAGGTTTTGTACTTGTCCATTGAGTTTTTGCATTGTCACTCTAGCAAGTTGAGTGAAACCTTGTTGTTGAGGATAGATTATTGTAGCTCCAGTGAGAGGATATGTTGTGCCTCGTTGTAGAGGATTATGTGGATCTATTGGCATTATGTTTTTCCCCTATTTATGTGTATTTTTTCTTCTTGAGGCTTTTGATTATTGTTGTGATTTGGCATTGTAAGCTAGATGGATTGATTTTTTATGTAGAGTGCCTTGTGGATGTTTAAGGCTACCATTCATGCTTTTGGATTAATGTTCATGTGATGTTATTGTTATGTTTACCCTCAGGTCTTGGTCCATGGATAGGGAGAGTGATCTCTTGCATGTGTAGGACTGGGGTCATGAGCAATACACTTCTAAGAGCTTTCTAGAGAGGGTCCTTAGGGTCTAGACCTATCATGGGACCACATGAAGAGTTTATGATTTAATTACAAGTGATAACCATAATAATTGATTATTGGGTTTGGGTAATTAGGAATTCACATAATCAAGATAAAGAATATTTTGGAATGAGATGTATTGGATAGGATCACTATAAATGGATATTCGATGTGTATGTATTTCCAAATTAGAAAGAAATTCAATGGTAGAGTGTTATAATTGGATTAACTTGTGTATATCTAGTGGAGGGTAGTGGATATGTTAATGATCATGTATGCCTTGATTTGAACGATATTAATCCTTAATGTTAGTTATCCTTAGAATTGGAAACGAATTTGTATATGTAGATTTGTATGGACTCTATCATTCTTATTTATGCATAGCTAGTATATTAAATCATGATGACATTGAAAATGTAAAAGAGATTATACACATGTAGTATGTATTCTTATGTGATAGGACGTGATGATGAGGTAGTCGAGGTTATGATCTTGTAATGGAATAGGATGTTGCATTCATTATATGATACATGTTGTAAGAATGTTCATTAGGTAGAAAAGAGTTGGAGATCTATATGGAATAATATTTTAATGTTAAGCTATGTGTGTCCTTATCGTAGAAATGGTGGTATTAGATTATCTTGTTATAAGTAATCTCATTTGGAAAGTAAGTATCATTGTTGTATGGACTTGTCAATGATTTTGTAAATGTTATCTTGATAGGATGTATGATCAAATTAAGGAAGGAAAAGAATTGAATTTTCTTATATGTTGATAGTGTTATTTGGATTCATATTGAGTTAGATGGTTAGTGAAGAAATCGTGAAATAGGAACACTTGGAATTGGTGAACTTTAAAATGAACTCAAAGAGATAATGGGCTTATGATAGGATAAATGTTTGGAAATTCATGATAAGAGAGAAAGTAACGCAAATATTATAACAAATATTAATGTTTATATGATACTGGTGTGTTATGTGTTATTGTTAGTAAGTAATGATGTTAAGTACCCTAGGGAATGAATGTATAGATGAATGAATGATTGATTATAGGTGTGCACTGATATGATGATCAATATAATGTTATTTTTGCTTGCATTGTATGAGGTCATGGTTATCTTCATGATGTTTTATGCAATCATGTTATGTTGATCTATGAATGGTAGTAAAGATGGTTCACTATATTTTTGATTAAGGGAAAAATAGGTTTTGAGGGGGACCTAAAACCCCATACAATAGGTTTTGAAGGGACCTGGAACCCTCAAATTTTACCAGGATCTGGAACCTACAATGATCCTTCTACCAAAAAAAGATAGGCAACTAAAATCAGCAAACCGCATCAACAAATCTTGCACCAACCAAAAGCCAACATAGCCACAAGCAAAAATAAGCCAACAAAACTAATAGAAAATTATTACAAAACCTGTTGGCATCACAACCTAAGCCATTAGATGAGGTCGATAGATTCCCTTATCCAAACATCAGGGATTTTTTGGTTTCCCCTACCCATACAAAGAAAATTCAGGCAACAAAAGGCTAGCCCAACCCTTAACCAAAAACAATCATGATCTAGGTTGAGCCCTTCAAAAGTGTCAGCATTCAACCAAATATAATCAATGGGGTTTTGAAAGGCTCCCCTAACCTTAGATTTGGGTTTTAAAGTGGCTCCTAAAGCCACCAAGAAACAGCCAGCAATCCCATAGTATCTGATCGCTCCTTTAACAACAAAACACCAATCCACCTCTATAGGATAGTGCCCCACCTCCATAGAGGCTAAAAAGATAGAAATCATCCACAGAGAGACCCAATCAATTGGCCACAAGCCAAAATCTAGCAACCAAGAGAAGGCGCGGTGAAGCTTTGTTGCACAACTGGGTTTTGAAAAGGCACCCACAAGAGGCCTAATCCAATCAGAATCTCTGCAGATAGGATCCACCAAGCTCTCCGCCTCTATAGGAGAAATAGGAGAAAGACCAAGCAAGAAGGAAAGATAAAAAAGCACACCAGCCTCAAGATAAAGGGTCACCAAAACCCTGAATAGGAGCCATCCCTTCAAGCTCAACCAACACTTCCCCACAACAGAGGAATGGTCCCCCTTAATAGGACTGCCTAAAGACAGAAGAAAAAAGGCATCATTCAAGACACCTAGGAAACTCTTGCAAAGGATATAGAAAGAGAGGTGTGTTCAAACACTACAAGAAGGAACCCATAGAGAAAACAAAACAAAGATAGGTGAACCTCCAAAATAGAGGTCCCTGTAGCTTCATAATCCAGCCAACGACTTTATTATCAATAAATATACAGCCACCCAGGTCCCAAATAGCCCATCCAAGCCAAGGAAGGTGCAAGGCCACATACCCAGGACCACATGAGGGAAGAAAAACCCCAACAGAACCTTTGGCAGAAGTCGCACTTGAAACCATATCTTTTGTAGCTCTCGCTCCTTGTTTCCAACATGATCAGAAAGGGGGAAAAAGAAAGGCAACATCCACAAATACCACCCTCAATCACAACAAGCAAAAAAAAGCCTCTCTTCCCTCCATACCAAACCCTGGTCAGACCTACACTAGCAGCATTGCATAACAAAGCAACAAGCACAGGTGCAATGACTGTGAGAAAAGGAAAATAGCGAGCCCCATCATCCATGTCATCTACATCGCCATCGGCCTCCCCATCGTCTGCATCAACACAAGCTGAAACCCTAGTTCAGCTGCTCTCGCCTGCATGCACGTTCCTTCTCCGGTTCCCACCCATCTTCAACATAATGTTTCTTCTAAATAGTTAATGGCCACCTCTTAAGATGGTTCACTATGTTACATTAGTAGATTTTTTATTTTTATTTTTAAAATAACTCTAATTGTTAGTTAGTCTAGTTATTTTCTCTAGGATATTTTGGCAAGCATTACAACATTTCTCTCCTCTAAACCTAAACTCCCAATCATGTATAACAAGAAAATATACATAATATCCTCCACTCTACCATTTCCCTTATCACGCCTCCCTACCATTTTGATCTCATGCAAGACTGATAAGAATAATAGTTGTTTTCCTAGCTTGACAAAATAAATTAATCAATTAAGACATTTTCACTTATATTAGGTGTTACTCTGCATAATGGGAATAATATTATTTTAAACTTAGCCGTTCCAAAAAGTTCTTCTATATTGTAATTGAGATCTTATAGGCAGATTCACTGATTTGAATTTTTAAAAGAAAGCATTGTAAAATGGTTTAATGAATTCAATATATTTTCACCATGATTTTAACAGAATGCATGTTATTCCTCTTACACTGAATTGAATGCATCATTAAGGACATAAATGTGTAATTCCTATCTGTTAATAGAATTAACGATTTATAAAGAGTCAACAATAATCAATTTAAATCATAAATAACTTAATAGATAAATTATTTAAGAAAAAAATTATTTTTTAATAAATAATTAAACTAAAGAATCATTGACTTGACATGTATTATACAACACTAGTATTATGCAGCAAAATATAGATTCACTCCTTTGTTTCTTTACATGAGAGATGATAATAGATCTCAATTCCAATCAGTACTAGATCATAATATTATTTTTCAGCTATTCCCCTATACTCTTGTAGCCTCTCTTTTCATAGTGTATGACCAAAAAAGGGGATCCTACATCAATGTGTATAGATCTCATCTTAAATTATCATATTTTAACTAAAATATTCTCCATAAAACTTAATGACTATACCTATTTAACGGTCCTATCATCTTTCCTACTTCACACTTTGTACTATTTTTTTAATGTATATTCCATTATATAAAATTAGACGATGATCATCATGTGTAAGTTCATTATATTAATACATATTGAATCGATAGATCCATTCACTCTCTTTTTTATACACTTAATGCTCACATGTTTCTACACCAGTACTCTCTTTTATATAATTAACGCTCACATTTTTCTATCCATTCAAGACAATCATTCTTATGCATTCATTTTATATAATTAACGCTCACATTTTTTTACACATTCTAGTTTTAACACAGGACTGACTTAGCTGTTCTGAAGTTTGAAATTAAGTACACTCTTTGCCACTTTTGCCCACTTTTTCTAGAAGTGCTTGAAATTCCATGTTTGTACAGCTTAATATCTAAATAAAATGGATTAGGCACATTTGTTTCTTACTCATTTGCTGTGATAATAATGGAATTGTTCCTGTAAACTGAACATGGATGTTCATCTACTTTATATTATGTTGAGATATTAGTACTATATATTATAGTTAATGTGTGTTAAAATGAATTAATTTCTTTCCAAGTTCTTTGAAAAAACAATTGACTTCTTATTGTTTAATATTTTGATTCTTGAAGTCTTAGTTTCTTGAAAATTTGATTGAAATTTTGATTGGAGTATTGAATGTATGGTTGTCAAAAATTTCATGAGTTATAAATTGATTTTGATTAACAATAAATTGAAAATATATATTAATGTTATATTGAATAGAAACATTATAAAATTAATATTATTATTATTATGCATTTTTATTAGGTATGTATATGCCAAAATTAGCTATTAGAACTTGTTTTATGAATCTTAAGTCAAGAATAGAAAGCAAATTTTACAATAAAAAATTCTTTATATCAACTAGGGTGTGGAATAGTGTTGCTGACTGTTTGGCCAAATGGGCCTCAAATCAGATGTTGGGTTGGAATATAGGGGATAGGGGCAATTGCCTCTTTATATGGTTCTTATGCTATATCAGTTAGTGGATAGTGATAGGGTTCTCTAGTTCTTTATCGTGTCTCTCTGTATGTTTCTTCTTTATGTTTGAATAAATTTTTACCCTTTTTTTAATCAAATAAATTCATAATTGCACATTCTAAAAGATTGAAATATTTTGACATTCCTTTACATTAAATTAATTTTCATCATGTTTTTTAATGTTCATTATTTTATATCTACCTGTTAACCTATAGTGTGATACCAAATAAGTACATTACTCTCCATCTATTTTAAACATTTTAAACAATGATTTTAAGTATATAAATTAAAATGATATATCATAGAATACTATAGTGGAGTGTACAAAAGACAAGTATTCTCACAATATCAAACAAATAGATCTCTAACTCAGTCAAATTATATTTGTTGGCATACTCCTAGCCTTTACCGTATGAATGGGAACTTTTTAGGTGGTTATTTTCTATTGCCTTGGTCAACATGAATCCAATATGTGGAAGCATAGACAAGGTATGCGAGTTTTTGACAAAGCACTTGAAGATATACATTGTTGTGTGGACTTTAATGGTTTGTAGGAATCAACAACAATAGCATGTAATATGACCCAACCAATATAAGATAAAATTTATGTAGATGAGGAAATTTAGATTTTTGGTTCACCTAAATTATAATATACATGTTCCAGTCCAATATGTGTGAGTCATCTTAAGAAATTGATGGTATAAAGGGCCACTCTATATACAAAAGATAAATTTCAAGTGTCTTGTCTAACCCAATTTATATTTTCTTTATATTTTCTTTAGCTCTAGCCTTGTTCATCTAGGAATTCTATTTTTCTTTCTTTCAACTTGTAATACCAAGACAAATATCTTCAAGGAATGGTGTCTGCTAACAACTATGTTGTCACCCCAATCTTGGACAATTATAAACTGCATGTCTCTCTAAGAAAATTATTGATGGGGCATTAGGTAGTACACCTTGTCATGTACAATACAAATCAAAGGATCTTCAAAGGATAAATTAGGCTAATGACCTCTATAACACCACACGAAAGATAAAATAGTAGCCTTCAACATTTGTTAGTAAATCTAATATTTTTTATTTTAATAATGCTCGTGGTGGTTATGTTGACAAGAAATACTCATAGAAATTACACCAAGTCTCAACTATTTTGCATATCGTCTTAGATAAGAAAGGGAAAAGTTCAACTTTTTATAATAATTAGATAACTCAACAATATATCTATTGTCTCTAAATATTATAATAAAATTAACTCCATTAAATTGTGTATTTTATTTTTATCTATTTATTTAAATTAGACATATTTAACTATAATTTACATTTTTTTTATTTGTAAAGGGCTATAGCCAATGTATTTGCATTAAATAATAAAAACATTTCAAAACATTTCAAAAAAGTCTGAGAAAGAACTAAAAAGTTTGAAAATGAAGTCAGAGACCATACCAGACTAGTCATCTGAGTTTCACAGTCTAATGCAAAAGAAACCAAACCAAACGACCAATTTAGATACAATTTTGTGTTTTAACAAAATTACATAGAGCCCTAACCACCAGTCTAAGATGCTAAACAAAATAAATCAGAATTCAAAACACCTAGATCATGGTGCTTGAGATAATGAGGGGGGACCCAGAGCCCCATAGACCAAACTAGAGGAAGGAGACTACAATGCTTGTCCTAAAAGAGTCCAGCTGCAAATGGTGGGGACCTTTCTAATGAATTGGATTTGAGGAGCAAAGGGGAAACAAATTGAAACATCCGGAGGCTCAGGCCCTAATTCCACCATGATATCTTCTAGCTCGGCCACCCAAGAACTAACTATTTCTTCTAAAACGGATAGAGGCACAGCATCATCTTTCAAGTAGTTTTTGACCCATTCTCTACCTTCAATCTTGGTAAAATGGAAGAGATTCCAAAGAAAATTTGCATTTTCCTTGATCCCAAATTTAATGGTTTCTCATGGAAAATGAGGAGGGGGTTTCCCATTTCTTATTGTGACCATGTAATCCATTGGAAGAGGAATTGAAAAATTCTCATAACCTGTAAGGACCCAATTTGAACAACCTGTAAGACAACTTCAAACCTTCTAAACCACTTTGTTTGAATGAATAAAGGAAAAAGCAAATGGGATAAACTTGCAAAGGAAGCCACCCCTGTCATAACTCCTCTTCTCAATCATATCACCAGATACTTGCCATTAATGCCATCAGAGCGCCAAAAAATCTGCCAACTTGAATCGAGTTTGAAATCCTAGACCCAAATAACTTTCCTCCGCTAAAAATAGCAAGGCTACTAGTTAAAGAAGGATAAATCTACTAGACATTCCAAAATTGAAAAGACTTCAATCCAAACAAAAATTCTTTGAGGAAAGCTCGATCTCTATTATTCCATCCTAATTAAATGCTCAGATCTTGGGATCTACTCACTACTTAGGGAATGCTATGAAGATATCATGAATGAGAGGAGACATGTCCTTCACCCTGCTCTCTACTCTTACTGATCAACTTAACTACATTTACATTTATTGTAAGCATCTAAATTATTATTCTCTAGAATTATTAGAGAGTTGTCATTTGTGTTGGGTATATGAAGTTCAATGGTCACATGACTGTTTGTCTTCCCCAGACTCTTTATTTCATATCTGATATGTTTATATAAATGGCTATGTGCAGCCCATACATGATGTACTGTAGAATTGATATCGGTTAATAAGAATTCTCCCTGCTTTCTGGTGGACGTAGCCACTTAGTGGTGAACCACGTTAAACTTCGTGTTATGCATGGTTATGTTTTCGTTTCTATTTTGTTTTCTCTGTTTTATTGTTGATTGTCATGTTTTTCTGATCGGTTTAAAACTAACAATTCGTATCAGAGCCACGGTTGGCTTGAGCAGAGATGGGATCCGATTGGATAGTTGATCCTGGATATGGATGCCCTTACTTTGTGTTTGATCCCAGAGCTGGGTGTCTTTATGTTATTGACAAACAAGCTGAAGTTTCAGATGATGAGGCCGAATCAGATGATGAAGCTGAATCAGTCATCAAAATTTTTTTTGGCATTCTAGACTCAATAGAGAGTGATCTCCAAGTGGAGGTTGAAACCAAATGTCATTGGTGGGATGGCTGGAAAGAGGAGGAGACTTTGGGTGAAGAAGAAGAGGGTTTCTTGTATTCGTTGTTTGAAGAAGAAGAGGGTTTGTTTTAATCGATGTTTGAAGAAGAAGAGACTGATTTGTTTCCCTTCCAAGATGAGGAGGATACCTCCTGGGGTGAGGAGGATGTAGTCTCAAATCTAGCGAATGTGGATGACCTTGAAAAAAAAGAGGCAAATTGCATAAGCGATGATTTATTGATGAAGATTGCAAAAGTGGAGGCAGAATGGAATGCATTGATTGCACGTTTGTCTTCCAGACCTTTGAACCTTGTAATTGAAGCTTTAGAAGGTGCTAAGGATAATGTGGAGTTGGCAAAGGCAGATGGAATTCCAAACGACGATGTTCTGTCATTGGGGAGCACCGATGATCTTAAGGATTCATTTCAGGATGAAGAGTTTATTTTAGAACCTGTTAATAATCTTTTCAATGTTTTGGATATATCAACTCCAGGAGTTCATCGTAATGTCATGGTTTAGTGGTTAGGTTTTATTTAATCTGACGTGCTTTGGAGAAGATTAATCCAAAGTGTATGCGAGCAGAAGATCATGAAGCTAAAATCTAGCATGTTGGTTGTAATGTGAATTTCGAAAATGGAAGCAGGGATGCCAGTGCATCCGAAGTGTATGCGAGCAGAAGATCGCAAAGCTAAAATCTAGCAGGCTGGTTGTAATGTGAATTTTGAAAATGGAAGTAGGGATGCCAGTGCATGGTTGTGCCAGTTGGCCTTCACGAGGGAGATTGTTGGATATATGAAGCCCAATGGTCACATGATTGTTTGTCTTCCCCAGACTCTTCATTTCATATTTGATATGTTTATATAAATGGCTGTGTGTAGCCCATACATGATGTACTGTAGAATTGATATTGGTTAATAAAAATTCTCCCTGCTTTCTGGTGGACATAGCCACTTAATGGTGAATCATGTTAAACTTCGTGTTATGTGTTGTTATGTTTTCGTTTCTATTTTGTTTTCTCTATTTTATTGTTGATTGTCATGTTTTTCTGCTCGGTTTAAAACTAACAATTTGCTCAAAGATTATTTAATTCTTTACTCTAAAATTTAAAACTATTAAACAATTATTTGATTCTAATTATTTTATTTCTTTTGAAATTTATTCAATTTACTGAAGAGTTATTTATTTTAATTGTTTTGAAGATTGTATTCACTATGAGGCTTATTTTATTTCAATTTAATTTTACATTGATTTCATTTGATTATGTTATTTATTAGACTTATAAAGGTTATGTCAAAGTCACAAGTAGCTCAAGAGGTTATTATTTTAAAATATTTTAATTGTTGTCTAGAATCATATTATTGCTTTAAAATTGTTGGTTTTTGAATCATACTTCCAGGTTATGTTGAACACACAAATAGCTCAAGAGGATATTAACTTAAAATTGTTGGCTTTTGAATCATACTTCTAGATTATGTCAAACTCACAAGCAACTCAAGAGGTTATTACTTACAAATTAATCTCTCTTGAATAATAATTCCATGTTATGTGGTTTTCACAAGTATCTCAAAAGGCTATTACTTAAAAACTATCTAGCTTTCATTTTGCAGAAATCACACAAAGTTATCTTCATTTTATACGGGTCTGAAGCAAATCGGGTGCATCTCAACAGCCAACAATGAATGTATTGAATGAAATCAATTTCTAAATTCAATCATCTTCATAAATTGTAAGAACATTTTGTATAATTTACATTGTCAAATTAATTTACATTCATTAATATCGAAGAATTCATGTTTTCTAACATATATATTTCTATCAACCTAACCATTGTACCTCCCTTTGATGCAAATGCTAGTTTAGCTTCCTAGAAAGCATGCATTCCTTATATAATGTGATAATAGAGTTTAAGATGTTAATGGCAATAGTCTAACTGATATTAGAGAAAGATCTAAGTTGAAAATATTTCCTTCTAAATAACATACTCGCTAAGTCCCTTAATTCATTATTCAAATTCCAAATGAAAATAAGATAGCTTATTTGCAAAGAGTGTATTAAAATCAAGATATTTCATGTGAGAATTTGCCATGCACAGATCTTAAATTAATCCATTGGCTGACTTATTTGTGTATGAAACAAAGGGAGCTATATAAGAGGTGTTTCTATCCTAGACTCAATTTTGAGTGTTTTGTACTCATGCATAGTTTTGCACTAAAAAACTGGTCCCTCTGCTTAAGAAGTATGTAGAATGGAAACTGTAGAATTTGTTTCCTTAGAATACCATTGATGCGATGCTAGACGTATTATACTATAATCCTGTTGGACTAATATGGGTGCTCTCCATAAGTACTCCAATGACTTAGGGTTTATAATAGTGTGTCGATAGACATAGATATTGATGGAAAAATATATATACACCCTAATATATAATCCTACCTGTGTAGGGGAAAAAGCGAGACTAGGTTAACATGCCCTAATCCTACCTTTTGACACACATTACGGAATACGAAAGAGCCTAGAGATATCGCACAATTGGCTACTTCTTTTTGTGAAAGAGAGAGCCACGGGATATCTATTAGGATTTCTATTCCCTTGTTGAAATTGTAAGATCAAATGATGCAAGTTCAAACCCTAATCCCAAAATGCAAGTATGAACTAATAACAAGATTGCAGAATTGAGATTAAACAATGAACAGCTGTAAATACAAGGATGAAATAAGAATGCGGATGGGTACCCGGAGTCAAAATCGGACTGAAAATGTTTGGGGGCGCGGGCGCGGGCGCCACTGTCCTGATTCTGTCCTGAAAACTGCACCGGAAACTATCGTTTTGCACTCTGCAACACTGTCGGAAAAGCTGTCTGTCCGGAGGACTAGGGCGCCCAGCGCCCCTGTCCCAGTCTTCTACTCTGCAATTTGATACAGAGTGTTGTCTCGACCTGTTCTCTCCGGATCTGTATCCTGCGGCGTCGTCCGAGTCCCGAACCTGCACTGATATCTGAAAATGGGATGGGTGGCTATATAGGGTTTTGCCTTAGTCAAACCCCCGCTTCGGTGATTTCCACCTCCACGAATAGCCAAGTTGTTTTGTAAAATGTATTGTGTGTGCAGACCTAGTGTGTGTGCAAGGTCCTAAAATGCAAGAAAGCAAACTAGAGCAACCTAGAAAGTAAACCCTCATTGCTTGTAAATGATAATGTAAATGCTCTAAATCAAGATGCAAAGTGATCTAAAGCATGAATAAATGATATATGGAAGCTTATGCAAAGACATGAAAACAACATGAAACCATACCCAACCCTCAAGGGAAGAGTACAAGCCAATCTTCAGTCGGTAATCTCTTATTGTTCTTCAATGTCTTCCAAGCCCTAAATGGATGAATGAAATTGATAGATGCTTGATAGAAGGATGTTGAATGTTGTTGAAGTCTTCAAAGATCTACTCTTTCGCTGCATATGAGGTTTCTGAAAACAAAAATCGGATCCCTTCAAATGAAGAAAGAGAGCTCTTATGTAGGAAACCCTAGATCGTAAATTCGTCTTTTGGCCAACCTAGAGATTGAATATCCTGCCAATTTCTTAGGGTTAAGCTTTATTTTATGATTGGATTGTGCTCCCAAAATTTCGAGAAAAATGTCCGGGACCATGTGCACTCCGAGCGCCATGGTCCTGACAACTTTTCACCAAATTTTCAGGGCCATCGGATATGATGATTTTAGAGAGAATCCCGAAGTTACAGGTGATTTCGAGATGTTTTGACCCCGAAACCAAGCCCCCAAGTTCAAAATAGGACTTAATTAGGGTTTTTGATTGAGTGATGTATTGGAGGAATAAAATGCAAAGGGCGCGCTTTAGCGAAAGGGCCCAACTTTATGATGCAAAGGATGATGAAATAGGACCTTAGACCTAATTAATTTGATTAATTAAGTGCTAAAGGAGAAATGCAAAATGCACTAAGGTGGGTGCTAAACTAGGTGTGAAATTGTACCACCCTAGCAAGTGCGTACAATTTACGACGCTACATTTAGCCCCCACTTTAGTGGTCATATGAGTACTACATGCATATGCAAGCTAAAGTACAGAAAAGTAAACATTATTTGAAAAAGGATATATCCATAAGTTGTCGGACGAAGCCCCCAACGGTATCTGCAGTACACAGTTAGGAACCGCACCCTACAAAACACACGTTAGATCACAAAATCACCTAATGCTTACTAAGGAAAGTGATGAAATCTGTGAGTAGCTATATGCCCCCCCCTGTTTCGACTTGCTTATTAGGGAGGTGAAACAGGGTAGCATGTTTACTTACGACAAATTGTGTAAGAGAGTATTGATGAGGGGTTTTCACTAAATAGGCTTCATCAGAGCACTTTTTGGAACATCCCGAGAGTAGGGGAAGGAAAATATGATTCCAACGCAACAAACGGCTCGAAAATCGCATCTCCCAAACCCAAGTTATGATAGAATGAATGATAGAGGAAAATTAGGGTTTCAAAAGTAAAGATAAATAAATGAAAGTATATACCTTGAAAGTGACACTTGCATTTGTCACTTTGTTGATTTCAAAATACTGTTCATTACAGCGGAGCCCACATAGCCATCATCATGCCTTCACGACGACCGGAACATCCCACAAGGATTGAGATCCTGCGCCAGGCCATGATCGACGACGAGCCACTGGACGAGGTGAGTTGACGGAATGTTTGACTTTTGATTTTTTCGCATTTTGACTTTTCTGTGATCATATGCGGGCCTTGAATGCTGACCCGGGGCCCACCCAGGGCGCCGTGGTCCCTGTGGGGCGCCCTGGTCCCCCCAGGGCGCCATGGTCCCTGACAGGGGCGCCATGGTCCCTTCAAGGCGCCATGGTCCCTGACAGGGGCGCCATGGTCCCTGACAGGGCGCCATGGTCCCAATCAGGGCTCGGCGAGGGATTTCAGGGTTTGCATATGATGTGTGATAGTTTGCATGAGTGATTTTGGTGATTGAGTACTGATTACGGTTATGTTTTTGTGTTGCAGGGTCTCCCATACACGAGAGAGCATACAGCGGGACATATTCTTTGCAGTTTGCGAGATCAGAATCCACGGCTGACTCAGGCAGAGAGAGACACATTGTCGATTGTGGGATTGTGGTATGTGATCCTCATGCCAGCCATTCGGTTCCATCCTGCGATGCTGATGGCATTGATGGAGCGATGGGATCCTGACACATGCACTTTTCACCTTCCAGTAGGAGAGCTGACGGTTACACTCGAGGATGTGTACCATATACTTCGTCTTCCTATCAGAGGAGCGACTGTTACATACGCGATCGATCGGTCAGCGAAGGATCATCAGAGAGAGCAGGTGTATTGCATAGGGAGAGTCATGCCGAGCGAGATGAGAGGTCGCATTATGGTCAGCTGGCTCTTACATCCTACAGGGGAGGTACCCCTTCTGAGACGCCTTATGATCGCCATCATAGCACTAGCTGTCTGCCCTAATGGGCGAGGTACGCACATGCATGGGGGTCTCACATGGTGTATCAGAGCGATGGAGAGACACAGGAGAGTGTATGCTTGGGGTTGGAGTATGCTTGCACATCTCTATCATGACCTTGAGGAGTATGTATTTGGACAGGGTTGCAGTTTGATGACATGCACACTTCTGCAGGTGTGGATTTTAGAGCACTTCACATGCACCAGGCCTATTGGCTTTCCGCTGAGTACGGCTAGCGAGCGACCTAGGGTGTTTGCTTATCCACTTACCAACGAGTGGAGATTTGGAGATATGTTATATTGGAGAGTGATTTTTGATAGATTGACAGCCGAGGTGACAGTGTGGAGACCCTACCTGCAGATGCACAGATGGGATGGGATAGAGAAACAGTTAGCATGTCTACAGAGGAACCGCCTACTGCATGGACGATATTCACACATCATAGTCCCATTCTACTTCGACCGAGTACGGAGGTAGTTTGGGCTAGAGCAATGTGTTCCAGCCGATGTGCCCATCTATACTCGACACTCACGGGTCCTTCCCAAACTTAGAGCAGTAGCGAGACCGATGATAGATGACATCGAGACTACAGATAAAGAGGGATCTAATCAGGATGTAGTCACGGATTACTCTGCAGAGCCTGGAGTACAGCGCAGGTACGTCTCATGGTTTATGAGATCATATACAGGTCCTATCTTTCCACTAGATCATCCGACAGGCCATCCAGGCCCATGGAGACATGGAGACCAAAAATAATCGAACCCTAGTTGCTCTCCCCTCTTACAACTCCAAGGAGAGAGAAGGGAGGTTACCAGGATTGACGGTTTTCACTTAGGGGAGACTTTACATTCAAAAGAGGGGTTGAAACCCACAAGATCCAATCCCACACAATGCAAGATTGGATTCTAAATGAGTTTCAAGGGTTAAGACAGCAGGGCTACCCTCTTTTGTAAACAATGTGCATAGAATGATCAAGCTAGGAATGCATAGAAAGTGAGAAAGATTCGCTTATAAATTGAGATAGGGATATAGGATGAAGCTGCGGACCTGGAATTAGCAGTAAAATGTCGATACAGCGTTGTCCTGCAAATTTGAGAAAAAGTTGATGGGACGATGGCGCCCGTCGTGCACACGGTCCTCCGAAAAATCCGCGAAACGAAGGGGGATCTGTTCGTCTCTGCACAAGGATTCCAGATCTTCAATTTCAGCCGCGTACCTGTAACCTACACACAGAAAAGCGAAGATGATTGGGGGGTTAGGGATTAGGGGTTTGCCCTTAGGTCAAACCCTGGTTTTGGAATTAACCAAGAAATGAGAAATGTTGTAAAATGTCAATGATTGTAATGTAAAACAAGTACTAGTACCTTGTTGTAAGGATGTTTGTATCCTTATGTGCGAAGGTATAGATGTTGTTGTTTGTTGTATGTTGTATGTTGTAGTATGTGATCTCCTCTTCAATGGTTGAATCCTTGTCTTGAATGCAACACTTAGCCTTGAATGGAGACTTAGAATGATCAATTGCTTGAAGGAATGTTTGAATGCTTGAATACTTGAATGCTTGAATGTTTGAATATCGTTTCCATACCTTTTTCATCTTTTTCATCTTACCCCAAATGAGAGAGGAAAATGTAGTTTATATACTTGTCAATTAGGGCTGATAGACTAATTTTCCCGACCTTAGGCCGACCAGAAAATGTTATTTTCCAATTTGCAAACAAAAAGACCCGAAGCCCCAAAGGAGACCGGGCCCAAAATAGGGCCAGGGACCAGGGCGTTGGGTGCCATGGTCCTAGGGGACTAGGGCACTGGGCGCCATGGTCCTGGGGGACCAGGGCATTGGGCACCCTGGTCCTGAAGGACCAGGGCGCTGGGCGCTCTGGTCCCACGTCCCGGGATAGCAGGGTGCAAGGAGGGATCAGGCCAGGGTACTAGAAAAATGCAGTTTTGGTGTCGTGGACAAGTTTCGGGGTCTACATTCAGGTTTTGTGCTGCGTCGCCATCGTGAAGATCGAAATGCGGTCGAAATTGCAAGTGTCACAATTTTAGGACGCTACATTTAGCCCCCACTTTAGCGGGAGTATAGGCATACGCTCATACTTCCGGTAAAGTACAAGGAAACAACATTGAAAGACTTTCACCACGTCAAGGAGGCAAGACACACCAATCCCCCAGTGGACTAAGGATCTTACGACTTCGATTGACAAAGTAAAAGGGAAGATCACAAGGGAGAACCATGACTGTAAGTAGTAAGGTTCCCTCGCTATGAGTCATGCAAGAGAAATACCAAAAATTTTCAAGGCAAAGCTAAGTTCGCCAAGAAATTTTCAAGTATCCTGAAGGGATAGATAGGGTGTATGCCCCCCTACATTAAAGTGATCGCACACGCCTCAATGGGGGTGATTGCTTTAACGTAGTGATACACATAAGAAATAAGAAGGGAAAGGAGCACATTATCACAAAGATTTAGCCCCCAAGTGTGAGATAAACCCAAGGATAATAAATACAAAACAAAAAGCACAAGGTGACTTCGCTTTCCTCGGGGTCAGTATGCTGTATGATAATTCATGTATGTCATATGTATGTATGCATAATTGTTCTTCATTCCCCAATCAAGGAAGGTCACCTAGAAGAAGGGAACACCTGTGTCTTTTGAGTCAACATGAGAGAGACCAAAAGAGATCTCAATGCTTTGCATCATCCTCAAGTAGACAACACTACTTGGACAACAAATAGAAGAATGAGAATAACATATAGAAGAAGTAACAAAAGAGAGGAGGAGAGAATCTGCTATGCTAATGTAACTAGTCTAGCACGTCATCTACCCCCCGATCTTGTTGATCAATGTTTCGAGAAGGTAGGGAACACGCTAGAGGAGGAACATCCAACACAGCAGATGGAGCTATCACAAGATCCAAACAAGGGCTATCTTCATGTTTCGAGCCACGTTGTTCTTGTCTAGGAGCTAGGATAAGTGCTTTAGAAAATTCATTAGATAAAATGGTTATCAATATCAACAAGTTCATATTCACTATCAGAAGCAAGAGAAGTAACATTTTCATCATGAATAACATTTTCATCTATATCATCATCAAGATTTATAAAAATAGGGTCTTTAACTCGCACAGGATCAAGACCATCATGCATCTTATGTTTAGGAGATTTTGGAGAAAATGGAATAATGCTTGTTGAAGGTGTTTTTGGAGATTGCGAAGTTTGAGAAGCAGCTGCTTGAGCTCTAAGACGACGCTTTCGTCGGCGTTAACGTGAAGAACGATTTCGTCTAGTCTTAGTAGGAAGTGGAGAAGATTGAGGAGGAGGAATGTTCTCATCCTTATCACTTGGGTGTTTAGGTTGTGGTCTCTTAGGCTGGATAATAGGAGAAGAGGAAGGTCTCTTCTCTCTATAAAAGGACGGAGGAGGAACTGCTCCATATAAAGGAGGAATTTTTGGTTTAGGAAGGAGACCAAGTCCATGACGAGGAGGTATAGGTCTACTTTTAGAAGGTTTATTAGGCATAGACATAGTCACATCCATAGGGACGGGTTGGGAATCTTCTTGAGGAAAGACATTAGTTTTATCTTTCAAAGGAAGAACTTCCTTCTCAAGAATGATAGGAATATCAAGTTTAGGTGTTCTAGGTTCACTTAGAGATAAGATCATATCTGTTTTCCACTTTTGATAAGATTTGAAAAGATGATCACTTCGCGGAGGAAGAGATTGGAATTGTTTATGCCAAAAATAATCAATAGGAACACTAGAAGTTTTTTCAACAGGTTTAAAGAGACTATGATTGATAGTAACAACTTCACCATTATGGGGAAATTTTAAACATTTATGAATAGGAGAAGCAATAGCTTTCATGGAAGATAGCCAAGGATAGCCAAGCTTCACACGAAATTGTTTGGATGAAGGAATAATAGCAAAGTTCACATCAAGGGATTTGTTATGGACCTCAATAGGTAATGTAATAGAACCAATTGCAGGAGAAGAAAATTCATCAAATAATTTCACAACCACATCTGTTTTGTCATAGATCACTTGATTCAATTGCAAAGTAAAAAGAAATTCTTCAGTAATAACATTAACCATGCATGAAGGATCAATAAGCACTCCACGGCAAGGTGTATTCTTGACTTTTGCAACTATGTATAAAGGACCATCAGGTGCCCTGATAGTTTCATTAGAATCAAATGTGATGGAAGGTTCTTTAGGGTTTTCTTGCTGCTCTACAAAGTTAATCACATTCGGAGTCATAGACACAAGACCATCAGATGAAAAAGAGGAATCATTAGTCTCAATCGCATTAGAGGTATGAGAAGGTAATGGATCAGTAAAAATCTGAAGATTTTGGTTAGGGGGAGCTACAGATGTGTTGCCTTTATCATTCGCTCCAAAAACAGAAATAGTATTATTATCAATCAAATCTTGAATTTTACCCTTTAAAGCAAAACATTTTTCAGTATCATGCCCAGGTTGACGATGAAATTGACAAAAAGATTTGTTATCAAAATAGGGTGAATTAATCTTTGCAGGATCAATTTGCCTTATAGGAGGAAGAGTAAGCACATTTTGTTCCAATAGCTTATTCATAATACTATGCAATGATTCATTCAAAGGAGTATACTTTCTTTCTTTCTTGAAAAACTTAGAAATAGGAGGCACACCCGATGCTGCATTCACATTGTTGTTGATGATGTTTTCATTGAATTTGATGGAATCTCTGTTCGGTTTAAACTTTCCAAATGGTTGTTGACTACTATCACCCTTATCACTCGGAGCCATAGGATGTGATTGTTCCATTTGACTCACAGTCAGTTGATAATTGTGAAGAGTTGCGCACAGCTGTTGGAAAGAAGTAAACTCAGAAAACAGATGTTTGTCTCGAATATCTTTTTGTAAATTAGAAATAAAGATTCTTTGAATATCATTGTCAGGCACTGGAAAAGAAATTTGAGCATACAAATGTTTATATCTACCAATGAAATCAGTCACTTTTTCTTTAACACCTTGTTTACAATGCATTAAATCAATCAAAGTAACTTTAGGACTTATATTGTTTTGAAATTGTTGAATAAAAGCATTTGCAAGTTGTTCAAAAGAAGTAATAGAATAAGAAGGCAACGAGCAATACCATTGTAGGGCTTTATCTCTTAATGTTCTAGTAAACAGTTTTGCAAGCAACCTTTGGTCATAAGCAAAATCGGTACATATTGTTTGAAAAGTCTTAACATGTGTTAGAGGATCACCTTTACCATTATAAAGCTCCAAATGCAGGATTTCAACATGTTTAGGAGGGATAGCTCGAACAATGTCAAGAGAAAGTGGGCTCACAACATCAAATGTGGGCACACTAAACTTAGATTGATTCATAGAGGCAATTTGTTGTTGTAAAGAAGAGACAGTTTGTGCAAGATTGTTAATGGTCGCTTAAGTCGAAGAATTCATATTAGATGTGTTAGATTGAGATGGAGGTGTTATGTTATTGAAAGAAGGTAAAGAGTAAGGTGGCGGGACACTATGATAGTTAATCATAGGAGAGGATTGGAAAGGAGGAACACTACAAGGAGGAATGGAATGGTTGAATGAATTGCCCCCTTGCGTCATATTCATTTGTGGAGATGTAATAGGAACACTCATTGAAGGAATGAATGAAGAAGTCGGATTAAATGAAGGAAGAGGGTTAATTGAAGAAGAAGGATTGCCCCCATGACTGGTAATCATAGGCGGAATGTCTTTTATAGAAGTAGCCATTATGTTTGATGTAAAGGTAGGTATGCTAGCAATAGAAGTTGTCAAAGGAATAGAATGATTGACTTGAGTGGGAGGTTGTGTATAACCTAAAGTTTCAGCACAACTCTTCATAGCCATCACATTCGAATCCACAATGTGTGCAATACCACGCAAAATATCAATTCCATTCTTATCACTTTGAAGCATATGTTTTAGACCCTCAATTAAAGGAAGAGCTTGACTATCGGGGTATTCTTGAGACATCCATTGTCGAAAATCGTCAAATTAGTTATCCAATTTCGCAAGTTGTTCTACAAAAACCTCATGGAGAGCTTCTTCATCATTAGGAGGATTAGAGGAATTACCCATGTCCTCGTTAAAAAGGCCATTCAAATTAGGTCCCATCTCCTCAGTAATTAAACCTTGGAAAGACTTAATTCTACGGCTTCGTCTAACGGGAATAGTGTAAGTAGGGCTTATTGTTGTAAAACTCATGCACTAGAGAGGGAGAGGAGATTTTGAATTTTTAGAGGTAGCAAATTTCAGTAAAATCAGCCAATCTTCTAGATTTAGGCTGTTAAATGCAATCACGACAATCTCCCAAAATTTCGGAAAAAATGTCAGGGACCGTGGCGCTCGGAGTGCACACGGTCCTCGCAACTTTTTTCGAAATTTGCAGGGATGAAAGTTATGATGATTTTAGAGCTAATCTGAAAAAATTGAGTGATTTTATGATCTGTAGATAGGCCAAATTAAAGTTGCGATCTCAAAATTGAACCCTACCCAGATTATCGAAAAATGCAAAATTTGAATTTTGAAAAAGAGAGGGAAACTGAAATTTTGAATTTTATGATTTTAGAGGGAATACCAAAAGCAATGCAAGTTTTGAAATTTAAAAGTTGACTCAATTTCACGCAAAATTCAATTTTGAAAGCGGAAATCAAAGTTGTTGTAATTAAGCACTTAATTTCAAAAGTCACAAATTGCAAGAATTTGAATAAAGCACTGAAATTTTGTATGAATACTAACACACTTTTCAGATTTAGGACAGTAAGAACACAATTTTGACACAAAATTTCAATTTCAACAATTTTTGAATAATTAGAAGCCTTAATCCAAGCAATCACAAGACCAACTTTGACTGTAATTTTGAAAGTGTTAGAATTGATAAAATCAGCCAAAATTCTGGATTTTAGCAGAAAAATACAGTAAGATCTAGCTCCTGAAATTTTGGAAAAAATGTCGGGGACGATGGCGCTCGGAGTGCACACGGTTCTCGCAACTTTTTTCCAAATTTTCAGGGATGAAAGATTTTATGATTTTATTGCGGAATCCAAAGTTACAGCCGATTTGGAGATGTTTTGATCAGTGAAATTGTCGGACAAAGGTTGAATCAAGAGGGTTTCAAAAATTAGGGTTTTGACACTTAACCACTTAATTTTCAGAATTAAAGCACAAATATGAAGTGATAATTTGCAATAGAAGGGTAGATCTAAAACAAGCATTAACAATTAAACATTTTGCAAGCTTAAGTACTAAAAAGAAAATTTTAGGGTTTTTTATGCGATCATCCTCTAAAATTTTGCAAAAGATCACACACGGAAATGTAATCAAGGAATCCAATTTTCAGATCTAACCATGAATAATCAGAAAAGATGTTCACGTCGGGTTCACCAGAATGTAAAGCAGAAAATAATCGAACCCTAGTTGCTCTCCCCTCTTCCAACTCCAAGGAGAGAGAAGGGAGGTTACCAGGATTGACGGTTTTCACTTAGGGGAGACTTTACATTCAAAAGAGGGGTTGAAACCCACAAGATCCAATCCCACACAATGCAAGATTGGATTCTAAATGAGTTTCAAGGGTTAAGACAGCAGGGCTACCCTCTTTTGTAAACAATGTGCATAGAATGATCAAGCTAGGAATGCATAGAAAGTGAGAAAGATCCGCTTATAAACTGAGATAGGGATATAGGATGAAGCTGCGGACCTGGAATTAGTAGTAAAATGTCGATACGGCGTTGTCTTGTAAATTTGAGCAAAAGTTGACAGGACGATGGCGCCCGGCGTGCAAACGGTCCTCCGAAAAATCTGCGAAACGAAGGGGGATCTGTTCATCTCTGCACAAGGATTCCACATCTTCAATTTCAGCTGCGTACTTGCAACATACACACAGAAAAGAGAAGATGATTGGGGGGTTAGGGATTAGGGGTTTACCCTTAGGTCAAACCCTGGTTTTGGAATTAACCAAGAAATGAGAAATGCTGTAAAATGTCAATGATTGTAATGTAAAACAAGTACTAGTACCTTGTTGTAAGGATGTTTGTATCCTTATGTGCGAAGGTATAGATTTTGTTTTTTGTTGTATGTTGTATGTTGTAGTATGTGATCTCCTCTTCAATGGTTGAATCCTTATCTTGAATGCAACACTTAGCCTTGAATGGAGACTTCGAATGATCAATTGCTTGAAGGAATGTTTGAATGCTTGAATGCTTGAATGTCTGAATATCGTTTCCACGCCTTTTTCATCTTTTTCATCTTACCCCAAATGAGAGAGGAAAATGTAGTTTATATACTTGTCAATTAGGGCTGATAGATTGATTTTCCCGACCTTAGGCCGACCAGGAAATATTATTTTCCAATTTGCAAACAAAAAGACCCGAAGCCCCAAAGGAGACCGGGCCCAAAATAGGGCCACGGACTAGGGAACTGGGCGCCATGGTCCTGGGGGACCAGGGCATTGGGCGCTCTGGTCCCACCTCCCGGGACAGCAGGGTGCAAGGAGGGATCAGGCCAGGGTGCTGGAAAAATGCAGTTTTTGGTGTCGTGCACAAGACATTCCGCCTATGATTACCAGTCATGGGGGCAATCCTTCTTCTTCAATTAACCCTCTTCCTTCATTTAATCTGACTTCTTCATTCATTCCTTCAATGAGTGTTCCTATTACATCTCCACAAATGTATATGACGCAAGGGGGCAATTCATTCAACCATTCCATTCCTCCTTGTAGTGTTCCTCCTTTCCAATCCTCTCCTATGATTAACTATCATAGTGTCCCGCCACCTTACTCTTTACCTTCTTTCAATAACATAACACCTCCATCTCAATCTAACACATCTAATATGAATTCTTCGACTGAAGCGACCATTAACAATATTGCACAAACTGTCTCTTCTTTACAGCAACAAATTGCCTCTATGAATCAATCTAAGTTTAGTGTGCCCACATTTGATGTTGCGAGCCCACTTTCTCTTGACATTGTTCGAGCTATCCCTCCTAAACATGTTGAAATCCTGCATTTGGAGCTTTATAATGGTAAAGGTGATCCTCTAACACATGTTAAGACTTTTCAAACAATATGTACCGATTTTGCTTATGACCAAAGGTTGCTTGCAAAACTGTTTACTAGAGCATTAAGAGATAAAGCCCTACAATGGTATTGCTCATTGCCTTCTTATTCTATTAATTCTTTCGAACAACTTGCAAATGCTTTTATTCAACAATTTCAAAACAATATAAGTCCTAAAGTTACTTTGATTGATTTAATGCATTGTAAACAAGGTGTTAAAGAAAAAGTGACTGATTTCATTGGTAGATATAAGCATTTGTATGCTCAAATTTCTTTTCCAGTGCCTGACAATGATATTCAAAGAATCTTTATTTCTAATTTACAAAAGGATATTCGAGACAAACTTCTATTTTCTGAGTTTACTTCTTTCCAACAGTTGTGTGCAACTCTTCACAATTATCAACTGACTGTGAGTCAAATGGAACAATCACATCCTATGGCTCCGAGTGATAAGGGTGATAGTAGTCAACAACCATTTGGAAAGTTTAAACCAAATAGAGATTCCATCAAATTCAATGAAAACATAATCAACAACAATGTGAATGCAGCAACAGGTGTGCCTCCTATTTCTAAGTTTTTCAAGAAAGAAAGAAAGTATACTCCTTTGAATGAATCTTTGCATAGTATTATGAATAAGTTATTGGAACAAAATGTGCTTACTCTTCCTCCTATAAGGAAAATTGATCCTGTAAAGATTAATTCACCTTATTTTGATAACAAATCTTTTTGTCAATTTCATCGTCAACCTGGGCATGATATTGAAAAATGTTTTTCTTTAAAGGGTAAAATTCAAGATTTGATTGATAATAATACTATTTCTATTTCTAGAGTGAATGATAAAGGCAACACATCTGTAGCTCCTCCTAACCAAAATCTTCAGATTTTTCCTGATCCATTACCTTCTCATACCTCTAATGTGATTGAGACTAATGATTCCTCTTTCTCATCTGATGGTCTTGTGTCTATGACTCCGAATGTGATTAACTTTGTAGAGCAGCAAGAAAACCCTAAAGAACCTTCCATCACATTTGATTCTAATGAAACTATTAGGGCACCTGATGGTCCTTTATACATAGTTGCAAAAGTCAAGAATACACCTTGCCGTGGAGTGCTTATTGATCCTTCGTGCATGGTTAATGTTATTACTGAAGAATTTCTTTTTACTTTGCAATTGAATCAAGTGATCTATGACAAAACAGATGTGATTGTGAAATTATTTGATGCATTTTCTTCTCCTGCAATTGGCTCTATTACATTACCTATTGAGGTCCATAACAAATCCCTTGATGTGAACTTTGCTATTATTCCTTCATCCGAACAATTTCGTGTGAAGCTTGGCTATCCTTGGCTATCTTCCATGAAAGTTATTGCTTCTCCTATTCATAAATGTTTAAAATTTCCCTATAATGGTGAAGTTGTTACTGTCAATCATAGTCCCTTTAAACCAGCTGAAAGAACTTCTAGCGTTCCTATTGATTATTTTTGGCCTAAACAATTCCAATCTCTTCCTCTGCGAAGTGATCATCTTTTCAAATCTTATCAAAAGTGGAAAACAGATATGATCCAATCTCTAAGTGAACCTAGAACACCTAAACTTGACATTCATATCGTTCTTGAGAAGGAAGTTCTTCCTTTGAAAGATAAAACTAATGTCTTTCCTCAAGAAGATTCCCAACCCATCCCTATGGATGTGACTATGTCTATGCCTAATAAACCTTCTAAAAGTAGACCTATACCTCCTCGTCATGATGGACTTGGTCTTCTTCCTAAACCAAAAATTCCTCCTTTATATGGAGCAGTTCCTCCTCCGTCCTTTTATAGAGAGAAGAGACCTTCCTCTTCTCCTATTATCCAGCCTAAGAGACCACAACCTAAACACCCAAGTGATAAGGATGAGAACATTCCTCCTCCTTAATCTTCTCCACTTCCTACTAAGACTAGATGAAATCGTTCTGCACGTGAACGCCGACGAAAGCATCGTCTTAGGGCTCAAGCAGCTGCTTCTCAAACTTCGCAATCTCCAAAAACACCTTCAACATGCATTATTCCATTTTCTCCAAAATCTCCTAAACATAAGATGCATGATGATCTTGATCCTGTGCGAGTTAAAGATCCTATTTTTATAAATCTTGATGATAATATAGATGAAAATGTTATTCATGATGAAAATGTTACTTCTCTTGCTTCTGATAGTGAATATGAACTTGTTGATATTGATAACCATTTATCTAATGAATTTTCTAAAGCACTTATCATAGCTCCTAGACAAGAACAACGTGGCTTGGAACATGAACATAGCCCTTGTTTGGATCTTGTGATAGCTCCATCTGTTGTGTTGGATGTTCCTCCTCTAGCGTGTTCCCTGCCTTCCCGAAACATTGATCAGCAAGATCGGGGGGTAGATGACGTGCTAGACTAGTTACATTAGCATAGCAGATTCTCTCCTCCTCTCTTTTGTTACTTCTTCTATGTGTTATTTTCATTCTTCTATTTGTTGTCCTTAGTGTTGTCTACTTGAAGAGGATGCAAAGCATTGAGATCTCTTTTGGTCTCTCTCATGTTGACTCAAAAGACACATGTGTTCCCTTCTTCTAGGTGACCTTCCTTGATGGGGGAATGAAGAACAATTATGCATTCATACATATGACATACATGAATTATCATACAGCATACTAACCCCGAGGAAAGCGAAGTCACCTCATGCTTTGTGTTTTGTATCTATTATCCTTGGGTTTATCTCACACTTGGGGGCTAAATCTTTGTGATAACGTGCTCCTTTCCCTTCTTATTTCTTATGTGTATCACTACGTTAAAGTAATCACCCCCGTTGAGGCGTGTGCGATCGCTTTAACGTAGGGGGGCATACACCCTATCTATCCCTTCAGGATACTTGAAAATTTCTTGGCGAACTTAGCTTTGCCTTGAAAAATTTTTTTATTTTTCTTGCATGACTCATAGTGAGGGAACCTTACTACTGACAGTCATGGTTCTCCCTCGTGATCTTCATTTTTACTTTGTCAATCGAAGTCGTAAGATCCTTAGTCCACTGGGGGCTTGGTGTGTCTTGCCTCCTTGACGTGGTGAAAGTCTTTCAATGTTGTTTCCTTGTACTTTACCGGAAGTATGAGCGTACGCCTATACTCCCGCTAAAGTGGGGGCTAAATGTAGCGTCCTAAAATTGTGACACTTGCAATTTCAACCGCATTTCAGTCTTCACGATGGCGACGCAACACTGAACCTGAATGGAGACCCCGAAACTTGCTCATGGCATCAAAAACTGCATTTTTCCAACACCCTGGCCTGATCCCTCCTTGCACCCTGCTGTCCCGGGAGGTGGGACCAGAGCGCCCAGTGCCCTGGTCCTTCAGGACCAGGGCGACCAGCGTCGTAGTCCCCCAGGACCATGGCGCCTAGAACCCTGGTCCCTGGCCCTATTTTGGGCCCGGTCTCCTTTGGGGCTTCGGGTCTTTTTGTTTGCAAATTGGAAAATAACATTTCCTCGTCGGCCTAAGGTCGGGAAAATCAGTCTATCAGCCCTAATTGTTAAGTATATAAACTACATTTTCCTCTCCCATTTGGGTAGATAAAAAAGGAAGAAGGACATATGTGTACAAGCGTGGAAACGATATTCAAACATTCAAGCATTCAAGCATTCAAACATTCCTTCAAGCAATTGATCATCCCAAGTCTCCATTCAAGGCTAAGTGTTGCATTCAAGACAAGGATTCAACCATTGAAGAGGAGATCACATACTACAGCATACAACATACAACATACAACAACATCTATACCTTCGCACATAAGGATACAAACATCCTTACAACAAGGTATTAGTACTTGTTTTACATTACAATCATTTACATTTACAGCATTTCTCATTTCTTGGTTAATTCCAAAACCGGGGTTTGACCTAAGGGCAAACCCCTAATCCCTAACCCCCCAATTGTCTTCGCTTTTCTGTGTGTAGGTTGCAGGTACGCGGCTGAAATTGAAGATCTGGAATCCTTGTGCAGAGACGAACAGATCCCCCTTCGTTCCGCGGATTTTTTGAAGGACCGTGTGCACGTCGGGCGCCATCGTCCCGTCAACTTTTGCTCAAATTTGCAGGACAGCACCGTATCAACATTTTACTGCTAATTCTAGGTCTGCAGCTTCATCCTATATCCCTATCTTAGCTTATAAGCAAATCTTTCTCACTTTCTATGCATTCCTAGCTTGATCATTCTATGCACATTCTTTACAAAAGAGGGTAGCCTTCCTGTCTTAACCCTTGAAACACATCTAGAATCCAATCTTGCATTGTGTGGGATTGGATCTTGTGGGTTTCAAACCATCTTTTGAATGTAAAGTCTCCCCTAAGTGAAAACCGTCAACCCTAGTAACCTCCCTTCTCTCTCCTTGGAGTTGGAAGAGGGGAGAGCAACTAGGGTTCCCTTCTTCTAGGTGACCTTCCTTGATGGGGGAATGAAGAACAATTATGCATACATACATATGACATACATGAATTATCATACAGCATACTGACCCCGAGGAAAGCGAAGTCACCTCGTGCTTTGTGTTTTGTATCCTTGGGTTTATCTCACACTTGGGGGCTAAATCTTTGTGATAATGTGCTCCTTTCCCTTCTTATTTCTTATGTGTATCACTACGTTAAAGCAATCACCCCCGTTGAGGCGTGTGCAATCGCTTTAACGTAGGGGGGCATACACCCTGTCTATCCCTTCAAGATACTTGAAAATTTCTTGGCGAACTTAGCTTTGCCTTGAAAATTTTTGGTATTTTTCTTGCATGACTCATAGTGAGGGAACCTTACTACTGACAGTCATGGTTCTCCCTCGTGATCTTCCCTTTTACTTTGTCAATCAAAGTCGTAAGATCCTTAGTCCACTGGGGGCTTGGTGTGTCTTGCCTCCTTGACGTGGTGAAAGCCTTTCAATGTTGTTTCCTTGTACTTTACTGGAAGTATGAATGGAGACCCCGAAACTTGTCCACGACACCAAAAACTACATTTTTCCAGCACCCTGGCCTGATCCCTCCTTGCACCCTGTTGTCCCGAGAGGTGGGACCAGAGGTGGGACCAGAGCGCCCAGCACCCTGGTCCCTGGCCCTATTTTGGGTCCGGTCTCCTTTGGGGCTTCGGGTCTTTTTGTTTGCAAATTGGAAAATAACATTTCCTCGTCGGCCTAAGGTCAGGAAAATTAGTCTATCAGCCCTAATTGACAAGTATATAAACTACATTTTCCTCTCCCATTTGGGTAGATAAAAAAGGAAGAAGGACATATGTGTACAAGCGTGGAAACGATATTCAAACATTCAAACATTCAAGCATTCAAGGCTAAGCATTGCATTCAAGACAAGGATTCAACCATTGAAGAGGAGATCACATACTACATCATACAACATACAACAACATCTATACCTTCGCACATAAGGATACAAACATCCTTACAACAAGGTATTAGGACTTGTTTTACATTACAATCATTTACATTTACAGCATTTCTCATTTCTTGGTTAATTCCAAAACCGGGGTTTGACCTAAGGGCAAACCCCTAATCCCTAACCCCCCAATCATCTTCGCTTTTCTGTGTGTAGGTTGCAGGTACGCGGTTGAAATTGAAGATCTGGAATCCTTGTGCAGAGACAAACAGATCCCCCTTCGTTTCGCGGATTTTTCGGAGGACCGTGTGGTTAAGTGTCAAAACCCTAATTTTTGAAACCCTCTTGATTCAACCTTTGTCCGACAATTTCACTGATCAAAACATCTCCAAATCAGCTGTAACTTTGGATTCCACAACAAAATCATAATATCTTTCATCCCTGAAAATTTGGAAAAAAGTTGCGAGGACCGTGTGCACTCCGAGCGCCATCGTCCCCAACATTTTTTTTGAAATTTCGGGAGCTAGATCTTACTGTATTTTTCTGCTAAAATCCAGAATTTTGGCTGATTTTATCAATTCTAACACTTTCAAAATTACAGTCAAAGTTGGTCTTGTGATTGCTTGGATTAAGGCTTCTAATTATTCAAAAATTGTTGAAATTGAAACTTTGTGTCAAAATTGTGTTCTTACTATCCTAAATCTGAAAAGTGTGTTAGTATTCATTCAAAATTTCAGTACTTTATTCAAATTCTTGCAATTTGCAACTTTTGAAATTAAGTGCTTAATTATAACAACATTGATTTCCGCTCTCAAAATTGAATTTTGCGTGAAATTGAGTCAACTTTTAAATTTCAAAACTTGCATTGCTTTTGGTATTCCCTCTAAAATCATAAAATTTAAAATTTCAGTTTCCCTCTCTTTTTCAAAATTCAAATTTTGCATTTTTTGACAATCTTGGTAGGATTCAATTTTGAGATTGCAACTTTAATTTGGCCTATCTACAGATCGTAAAATCACTCAATTTTTTCAAGTTAGCTTTAAAATCATCATAACTTTCATCCCTGCAAATTTCGAAAAAAGTTGCAAGGACCGTGTGCACTCCGAGCGCCACGGTCCCTGACATTTTTTCTGAAATTTCGGGAGATTGTCGTGATTGCATTTAACAGCCTAAATCTAGAAGATTGGCTGATTTTACTGAAATTTGCTACCTCAAAATCTTCTCTCCCTCTCTAGTGCATGAGTTTTACAACAATAAGCCCTACTTACACTATTCCCGTTAGACGAAGCCGTAGAATTAAGTCTTTCCGAGGTTTAATTACCGAGGAGATGGAACCTAATTTGAATAGCCTTTTTAACGAGGAAATGGGTAATTCCTCTAATCCTTCTAATGATGAAGAAGCTCTCCATGAGGTTTCTGTAGAACAACTTTTGAAATTGCATAAACAATTTGACGATTTTCGACAATGGATGTCTCAAGAATACCCCGATAGTCAAGCTCTTCCTTTAATTGAGGGTCTAAAACATATGCTTCAAAGTGATAAGAATGGAATTGATATTTTGCGTGGTATTGCACACATTGTGGATTCGAAAGTGATGCCTATAAAGAGTTGTGCCGAAACTTTAGGTTATACACAACCTCCCACTCAAGTCAATCATTCTATTCCTTTGACAACTTCTATTGCTAGCATACCTACTTTTACATCAAACATAATGGCTACTTCTATACAAGACATTCCACCTATGATTACCAGTCATGGGGGCAATCCTTCCTCTTCAATTAACCCTCTTCCTTCATTCAATCCGACTTCTTCATTCATTCCTTCAATGAGTGTTCCTATTACATCTCCACAAATGAACATGACGCAAGGGGGCAATTCATTCAACCATTCCATTCCTCCTTGTAGTGTTCCTCCCTTCCAATCCTCTCCTATGACTAACTATCATAGTGTCCCACCACCTTACTCTTTACCTTCTTTCAATAACATAACACCTCCATCTCAATCTAACACATCTAATATGAACTCTTCGACTGAAGCGACCATTAACAATCTTGCACAAACTGTCTCTTCTTTACAGCAACAAATTGCCTCTATGAATCAATCTAAGTTTAGTGTGCCCACATTTGATGTTGCGAGCCCACTTTCTCTTGACATTGTTTGAGCTATCCCTCCTAAACATGTTGAAATCCCACATTTGGAGCTTTATAATGGTAAAGGTGATCCTCTAACACATGTTAAGACTTTTCAAACAATATGTACCGATTTTGCTTATGACCAAAGGTTGCTTGCAAAACTATTTACTAGAACATTAAGAGACAAAGCCCTGCAATGGTATTGCTCGTTGCCTTCTTATTCTATTACTTCTTTCGAACAACTTGCAAATGCTTTTATTCAACAATTTCAAAACAATATAAGTCCTAAAGTTACTTTGATTGATTTAATGCATTGCAAACAAGGTGTTAAAGAAAAAGTGACTGATTTCATTGGTAGATATAAGCATTTGTATGCTCAAATTTCTTTTCCAATGCCTGACAATGATATTCAAAGAATCTTTATTTCTAATTTACAAAAATATATTCGAGACAAACTTCTGTTTTCTGAGTTTAGTTCTTTCCAACAGTTGTGCGCAACTCTTCACAATTATCAACTGACTGTGAGTCAAATGGAACAATCACATCCTATGGCTCCGAGTGATAAGGGTGATAGTAGTCAACAACCATTTGGAAAGTTTAAACCGAATAGAGATTCCATCAAATTAAATGAAAACATCATCAACAACAATGTGAATGCAGTATCAGGTGTGCCTCCTATTTCTAAGTTTTTCAAGAAAGAAAGAAAGTATACTCCTTTGAATGAATCATTGCATAGTATTATGAATAATTTATTGGAACAAAATGTGCTTACTCTTCCTCCTATAAGGAAAATTGATCCTACAAAGATTAATTCACCCTATTTTGATAACAAATCTTTTTGTCAATTTCATCGTCAACCTGGGCATGATACTGAAAAATGTTTTTCTTTAAAGGGTAAAATTCAAGATTTGATTGATAATAATACTATCTTTGTTTCTGGAGTGAATGATAAAGGCAATACATCTATAGCTCCTCCTAACCAAAATCTTCAGATTTTTACTGATCCATTACCTTCTCATACCTCTAATGCGATTGAGACTAATGATTCCTCTTTTTCATCTGATGGTCTTGTGTCTATGACTCCGAATGTGATTAACTTTGTAGAGCAGCAAGAAAACCCTAAAGAACCTTCCATCACATTTGATTCTAATGAAACTATCAGGGCACCTGATGGTCCTTTATACATAGTTGCAAAATTCAAGAATACACCTTGCCGTGGAGTGCTTATTGATCCTTCGTGCATGGTTAATGTTATTACTGAAGAATTTCTTTTTACTTTGCAATTGAATCAAGTGATCTATGACAAAACAGATGTGATTGTGAAATTATTTGATGCATTTTCTTCTCCTGCAATTGGTTCTATTACATTACCTATTGAGGTCCATAACAAATCCCTTGATGTGAACTTTGCTATTATTCCTTCATCCAAACAATTTCGTGTGAAGCTTGGCTATCCTTGGCTATCTTCCATGAAAGCTATTGCTTCTCCTATTCATAAATGTTTAAAATTTCCCTATAATGGTGAAGTTGTTACTGTCAATCATAGTCCCTTTAAACCAGCTGAAAGAACTTCTAGCATTCCTATTGATTATTTTTGGCCTAAACAATTCCAATCTCTTCCTCCGCGAAGTGATCATCTTTTCAAATCTTATCAAAAGTGGAAAACAGATATGATCCTATCTCTAAGTGAACCTAGAACACCTAAACTTGGCATTCCTATCGTTCTTGAGAAGGAAGTTCTTCCTTTGAAAGATAAAACTAATGTCTTTCCTCAAGAAGATTCCCAACCCATCCCTATGGATGTGACTATGTCTATGCCTAATAAACCTTCTAAAAGTAGACCTATACCTCCTCGTCATGATGGACTTGGTCTTCTTCCTAAACCAAAAATTCCTCCTTTATATGGAGCAGTTCCTCCTCCATCCTTTTATAAAGAGAAGAGACCTTCCTCTTCTCCTATTATCCAGCCTAAGAGACCACAACCTAAACACCCAAGTGATAAGGATGAGAACATTCCTCCTCCTCAATCTTCTCCACTTCCTACTAAGACTAGACGAAATCGTTCTGCACGTGAACGTAGATGAAAGCGTCATCTTAGGGCTCAAGCAGCTGCTTCTCAAACTTCGCAATCTCCAAAAACACCTTCAACAAGCATTATTCCATTTTCTCCAAAATCTCCTAAACATAAGATGCATGATGATCTTGATCCTGTGCGAGTTAAAGATCCTATTTTTATAAATCTTGATGATAATATAGATGAAAATGTTATTCATGATGAAAATGTTACTTCTCTTGCTTCTGATAGTGAATATGAACTTGTTGATATTGATAACCATTTATCTAACGAATTTTCTAAAGCACTTATCCTAGCTCCTAGACAAGAACAACGTGGCTTGGAACATGAACATAGCCCTTGTTTGGATCTTGTGATAGCTCCATCTGCTGTGTTGGATGTTCCTCCTCTAGCGTGTTCCCTGCCTTCCCGAAACATTGATCAGCAAGATCGGGGGGTAGATGACGTGCTAGACTAGTTACATTAGCATAGCAGATTCTTTCCTCCTCTCTTTCTTTTGTTACTTCCTCTATGTGTTATTCTCATTTTCCTATTTGTTGTCCTTAGTGTTTTCTACTTGAGGACAATGCAAAGCATTGAGATCTCTTTTGGTCTCTCTCATGTTGACTCAAAAGACACATGTGTTCCCTTCTTCTAGGTAACCTTCCTTGATTGGGGAATGAAGAACAATTATGCATACATACATATGATATACATATGACATACATACTTATCATACAGCATACTGACCCCGAGGAAAGCGAAGTCACCTCGTGCTTTGTGTTTTATATCCTTGGGTTTATCTCACACTTGGGGGCTAAATCTTTGTGATAATGTGCTCCTTTCCCTTCTTATTTCTTATGTGTATCACTACGTTAAAGCAATCACCCCCATTGAGGCATGTGCGATCACTTTAACATAGGGGAGCATACACCCTATCTATCCCTTCAGGATACTTGAAAATTTCTTGGCAAACTTAGCTTTGCCTTGAAAATTTTTGGTATTTTTCTTACATGACTCATAGTGAGCGAACCTTACTACTGACAGTCATGGTTCTCCCTCGTGATCTTCCCTTTTACTTTGTCAATCGAAGTCGTAAGATCCTTAGTCCACTGGGGGCTTGGTGTGTCTTGCCTCCTTGACGTGGTATTGCAGGGCTTTGTCTCTGAATGTTCTAGTAAACAGTTTTGCAAGCAACCTTTGGTCATAAGCAAAATCGGTACATATTGTTTGAAAAGTCTTAACATGTGTTAGAGGATCACCTTTACCATTATAAAGTTCCAAATGCGCGATTTCAACATGTTTAGGAGGGATAGCTCGAACAATGTCAAGAGAAAGTGGGCTCGCAACATCAAATGTGGGCACACTAAACTTAGATTGATTCATAGAGGCAATTTGTTGCTGTAAAGAAGAGACCGTTTGTGCAAGATTGTTAATAGTCACTTCAGTCGAAGAATTCATATTAGATGTGTTAGATTGAGATGGAGGTGTTATGTTATTGAAAGAAGGTAAAGAGTAAGGTGGCGGGACACTATGATAGTTAATCATAGGAGAGGATTGGAAAGGAGGAACACTACAAGGAGGAATGGAATGGTTAAACGAATTGCCCCCTTGTGTCATGTTCATTTGTGGAGATGTAATAGGGACATTCATTGAAGGAATGAATGAAGAAGTTGGATTAAATGAAGGAAAAGGATTAATTGAAGAAGAAGGATTGCCCCCATGACTGGTGATCATAGGAGGAATGTCTTGTATTGAAGTAGCCATTATGTTTGATGTAAAAGTACGTATGCTAGCAATAGAAGTTGTCAAAGGAATAGAATGATTGACTTGAGTGGGAGGTTGTGTATAACCTAAAGTTTCAGCACAACTCTTCATAGGCATCACATTCGAATCCACAATGTGTGCAATACCACGCAAAATATCAATTCCATTCTTATCACTTTGAAGCATATGTTTTAGACCCTCAATTAAAGGAAGAGCTTGACTATCGGGGTATTCTTGAGACATCCATTGTCGAAAATCGTCAAATTGGTTATCCAATCTCGCAAGTTGTTCTACAGAAACCTCATGGAGAGCTTCTTCATCATTAGGAGGATTAGAGGAATTACCCACGTCCTCATTAAAAAGGCTATTCAAATTAGGTTCCATCTCCTCAGTAATTAAACCTTGGAAAGACTTAATTCTACGGCTTCATCTAACGGGAATAGTGTAAGTAGGGCTTATTGTTGTAAAACTCATGCACTAGAGAGGGAGAGAAGATTTTGAGGTAGCAAATTTCAGTAAAATCAGCCAATCTTCTAGATTTAAGCTGTTAAATGCAATCACGACAATCTCCCGAAATTTCAAAAAAAATGTCAGGGACTGTGGCGCTCGGAGTGCACACGGTCCTCGCAACTTTTTTCGAATTTTGCAGGGATGAAAGTTATGATGATTTTAAAGCTAACCTGAAAAAATTGAGTGATTTTACGATCTATAGAT
Organism: Cryptomeria japonica; assembly: GCF_030272615.1. NCBI lineage: Eukaryota > Viridiplantae > Streptophyta > Pinopsida > Cupressales > Cupressaceae > Cryptomeria > Cryptomeria japonica. The sequence goes on along the minus strand of NC_081415.1, from coordinate 135,810,538 downwards.
AGGCCAAATTAAAGTTGCAATCTCAAAATTGAACCCTACCCAGATTGTCGAAAAATGCAAAATTTGAATTTTGGAAAAGAGAGGGAAACTAAAATTTTGAATTTTATGATTTTAGAGGGAATACCAAAAGCAATGCAAGTTTTGAAATTTAAAATTTGACTCAATTTCATGCAAAATTCAGTTTTGAGAGTGGAAATCAAAGTTGTTGTAATTAAGCACTTAATTTCAAAAGTCACAAATTGCAAGAATTTGAATAAAGTACTGAAATTTTGAATGAATACTAACACACTTTTCAGATTTAGGACAGTAAGAACACAATTTTGACACAAAATTTCAATTTCAACAATTTTTGAATAATTAGAAGCCTTAATCCAAGCAACCACAAGACCAACTTTGACTGTAATTATGAAAGTGTTAGAATTGATAAAATCAGCCAAAATTCTGGATTTTAGCAGAAAAATACAGTAAGATCTAGCTCCCGAAATTTCGGAAAAAATGTCGGGGACGATGGCGCTCAAAGTGCACACGGTCCTCGTAACTTTTTTCCAAATTTTCAGGGATGAAAGATATTATGATTTTGTTGTGGAATCCAAAGTTACAGCTGATTTGGAGATGTTTTGATCAGTGAAATTGTCGGACAAAGGTTGAATCAAGAGGGTTTCAAAAATTAGGGTTTTGACACTTAACCACTTAATTTTCAGAATTAAAGCACAAATATGAATTGACAATTTGTAATAGAAGGGTAGATCTAAAACAAGCATTAACAATTAAACATTTCACAAGCTCAATTGCTAAAAAGAAAATTTATGGTTTTTATGCAATTAACCTCTAAACTTTGCAAAATATCAAACATGGAAATATAATCAAGGAAGCCAATTTTCAGATCTAACCATGAATAATCAGAAAGGATGTTCACGTCGGGTTCACCAAAATGTAAAGCAGAAAATAATCGAACCCTAGTTGCTCTCCCCTCTTCCAACTCCAAGGAGAGAGAACGGAGGTTACTAGGGTTGACGGTTTTCACTTAGGGGAGACTTTACATTCAAAAGAGGGGTTGAAACCCACAAGATCCAATCCCACACAATGCAAGATTGGATTCTAACTGAGTTTCAAGGGTTAAGACAGCAAGGCTACCCTCTTTTGTAAAGAATGTGCATAGAATGATCAAGCTAGGAATGCATAGAAAGTGAGAAAGATTCGCTTATAAACTGAGATAGGGATATAGGATGAAGCTGCGGACCTGGAATTAGCAGTAAAATGTTGATACGGCGTTGTCCTTCAAATTTGAGCAAAAGTTGATGGGACGATGGCGCCCGGCGTGCACACGGTCCTCCGAAAAATCTGCGAAACGAAGGGGGATCTGTTCGTCTCTGCACAAGGATTCCAGATCTTCAATTTCAGCCGCGTACCTGCAACCTACACACAGAAAAGCGAAGACGATTGGGGGGGTTAGGGATTAGGGGTTTGCCCTTAGGTCAAACCCCGGTTTTGGAATTAACCAAGAAATGAGAAATGCTGTAAAATGTCAATGATTGTAATGTAAAACAAGTACTAATACCTTGTTGTAAGGATGTTTGTATCCTTATGTGTGAAGGTATAGATGTTGTTGTATGTTGTATGTTGTATGTTGTAGTATGTGATCTCCTCTTCAATGGTTGAATCCTTGTCTTGAATGCAACACTTAGCCTTGAATGGAGACTTGGAATGATCAATTGCTTGAAGGAATGTTTGAATGCTTGAATGCTTGAATGTTTGAATATCGTTTCCACGCCTTTTTCATCTTTTTCTTCTCTCTCCAAAATGAGAGAGGAAAAGTAGTTTATATACTTGTCAATTAGGGCTGATAGACTGATTTTCCTGACCTTAGGCCGACCAGGAAATGTTATTTTCCAATTTGCAAACAAAAAGACCCGAAGCCCCAAAGGAGACCGGGCCCAAAATAACAAGATTGCAGAATTGAGATTAAACAATGAACAGCTGTAAATACAAGGATGAAATAAGAATGCAGATGTGTACCCGGAGTCAAAATCGGACTGAAAATGTTCAGGACGGGGGCGCGGGTGCCACTGTCCTAATTCTATCCCGAAAACTGCACCGGAAACTACTGTTTTGCACTCTGCAGCACTGTCAGAAACTGTCGGAAAAGCTGTATGTCCGGAGGACCAGGGCGCCCAGCGCCTCTATCCCAGGGACCAGGGCACCCAATGCCCCTGTCTTGGCAGGACCAGGGCACCCAGCGCCCCTGTCCCAATCTTCTGCTCTGCAATTTGATACAGAGTGCTCTCTTGACCTGTTCTCTCCAGATCTGTATCCTGCGGCGTCGTCCGAGTCCCGAACCTGCACTGATATCTGAAAATGGGATGGGCGGCTATATAGGGTTTTACCTTAGTCAAACCCCCGCTTTGGTGATTTCCACCTCCACAAATAGCCAAGTTGTTTTGTAAAATGTATTGTGTGTGCAGACCTAGTGTGTGTGCAAGGTCCTAAAATGCAAGAAAGCAAACTAGAGCAACCTAGAAAGTAAACCCTAATTGCTTGTAAATGATAATGTAAATGCTCTAAATCAAGATGCAAAGTGATCTAAAGCATGAATAAATGATATATTGAAGCTTATGCAAAGACATGAAAACAACATGAAATCATACCCAACCCTCAAGGGAAGAGTACAAGTCAATCTTCAGTCGGTAATCTCTTATTGTTCTTCAATGTCTTCCAAGCCCTAAATGGATGAATGAAATTGATAGATGCTTGATAGAAGGATGTTGAATGTTGTTGAAGTCTTCAAAGATCTACTCTTTCGCTGCATATGAGGTTCCTGAAAACAAAAATCGGATCCCTTCAAATGAAGAAAGAGAGCTCTTATGTAGGAAACCCTAGATCGTAAATTCGTCTTTTGGCCGACCTAGAGATTGAATATCCCACCAATTTCTTGAGGTTAAGCTTTATTTTATGATTGGATTGCGCTCCCAAAATTTTGAGAAAAATGTCCGGGACCATGTGCACTCTGGGCGCCACGGTCCCGACAACTTTTCACCAAATTTTCAGGGCCGTCGGATATGATGATTTTAGAGAGAATCCCGAAGTTACAGGTGATTTCGAGATGTTTTGACCCCGAAACCAAGCCCCCAAGTTCAAAATAGGACTTAATTAGGGTTTTTGATTGAGTGATGTATTGGAGGAATAAAATGCAAAGGGCACACTTTAGCGAAAGGGCCCAACTTTATGATGCAAAGGATGATGAAATAGGACCTTAGACCTAATTAATTTGATTAATTAAGTGCTAAAGGAGAAATGCAATGCAAAATGCAAAATGCACTAAGGCAGGTGCTAAACTAGGCGTGAAGAATAGGAGGACTAGCCAAATACACTTTTAAATCTTCAAATGCTTGCTGACAATCCTCATTCCATTGAAAAATGATATCCTTTTTAAGAAGTTGAGTAAAAGGAAAGGTACGATCCACAAGTTGAGACACGAACCTACGAATGGCTTGAATCTTTCCTTGTAAGCTTTTAAGTTGAGACACATTTCTAGGAGGTGGCATGTTGACAATAGCATCTATTTTCTTAGTGTCCACCTCAATCCCACGATGCGAAACTATGAATCCTAATAGTTTTCCACTATCCACACCAAAAACACATTTTCGGGGATTCAAGCGCATGTGATATTTACGAATTCTTTCAAAGATTTGACAAAGGATTTTAACATGATCCATGCGAAGAAAGGATTTGGCTAAAATATCATCAACATAATCCTCTAAAATCTTATGCATATAATCATGAAAGATAAGGGTCATCGCTCGTTGATAAGTTGCACCAGCGTTTTTAAGTCCAAAAGGCATCATTATCCAACAAAACGTACCCCAAGGAGTGGTGAAAGCAGTTTTGAATTGATCGTGAGGGTTAATGAAAATTTGATTGTATCCTGAAAAACCATCCATGAAGGATAACAAGGCATGTCCTGCCATAGAATCAACTATCATGTCAATGTTTGGAAGAGGAAAATCATCTTTTAAAGAAGCCTTATTTAGATCTTGAAAGTCGGTACACATTCTTATTTTGTTGTCTAGTTTAGCCACAGCGACAATGTTTGAAATCCATGGGGAATAATCAATAGGGCGGATAAATCCAGCCTCCAATAATTTTTCAATCTCAGCCTTAACAAGCAGAGCCACCTTGGGATTCATTTTTCGAATCTTTTGTTTCACGGGCTTAGCATCAGGAACTAAGACAATGTTATGAGTAACAATATTAGGATCTATACCAGACATGTCAGAGTATGTCCAAGCAAAGATCTCGAGGAATTCGTGCAATAAATCTTCATATTGTTTTTGTTCCTCTTCATCCAAACACTTCCCAATTTTAATAACTTTCTCTTTATTGCAAGGGTCCATCTTAACATCAGTGGTTTCACTTATGAGAAGATTACTTTGTTGAGGAGTATCCTTTAACTGAGGGAATTCTTTCACAATCTCGTCATTATCAATCTCTTTTCCAAAATAGGCTTCAGTGTTCAAACAATAAGGGAGTCCCCTATTGTGATGATAATGAGGAAGAGTGTCATAGGCTCCCAAGAACTCAGCTAAAGCATCGTCAGTAGGGAAAACATCCAAAGCATAGTCACCCGAAGGATCCCCATCAATGTACTCAGGATGTTGTATTGATAGAGATGTAGAGATAGCATTAACACTAATGCATGGTCTTTTAGAAGCTTTAGTACGTTTGCAGGGATTATAGCCAAGTCCAAAGGCATAATTGTGAAAATTAGTCTCTAGAGGAACTCTTATCCCTTGTTCATGAGCACCACAACCTTTTCCATGATACCCATGCTTAGCAAAAATGCGAAAACCATGACCATAACGATCGGCCATTTCAGGAAGAGAAGGTGGTTTTTCATAAGACAAAGAATCAAACTCTTCATAATTAGAGGTGTGAGGAGAAGAAGTTTGAGAAGCGGCCACAAAATTATTACTCATAGATTCAGGTAAGGTTGATTGATTTTTAGCTTCTTCCTTCTTTTCAGCTTTAAGCTCTCTAGAAGGAATCTTATATTCACCTACAAAAGTGGGATTGAAATCAAGAGATCCCCAATCATCTTCTTCGAGGATCTTCTCAGGATCAAAATCCTTCTTATGTGTAGTTCCAAGTCAAGAAGAATCTTCTTCAGGAGCTCCAGACTCATCCAAATAATTTTGATCATCGGAGAGTGAGGATTCATCGATAGGTTTCTTGTTTAAAGAGTCATCACTAGACGAGGATGGCTTAAAAGAACCCCCTTTGGAAGGAGATGTTTGTAGACAAGCTTGAAAATTAGTATCACCTATCAAAGTATATGTCTTATTGTTATAGATGAATTTAACTTGTCTATGCAATGTAGAGGGGACAGTTTGCATGCTATGAATCCAAGGCCTCCCTAGTAACAAGTTATATGTTAAATTTCCCGACATAACATGGATAGGAGTAGGCAGAGTAACAGGTCCCACTATGAGAGGTAAGATGATGATACCCAATGAAGTTTTAGCCACATTGTCAAAGCCACGAATGGGACGAGAGTCAGGCTCAATGAGAGATGTATCCACATTCATCTTATGCAATAGATTAATGCTACATACATTAAGGCCAGAGCCATTATCTACTAGTGTTTGTCTTATAGCAGTGTCTTTCATGATAACCACAATCATCAAGGGATCATATTGTTGTTGAATTTCACTAGTAGGCAACTCATCTTGGGTAAACACAATTTGAGCTTTAGGATTCATCACAGAGTTAACCAAAGATGCTATATTACTAGATGTATTCGGTGGAGGAACATTCAAATCTTTCAAGGCATCTTGTAACATTCCATGATGAGCGGAAGAAGTTTGAATCAAATCCCAAAGGGATATCTTAGCAGGGGTAGCTCTAAGTTGTTCTATGAGATCATATTCCTTACCCATAACTTGCGAGATACGGGGAGCTTGTGGAAGAATTGGTTGAGGATTAGGAAGAGAAACTAGAATAACAGGAGGAGGATTAGGTTGCCTATTATTTCTGGTGTGATAAGTGTGGGCAACCGCATGATAACTCTCTCTAGTTATTTGCTTGGCATAACTATAAGGACTTATAGGTTTTCTTCCTTGTACGGTGATAATTGGTTTATTTGGGGTACGAAAGGAATCATGATCATACCCTCCTTGGACAGTAAGGAGAGGTGACTTAGGAACTTGAAAGGTGGGAGAAGGATAAGCACCTTGGACTTCAAAAAGAGGCTTGTTATGTTCATTCAATTTTATCATGTTAACCAATTTAGAAGTCTTGTTCTTGTTTAAAGATTTCGATAAAGCCACAAAGTCATCAAGAGCATCATCCAACAAAGCATGATCATATTGGTTAAAAGGTTTGTCTTTTGATTCAAAAGGGGACATCTCCTCATAGAGGGGATTATTGAAAACAACCATGTTACTAGATTCAGGGGAAGAGTTGATAGGAATATATCCTTGAGAGGAATCATTCGACTTATCTTTCTCATCACACCTAAATGGTATAGTAACAAGGTTTATGAGTTTTTCGTAAAATGAAGGTTTGGCATCCTTAGGGTTTAAAAACTCATCTAAAGCTTCATCTAATTCGTCTTGGCTATACTCATAATAATCATCAAAAGTATGAACATTTTGCAAATAAAAATTTGACATTTTGAAAAGATTGCATAAATTTTAAACACACAATGCAAAGAAACACACTCTTTTTTTTTTTCTTTTTAATGAAAATGAAATGAAAACACACTAAATCTAGATCTAGATCTAACAAATGCAATGCAAGAGGAAGCAATGATAGATTCACGTCGAGTTCACCAAAATGTGTAGGGGAAAAAGCGAGACTAGGTTAACATGCCCTAATCCTACCTTTTGACACACATTACGGAATACGAAAGAGCCTAGAGATATCGCACAATTGGCTACTTCTTTTTGTGAAAGAGAGAGCCACGGGATATCTATTAGGATTTCTATTCCCTTGTTGAAATTGTAAGATCAAATGATGCAAGTTCAAACCCTAATCCCAAAATGCAAGTATGAACTAATAACAAGATTGCAGAATTGAGATTAAACAATGAACAGCTGTAAATACAAGGATGAAATAAGAATGCGGATGTGTACCCGGAGTCAAAATCAGACTGAAAATGTTCGGGATGGGGGCACGGGCGCCACTGTCTTGATTCTATCCTGAAAACTGCACCGGAAACTGTCATTTTGCACTCTGGAACACTGTCGGAAACTGTCAGAAAAGCTGTCTGTCCGGAGGACCAGGGCGCCCAGCGCCTCTGTCCCAGGGACCAGGGCGCCCAGCGCCCCTGTCCTGGCAAGACCAGGGCGCCTAGCGCCCCTGTCCCAGTCTTCTGCTCTGCAATTTGATACAGAGTGTTGTCTCGACCTGTTCTCTCTGGATCTGTATCCTGCGGCGTCGTCCGAGTCCTGAACCTGCACTGATATCTGAAAATGGGATGGGCAGCTATATAGGGTTTTGCCTTAGTCAAACCCCCGCTTCGGTGATTTCCACCTCCACGAATAGCCAAGTTGTTTTGTAAAATGTATTGTGTGTGCAGACCTAGTGTGTGTGCAAGGTCCTAAAATGCAAGAAAGCAAACTAGAGCAACCTAGAAAGTAAACCCTAATTGCTTGTAAATGATAATGTAAATGCTCTAAATCAAGATGCAAAGTGATCTAAAGCATGAATAAATGATATATTGAAGCTTATGCAAAGACATGAAAACAACATGAAACCATACCCAACCCTCAAGGGAAGAGTACAAGCCAATCTTCAGTCGGTAATCTCTTATTGTTCTTCAATGTCTTCCAAGCCCTAAATGGATGAATGAAATTGATAGATGCTTGATAGAAGGATGTTGAATGTTGTTGAAGTCTTCAAAGATCTGCTCTTTCGCTGCATATGAGGTTTCTGAAAACAAAAATCGGATCCCTTCAAATGAAGAAAGAGAGCTCTTATGTAGGAAACCCTAGATCATAAATTCGTCTTTTGGCCGACCTAGAGATTGAATATCCTGCCAATTTCTTGGGGTTAAGCTTTATTTTATGATTGGATTGTGCTCCCAAAATTTCGGGAAAAATGTCCGGGACCATGTGCACTCCGGGCGCCACGATCCCGACAACTTTTCACCAAATTTTCAGGGCCGTCGGATATGATGATTTTAGAGAGAATCCCGAAGTTACAGGTGATTTCAAGATTTTTTGACCCCGAAACCAAGCCCCCAAGTTCAAAATAGGACTTAATTAGGGTTTTTGATTGAGTGATGTATTGGAGGAATAAAATGCAAAGGGCATGCTTTAGCGAAAGGGCCCAGCTTTATGATGCAAAGGATGATGAAATAGGACCTTAGACCTAATTAATTTGATTAATTAAGTGCTAAAGGAGAAATACAATGCAAAATGCAAAATGCACTAAGGCGGGTGCTAAACTAGGTGTGAAATTGTACCACCCTAGCAAGTGCGTACAATTTACGACGCTACACTACCCTAGATAGAATTTGGAAGCATAGACACGACTTGAAATGCTTTAGCATAATTTAATATTGAGGGCACTGAAGAATGAAAATACCTCATTCCATTTTTCAAAGGAGTTTGAAATTACCTTCCCTAATGAGTATTAATTTGAAATTACCTTATGTTATGAGTATTAATCCATGTAATTGCAGGTTCTTTGAAATAAATTAGCACCTCCCTCCTCCTAATTCGATAGGCTCACACCCTTTAACATTCACACCCTATTGACACAAAAACATCGTATACTTCCATCCTATTCATTATTTCTTACTTCATACTTTCTAAAAAATGTATGCATATTACATTATATGAAACTAAATGGTAATGATCATATGTAGGTTCATAATATTAATACAATTTTTAATACTAAATCAAGAGATCCATTCACTCTCTTTTCATACATTTAATGCTCACATGTTTCTACACAAATTCTCTCTTTTTCCTTCAATTTTTCAAAACAAAACTGACTTAATTATTCCGAAGTTTGAAATTGAGCAAACTCTCCCCATTGAGCTCGTATGCACATGAAAGACTGAAGGGCAATCAAGACAATCATTCTACTGCCTTCATTTTATATACTTAATAATGCTCACATTTTTATACACATTCTAATTCTAACACAAGGCCGACTTAGATGTTCTAAAGTTTGAAATTAAGCACACTCTTTGCCACTTTTGCCCACTTTTTCTAGAAGTGCTTGAAATTCCATGTTTGTGTGATGGTGAAAGAATGAATCGAAATGAAGACCATGTCAAGCCAAACGGAATTTTTTTTTAAAGTTCTTCAAGTCAATAGATGGTGGTCTTTGTTAAATTTTATGCATAGAAGAATACAAACCTAGCTGAAAGAAGAAACAAAACTTAGAAAATGGAGCAAAGAACAAAAGAAATGAACAAAGTAGACAAATGCATCTACATATGAATGAAAAACAAATTAATTCATTGTTGTTTATAATCTTCTCAATGCATGATTTATACAAAAAGAGACACCACATGATCAGAGGTTTTACGGTGGAAACAGAGGCAACCGCTGGCAGTGGAAGAGACAAGGTCACAGTTAATCTCGTAGTTCTCCATTTGTTAGCTTATATGCAAAACATGAAACCTTTGTTGTGATTACGGTGCAAACTGTGCTCTCACCGTAAATCACAAAGAAAACAAAAGTTATGCACTAACAACCTCCCTTAAGTCTAACTAAGGAGAAATAGGAGAGATATGGATCCTAGCAACAAAGCCTGATCAACAACCCAATTACAAAGAAGAAAGGAGAAAGCCCAATTAAAAAAAAATCCTAACCATTTATTCAAACTAAAGAAAAAAGTTACAAACTGCAAACAAATCCACGCTGCAACAAGATTGTACAGAATCATAGAAACCACTGCATGAGTACCTTTGGGATACTTTGAAAATGCAGTTGTACATATCTTGCATTGCTCAAATGGATGCAGACAGGTACATGGTCTCTGAATACAAAAACTGATCATCTGAAGATAGGAAGATATGAATCTGCAAAAATGTGCTCCAAACTGAAGAACTGCAAAGATGACCTTTGGTTGGGATGATGCCATCGTATATCCATTGCTCAATAATGTCCCACTAGAAAGAAACTCTGGAAGCACTCAGGGACGTAACTCTGGAATGTCATGTAGTCAGCAACCATGCTAGAAAGAATCTCTAGGAGCAAACAAATTTGCAACATTGGAATCTCATGTAGATAAGAATTTAGAACAAAAGAACATTTTTGGCTATCAATTGGAGGAAGAGTGCATAGCAACTTTAATCTTCTATTTATTCAGGAAACTTATTGAAAGAAACCTAGAATAAATGCATTAAGAAAAACCCCATCTAAACTTTCTAAAAGTTTAATTTTTACAAAGCCCCAAATTTTCCAGATCTTCATCATGCGGTGCTTGCAAATCATGTATAATTTTAAAGAATCGATATAGGAAAAAAAGAAAGGAACATGCAAAAATTATGGAAAGAATATGCATGCATCTAGGAATAGACGTCAACTTCCATGGTGATGCTAATCTTCATAAATCTGCCTGCAAATAATTTGTCCTTCCTCCTAGCTCTCAAGCTCTGATACCATGTTAAATTTTCTGCATAGCAGAATACAGACCTAGCTGAAAGAAGAAACAAAACTTAGAAAACAGAGCAAAGAACAAAAGAAATGAACAAAGTAGAAAAATGCATCTGCATATGAATGAAAACTAAATTAATTCATTGTTGTTTACAATCTTCTCAATGCATGATTTATAAAAAAAGAGCCACCACATGATCAAAGATTTTGCAGTGGAAACAGAGGCAACCGCTGGCAGTGGAAGAGATAGAGGTCGTAGTTAATCTCGTAGCTCTCCGTTTGTTATCTTATATGCAAAACATGCAACCTTTGTTGTGATTACGGTGCAAACTATGCTCTCACCGTAAATCATGAAGCAAACATAAGTTATGCACTAAAAGTCTTGGTAAAACCTAAATTTTTAATAGAGAAAACGTAAGAGAAAAGTTCTGCACCGGCCTAGAATATATGAGCTATATTTACCCAACACACCTTATTTCATTTCATCATTCTATCTTATACTCTTGCTTGCAGATTATATATCCAACAAAGATTATTTCAATTCAAATTCAAGCCATGGCTGCTGCTTCTTCTTCATCCAAATCCAAAGCCGTTTTAACTTTAATTTTTTGCATTCTTCTCATCATCGCTCTCTCCGTTCCCCTACCAACGCAAGGTGTTATTCTCTAAAAAGCCTATTTGATTATATTTTATTGTTATCAACTGTGTATTTAATAAGATTAACTGTGTTTATTCTATGCAGGAGGATATTTGAGAGGACTAAAGGTGGCCAGAGGAAGCCTAATAAACATAACCAAAACCCCATAAACTCTTTTTTTATCTACTCAACTTAATATCTAAATAAAATGGATTAGGCAAATTTGTTGCTTGCTCAATTGTTGTGATAATAATGGAATTGTTCATGTATGTGTGTGTGTGTGTGTGTGTGTGTGTGTGTGTGTGTGTGTGTGTGTGTGTGTGTGTGTTTCATGTGTGTATGTGTATGTATGTGCGTGTATGTACATGTGTATGTGTATGCATGTGTGTATGTGTATATATATATGTATGTATGTATATATGTATGTATGTATGTATGTATGTATGTATGTATGTATGTATGTGTGTGTGTGTATGTGTTTATGTATGTATCATGTATATGTGTGTGTATGTACATGTATCATGTGTATGTATGTTTGTGTATGTACATATGTATGTTTGTGTTTTTATGTATGTGTGTGTATGTATATATATGTATGTATGTGTGTGTGTGTGTATGAACCGTGTATGTATATGTGTGTGTGTGTGTATTTATAGTGTGTGTGTATGTATGTATGTATGTATGTATGTATGTATGTATGTATGTATGTATGTATGTATGTGTGTGTGTATGTATGTATGTATGTATGTGTGTGTGTAGTATGTATGTATAGTATGTGTGTATGTATGTATGTATGCATGTATGTATGTGTATGTATGTATCATGTTTGTATGTGTATGTACATGTGTATGTGTATGCATGTGTGTATGTGTATGCATCTATGTGTGTATGTATGTATGTATGTATGTATGTATGTATACATACGTATGTATGTATGTGTATGTGTATGTGTATGTGTGTGTATAAGTATTCATATGTACTAAATAATCATGTAGAACTCTATGTTATGTAAATTATGAACATAATTTACCTAAACATAATTTACCTAACATAAATATTTAGATGATTATTTAGTACATGTGATGTATAATTTGTACCTAACATATACATATCTAGATGATTATTCATACTTACATGTGAGTACTTATACATAATTCATATATCCATTTAAATAAGGTGCATGAGGATAGTTCATAAGTTGCATGAGAACAATGATTTGTTGGTAATACATAATAAGCTTGTATTAGTCAAGTGAGCTTATGTAATCGATTCAAAATTTACATTTACAAACATTTCAACTGTTTAGTTTTTTTGGTTACATTGTCATGTTACACAAAAACAAATGGTTGAAATGTTTACACAAAATTTGAATCAGTTACAAAAGCTAGTGGCTAGTACATGCTTGAATTACATTACCAACGAACCTTGAATCTCAAGAAACTTATAGATTTTTCTTACACCTTATCTCAAATGGATATGAATCATGTGTATAAGTATTCATATATACTAAATAATCATGTAGAACTCTATGTTATGTAAATATCTAGACGATTATTCAGTATGTCTGGCATAATTTACCTAGCATATATATATATATATATATATATATATATATATATATATATATATATATATATATATATATATATATATATATATATATATATATATATATATATATATATGTATGTATCTATATATATATATATATATATATATGTATGTATCTATATATATATATATGTATCTATATATATATGTATGTATATATATATATGTATGTATATATATATGTATGTATATATATATATGTATATATATATATATATGTATATATATATATATATGTATACATATATATATATAACTTACATGTGAAAACTTATACGTGATTAATATATCTAAAATAAGGTGTGAGGATCTAGTTTATATTTTGTCTGAGAACCATGGTTTGTTGGTAATGTATTATGAGCTTATATGTACTAACAACTAGCTTTTGTAATCGATTCAAATTTTGTATAAATATTTCAACGGTTTGCTTTTGTTGGTCATGTCATGTTACACAAAAGCAAATGGTTGAAATATTACACAAAACTTTGTTGTGTGTACATGCTCATTACACTACCAACAAACCATGTACATATCAAGCAGACAACTTATGGACTCTCCTAAGTAGGCCTTATTTTGGATATGAATTTCATGTATAAGTAAAAAATTACATGTACTATATAGTCTAATTGTAATTTACTTTCTGGTCACTCGTTTTGGACTAATGATCCCACGAATTTTTTGTAAGAAATGATATTTTTTATAAAAATCTTAATGGCATTGCATTGCAGATATTTGGGCCCACCATACGTAAAAGGTGGAACATCATATGTGAACTAACCCTAATCCACTATTTTGATTTCATACCATTGCTAGAATAGTTTTCTTTTGATCCATTTCTTGAACTATAATAAATGTAGCTTCAGTTCATTTCTGAATCTAACAGGTTTGTTTTTTGCTTTAAAAGGTGGAATGACCAAGAAAAAAGGTTAAAAGATGAATTGACAAACCGTATGGTTGAGTGGTTTTGGAAATGACACCTTCAACAAAACCAAACTCCTTGAAAAAGATGGCACATATCTAAAGTATGTGAGGGACCAATACAGGACCCATATAGAGAAGAACATAAAGTATGAGCATCCCCCCATGATTCCAAAGAGGGAGTGGAAGGACCCGATTTTGGATGCCAAGGAGAGAATTGAAAGGAAAAAAGGAAATACACCACCAGACACCAAAACAAGGTATGAATACTATTAAGAATGTAATTATATACTAATTAATTACTCTTTATATTAATATAATCTAACATATTTCAAACTTGTCATAGACTGAGTGACACGTCAAAGGCAACCAAGGAAAGACAAGAAAAGAACGGGCAACACAAACTCAACTCTGGTGGTTATATGAAACTTGCCGCATGAATTGTAAGTATCTGTAAATGAAATATCGCATCAAAATATTTATAAATTGTAAACAATTTTTTTTTATCAAACAATGCAAGCAAAATTCACGATACCAAGCAAAAATGCAAGGCTCTGAATTCAATAGAGTGCCCATAGAAGATTACAAGAGAATTTCCTACCAGCAAGGCTATATAGTTGTGGCTGATTGACTATGAGAATTGAGAGGGCAAACACAAGATTCGGGTGCATCCATCACATAGGTAAATGAACTAAATGAAAATTGTTTCAAATTGAATACTTTACCTGCAATAATCTAACTGATGTTGAGTTCCAACATAAAGTGATTATATTTGTTTTAAATAAGCAAGTAATGATAACAATGTGCATGACATTGGAATGCAGCTTGTTAATCATGAAACACTACCTGCACATGAAGGTCTGGATGTGCATCCCAGTAGTGGAAGTATTCGTTTTCTATTCAAATTTATTTATGTAATTATTAATACAATTAAACATCTTAATTTTTATTTAGAGTAGTAATTAATGTAACCTTTTTTGTTAATATTTTAGAGCATGTAGTTGGTGGTGACCATGTGGAGCATGATCCGGGTACACAACATGGGGAATGTGATGCTGCCCAATCAGGTAAAGAGGACCACTATTATTCTTTTAAACAAATTTAATTGCAATTGGTGTTCAACATTAATGTAACGTTTAGTATTTCAACTCCAGAGCATCTAGAGGGTGTTCAGCATGTTGAGGTTGAGGCTAGACAAAATTATGTGGCTCCATCAAGTAAAGAGTGCAACAGTTCTATTCTCTAAATTAATGAAAAACTTGTAACAATAATAAATTAAAAAATTGAATTTAACCCATTTCTTTATTATTGCAGAGGATCCCCCTTCGCTTCAGTGTCCTCGTCCTCAGTATAGGACTAGGCATACATCAAGATCACAAGCAGAGGGAAGAACAACTGAAGAGGGGGGACATGATGAAGAAAATGATGTTCCACTTAGTCTTTTCATAGCTTCAAAGAAAAAATAAAAAAAGAAATGATTGTAATCTACCTTATTTGATAATGATTGATTTTTATGTGTTAATGAATGTAATTATGTGCTAATGAATGGTTATGAATTATATGTGTTAATTAATATTGATGAATGTTGTGTGTTAATTAATGTTAATCAATGTTATGTGTTAATGAACGTTATGTGATATTAATGAATGAATGATATATTTCATTAATGGTAGAAAGAATGAATGAATGTTAGATGTTAACGGGGAATTTAGAGTGATGTTAGGGGGGGAGGGGCCAAATGAGCTTCCACCTTCACATGGTAGGCCTTGTTAAGTGGAGAATATTAAACTAATCTCAAAACCAAGTGAAGCTCAATAAGATAACACACTTTTCAATATTTCATTATGTTGCACAGTTAATCTTATTGAATAATGTATATTGAATCTTAATTGTAGAGTCCAACAGAGCGAACACGAACAACAACACCACAAGTTGTTGGGCATAATGAACTTCCATATTGTCTTGTATGTACTCTAACAGTTTGAGTTGCTTCTAGTGTTGATATCCATGGCGGGACTGCAAAAGTTATGAATATGCCTCATCCTTGTAAGTTTTTTTATTACTTGACATTTTCTTTAGCATTTTTAAATTTTCCTTATCATTTTAATTCTAACCACTTTTATATGGAATTTTTGTTCTATTTTTTATTACTTGACTCCATGGTTTCTCTGTGTGAGGATTATTATGACTATATGCTGCTATTACTTGGTGATTCATATGGACTATTATTTAGGCATTCTCCTTGCCATTGTTGTATGATCTACATGGTTGCTATCTTATATTTGTCAACCAATCTTAGATTTTCCCTCAATGATCATGTATTTTCTTGCTATTTGTATTCCCCATAATTTGATTCTTTCTCATACTATTTTTTATACGCTTTCTCATCGCCTAGACTAATGCATAAAGTTCTATCATAAGCTAGATAGTCCCTCATTGTTGAAAAGAAAACCTTTGAATAGTAGCATACTATTTTACCATCTTATAACAAGATGGCTCCCATGACATCCTCAGTAGAATTTTTGTAAGCTTCAATGAGCAACAAAGAATTAGGTAAGGTCAACATTGGAGCATTCTGATGTAGAGCATGAAAATTATATTGTCAAATGTAATTGACAATATTCAGAGCATTATTCTGCTAGCCTGTTTTACTAACCTTCTTTAATAACTACTTAGTTAGAACTAATGATTCAGCCCTCTTCTTAAATAAATCAAAAATTGAATTGATCTGGCCAACATTGCATTCTTATGAGTATGCCTTTAACTGCTAAGTGTCTAATATGTTTTGAGCATGCCTACTCCATGGGTGTTTTATATGTACACTTCCCTCATGTATACCTTGTGCTTGCACCATGTCTGTCATGTGTCTAGCATATGCGTTTTATATCATATGTGTATTTGTGTTACTTCATGAATGAGATGTTTTCAGATGTCTATTCTATGAATACCTCTCTCTTGTATGCTTCATGATCAATGTGTCTTCATCATGTCCATTCCATGAGAACCTTTCTCATATATGATTGTACCTTATGTGTATTTATGTATTACTTCATGGCTTACATGTATGATTCATGCCTTGCATGTATTCATATGTATGGTTTGTGCTTTACATAGCTCTTTCATGCCTTATGAGCATTACTTCATGCCTTGCATATATTCATGTATGTTGATTCTTTGCTTACATGTATCCATTATCTTATGCCTTATGTGTACACTTCACATCTTATGGTAATTATGTATACTTTATGCTACATGTATGCACATCTTATGGTATTTATGTATACTTTATGCTACGTGTATGCACGTCTTATGGTATTTATGTATACCTTATGCTACGTGTATGATGCATGCCTTAAGTGAATTCATGCGTACACTCCATGCTTTACATGTATTTGTGCCTTATGTGTACACTCTATGTTTTGCATGAATGCTTCTTGCCCCAAGTATATTCATGTGTATTCTCTATATGTATTCTTTATCTTTTATGTGCATACTTCATGCTTTAAGTGCATCCATGTGCCTCATGTATATTTCTCTTAAATGCATGTTTTATGTATATATACCTGATAAATTATGGATATTAATGTGTTTGTTGTGTCTTCAACATGATTTCCTCAGTGTATGATTTATACGTGTACTTTTTCTTATATGCATTGTACCTTAGGGGGTATTTGTGTGTATTACTTCATGTCTTGCGTGGATGCTTCATGCTCCCGCCTTGCGTGTAACAATATGTACGTTTCATGACTTAAGAGAATTCATGCTCTACATATATTCAAATGTATTCTTTATGACTTCAGTGGATTCATCTGGATGCCTCATGCTTTATGTATGCTTCCTGCTTTATGTGTTAAGTATATTTACGAGTATGCTTCATGATTTAAGTATTCATTATATGCTTCATAATTCAAGTGTATTCGTTTGTATGATTCATGCTTAATGTGCTCATTGTATGCTTCATGCTTCAAGGTATTCATTTAATGTATTCCTTATGACTCGTGTGTATTCATTTGTATCCCTCATGTTTCGAGTGTATTCTTCATGCTCCATGCACAACATGTGTGCTTAAGTGAATTCATGGACACTCTAAGTGTTACAATGAACATCCCATGCTTTATAAGATACATATATTCACATGTATGATCCTTATTCAAATTATGCCTTAAATATATTCATGTATTTATATACTTCTTTATTGGTATGATCCAAGATTTGTGTTTGATCGATATCTTATGTGTATTCATGTGTCTTGCGCACTATATGTGTCAAAGGTATATTTCATACTTTATGTAAATACTTCATCCTTTACAGGGTTTACTCGTGTTGTTGTGCTTTCAGCATGATTACTTCATGGATGTATGGTCCTCCCTAATGCATACTCATGTTTTTGTGCAATTATTTGAGTTTGCATGGGTATGCTAGGTATAATGTCACCTTGATTTTTTCAAGATCAACTTGAATGGGAGAGTGGTCGATAATGTAACTAAATTTGCATGGTGCCAAAATTTCATTTGTTGAGGTTGGTTTGCAACTTGTGTTGGCATAGCTCCCCAACTCACTTAAAATATTGAATCCTTTAATTGGACAGCAGCATCTATAGTTGATTGTCTGCACTTTTGGAAGTTGGAGGGTCTTATTCAACTTTGTAATGCAATAAATTCTAATATTGGAGCTTGTGTAAAGTAATGTCTTATTCAACAAGAAGGTCTTATTCAATTATATAATCCAATCAACTCTGATGTTCAACTTTTAGATTAACATCCCATACAACTGCAGCACTTCAACATTAGATGAGCTGGAGCTGTCAATTACAATACTACTGGCTGGAGTACTGGAATGGCTTGCAGTGAAATTATATTTTTTGAGTTTGTTTTTCATTGTATTTCATTCTTAATTGGTTTGATTACTTGTTATATGTCTGCAGAATGTTGTGCTAACAAATTTGATTGATAAAGAGGGAGAAGTCAGCCCAGTGGAAAGTTAAAGAAATGAGTCCAAAATTGTTGGACTTTAGCAACTCTTGAAAAATAAAACTCTCTCGAGGTAGGCAATTATGATTAATACATTATTTATTGTTTTAAGTTTGTTTTATTCCAGTAGATCTTCATATAGTTCATTCTTTTCTATCTTCCATTATCATGCTTATTTGTCATATTGTTTCTTTTCACTCATTGTTTTTTCTTCTTGCAACTTGTACCAATGTAGTTATAATGGAAAGGAGGTGAATCACTTTAATACAATCTCAGTGTCAATTGTATGTCTAAATAAGTTTAAATCTACAATGCAAAATAAATATTCTATCTATGATACACTTCTCTTGTCTATGTTAACTTCATAGCGATTCACAATGTTGCATTTCCATGGAAAGTAACATTACACTGTAGGATGGATTTCTGGATCCAACTGCATAATAACTTTTTCCCAATGTTTTGAGCTTCACTAATACAGTCATCATTAAGTAAGAACTAAGAAGTTATTTTCATTCATGTTACATGGGATTAGTTGTAAATTTCTAATCATTCTACAAATGTTGTATTTTTTGTAAGTCTTACGAATGGTGTCCGAATGATTGGATATCAGCCTTTTTGTTTGCTTCTAATACCTTTACGATTCTCATGTGAGACTAAAAATGATTAAAATTTGGATAAAATCAACTTAGTCTCTTCAACATCCATCTTCACCTTCTTCCAAGCTTTAATTCAACCTTCTTTCATGGTATTGGTAATGGTTTGGGAGTCACTTTCTCAAGCAATGTTTTTCCAATCTTCAATCACAATTTGGAGAACTTTGATCAAAACCAGCCCTCAATTAGATTATTGGTTAAGTTTCTAGGTCTGCAGAGATTTAAGATTGTTTGCCCATTTGAGTCCTGAAACTCCTCTCCTCTTCCAGCAAGCCAAGGATTAGTCTTAGCTAATTTATCAAAAAAAAAAAATTAATGCCTTAGGAGGGAGGTTGTTGAACTACTTTAGGCTTATTGAGCGTAACAAATGTTGGCTCATCATTGGAGGAGGCATACTGCATATATTAACAACCAAGATTTTTGTTATGTTCCATGGATGTTTTTGAAAATGTTATTGACAAGGACTTGATTTTGTAATATTCAGGGAGAAGTTCAATCGCTTGATAGGTTTATTACAGTCACGAGTTGTAGATAATTCTCCCGGCATGGAAAACTATGATGTAAAAATGAGAGAAGACCTTAATGGTAGAAATGAACCAAACAAAGTGCAAGTTGTACAGACTCGAAGATGCCAAGATGAGAGGAAGAAGGCAAGGGAAGAGAAAGATAACTTTTCTTGTGGTAATGGTTTGTTTTCTGATGCATTGTCACCCTCTCTTACCGGAAATGTAAGTCGACACATTTTGCTTGTGTTATCTATTGTATAGTTTAATGTGTATTTCATTTTCTTCCAACCCCCATTCAAGAATGATAAATCATCCTATTGACAGTACTTATTTATTCATTTTTTCGTATATTGGATATAATGGCACATGTTGCAGGTTTGTGATGATGCTCATTCGACTCCAGCAGATATAGAAAAAGCTTTTATGGGTATGCGATCTCACAGGGCACTAACATCCACTTCAAATTTGCAGCATAGACCTTTTGGAGATGAGTACACCATGTCAGTTATTTAGAGATGCATACATGCCAAATAGACCCAACGCTTATCAACTTGTACCAAGAACAACAGAAGGTGAGTAGTTTGAGAATGGGCAGGTTGAAGACAAGTTGAAAACCCCATCCAATAGGCTTAATAGCCTCCAATACCCAAGGTCTCAAAACTGAGGTCAAGGTCTGAATCATACCCCACATGCTAAAAGGGAACCAACAAGTTGTAATTGGCATGTGTATTCTTTTTTTTTTTTAAACAAATCACCGTCTGAATTCCGACAACAAGCCAACTTTGAACCAACAGCCAAACCATCGGATCAACAACATCCTCGTCGGTGTATAGTTTTTGGCAAGTGTCGGAATTTCAATGCCAATTGAAGAAACATCCAACAAGGATGTTGTATGTCCGACGTCACTTTCTTGTCAGACGGACACCATAGTCATAGTCGATGCATATTCCTGGTAAGCGTCAAAATTTTGACGTCCATCTGACAACATTCTTTGGCTGGATGAGCAATCATGGCCGTCATCGGAAGAGTTCAGGATATCATCGGAATTCCAATGTTAGATGGCACCGTCGGAATGCCCGATGCCAATTTTTTGACGGCTTCATTTGTCAGCAGTCCGATGAAAAGTAGTCAAAATTTTTATGATAGGTCATCGGAAATCAGCCCAAAATGTACTAGTGTGTAGTCACAAAAGGTAACTTAGGCAAGAAGTCTTGAGGTCCTATGCAAACCAGAACCTTAATGGAAAATAGGAAAAGAGGCTTGATCGAAGTACTGCAAATCGGTATCAAAGGATGAACCGGTAGTGAAGAGCACAGTGGTACACCGGTGATATAGGTTGAAGGATGATATCCTCCGAGAATCTCGGAGCAGTAACCGGTTAGCTAGATGTGATGACCAAAGGTGAGTCAGTCATGATGAGATATCATCAAACAAACAGATAGTGAAGTCTACTAAAGTTAACAATCAGTTAAGGTGAGATTTGTGCGAATTTTCTAGTTCGTATTTAAAAGATTGAACTCGACCCAGAAGTCGCTATCTTTGGTGGATGCGGTGGCAAATTTGGATGAGTACTTGGTGGAATTATTGTAGGGCGTGTAGAGAAAGAGCGGGAAGATTTGAATTTGAAATCTACTGAGATCTGTGAAATCCGTTAACAGAGTGACATCTTAATTGATGATCCTAAGTCCTTTAACAAGGCTACCTCTAATAGGGTAAAGACACTAACAAGCCTTAAAGAAAATCCCTTAATCGGGTGGCACCTAACAGTGCCTTTGTAATCTCCTAACAGGTATGGCTCCTCATCTGGCATACTCCAGAAGAGTGCAGATTTTGTGACTTTCTACTCACATCGTGGTTTTCTTCCATTTGGGTTTCCACGAGATAAATATTGGTGTTCTTGTGTGACTGATTATATGTATTCATGTAGTTTATCAATGTTGCTTATTCTGATAAGTATTAAGTTTGAATAGAAAACTTGATTAAGGTTAAATCTAATTTAACCAGTAAAGTGTTGATTCACCCCTCCCCTCTCAACACGGGTTGAGACTAACAATTTCACATCGAAAGCTTAAATTGAATAAGGTTGATAGAAAACCAACCATCTATAATAAAAATCTGCTACAATACTACTTTTGTTGATGTTAAAATGTATGTCTTGAGATATTTTCAATTAAAGTATGGTGAGTTGGATAATAAATAACAAATGTTTAAAATTAAAATAATAAGCTAATGAAATAAAGACATAAAATGACATAAAATTGAAAGAGAAATAATTTTGATAATTTTTTCCATTTTACAAAAAAAATTTAAACATCATAAGATATTTTTTGTTCATCAACTCCTTTGTATTTATGGTTAAATTTGTAAGATTTTCTTATAATCCTAGAACATCATTATATTATAGAGTAAATGAGCATCCATGTCCATTGTACAGGAACAATCCCATTATTATGACAACAAATGACTGAGCAACAAAGGTGCTTGATCCATTTTATTTCAATATTAAGCTAGGTAGATAAAAATGTTTATGGGTTCTTGTTTGTATTCACTGGGTTTCCTCCCAAAATTATTCCTGCACAAAATAAACACATTTAATATCACCGAATACACATTTAACATTGGATGCATCTAGGATTGAACACTTTCGATTTTACAATTAACGACTGCTATTGACTTGACTAACTAACCGGTCTGTTGGGTGTATATATACATCCATTCTCTCACCAGTTTTTCAATTAAAAACTTTTTTATTGACTTGACTAACTTCAAAATAATAATTTCCACCTGGCTTGACATTGTCCTCATTTTCCTTGATTCCTTCACGCACAAGGAAATATGACTTTCATTCCTTCACGCACAAGGAAATATGACTTTCAAACAATTCTAGAAAAAATTTCATCTGGCTTGAGTTTGCTTATTTAATTAGTTCAGATATAATAATTTTATAAGTTTTATTGACGGAATTTTTGTGTTCATGAGCATCTTTTTTACTATAAAAATATTATAGTTGAATTTAAATACAGTAATATTAATAGTTTAGTATAAAAATATCTGTCAATATGAGTTGTCCGGCGTGATATTTTGACGTATAAAAATAAAAGTGTTATAGAATATTTATGTAAAATGGAGTAAGGGATATAAAAGATTTATTCAAAATTAAGTAATGGGGAGTACTACATTTATAAGCATTTTAATGTAGTACAATATTGAAAATCTTATAAAACTGTTAGCTGAAAGGAAGAACATATTTATGAATTCAATTTTTTTTTCATAGTTTGGGTGATCTATTTGTGGTGGGTGGTGGGTGGTGGGTGGTGGGTGGTGGGTGGTGTCAAATTTTATGTTGAGGAAAACTGCAAAATTTAAGACATTTGACTACCAATTATCCCTTAGTATATACTGATAATTCTCGTAATGAATTAAATAATATATTTGATATATAATGATGTTTAAAAATGTTATGAATGTGAATATTCAAATAGTTTTATGAGGTATTAGAATGGAGGGAGTGAAACAAAATAGGATGCTCGTCTTTGAAGCATAATATATTTGATATATAATGATGTTTAAAAATGTTATGAATGTGAATATTCAAATAGTTTTATATGAGATATTAGAATGGAGAGAGTGAAACAAAATAGGATTCTTGTCTTTGAAGCATAATATATTTGATATATAATTATGTTTAAAAATGTTATGAATGTGAATATTTAAATAGTTTAATATGAGATATTAGAATGAAAGGAGTGAAACAAAATAGGATGCTTGTCTTTGAAGCATGATAAATATAATACATGGTCAATTTTTTACAAATAATAAACAGGTTGAATGATTTAAATAGTTATTATAATATTTATTAAAGAATATTTTGAGACTTAGTATTAAATGATAGAAAAAAATTAATGTAGATATTTTCATTTCTATATTTCCCCCTCACTTTAGTATTTATCTGACCCATAACAAACTAATTATCATCTCTATATATTGAGAAAATTGTTATTACATCTAATTTAGCATTATATGTGGTACTAAGAATGGTATAGTGCCCGATCTCCACTTCTACTTTAACAACCTTAGCATATGTTACTGACAAGTTAACCACAACAAGGGTTACTGTTATAACGAACATAGAAGTCATTGGGTCTAGCACCATGAGATATACTTGAATTGATGCATCCTAGAATATTTGATATTAATGCTTTAGATAGGAGATGGCCTTTGGGAGCCTAGCATTGAATTAAATTATTACTTTAGGTGGTCCTCTCTTACTAGACTCAAACTAATGATATTAAATTATTACTTCATTTGGTTCTCTCTTACTAGATGAAAACTAATGATATAATATGGTAGCATCAAATGTGATTCTAAAATAGGAGAAGAAGGCTTGTTATAATTCATTCCACAAGGTGATGCAACTTTGAGGTACACTAATGTACCTATTATATTTATCATCTCTTAGAGGGTGAAAATAATATACTTGTAAGCCACATCTTCATATTAGACTTGGGTTCTCACATACGTATTCTTAAAGGCCCTAATATGTTCCTTAACAAATGTATTAATTTTAATTGCTTATATTTTGGACTCTTGCCTCAATTTTTGAAAATTTCATTTTCCTGCCTTAAGTCTAAAATCTCAGTTCATATATCACTCTTTGTTGCAACGCATTTACTTAATAGCCTTGTTTGTAGTCAAGCTTTCATCGAGCCTTTGTACCTAGTCGACAAGTTAACAAGTCTTTGAACCTTCCCTTTGGGTTCAAAAGTTTAAGAAATCCCCGACCAACTGAATATCCTTAAAACGTTGATCGTCATGATGCATGAATTCTTGTATTCAGTCAGTCAGGAAATATTGGAAGCCATGCACCCTTCGCTAGCCTAGTTTAGTAGTTTAACATTTTACCAACAACCTAACTCAAAGCATTTCCGACTCTCAAGGCACTATCTTTTCATGACATTAGCTAGTTCAATTCATTCATGACCAGTAGATGATAGAAGACATGAGAATTATGTTAGCACAATTTTCAAGAGAATTTGCACTACCTTAGCCACAAAAATTAAATGCATTTAATGCCTTGATCCTTAAAATTTGACGAGTATCTTTCTAACTTCTTTTTTGTCCCAAACACACAATGATAAGAGCTCTAGGATTTCCACATCACGAAGGGGGTTGCAAAAAAGCTAAGAGATAGGTTAGAATCAATTTATCCCATTTATTTACCCTCATCTCTTTAAGGCATCCTTTTTAGGTGAGTTCTCTTGAAGGTCTTAAATGTTTCTCTCGTGGTCTTGTGCAATGTATTTCTCGTAAGCCCTTGTGAACTCACTTGTGAATTCTAGTACTACAAAATTCTTTGGGTTGATTATTTATTGTACTTGAAACATTGGTCATTTCTAATGCCACCAAAAGTAGGGGATGACCTTGATGGTATGAATAATGTAAATGAGGAAGAAACATGTCTCCTAGAAATCTGAAGGAGAATGCGGCATGGTTCTACAAGGGTCATTTTTCTTGAGGCCTTGCTTAATTATCTTTGTAATGGTTGTCCTTAAGACGTCATTACCCCTTATGATAGTTATAAAAGCTTACCTAAAAATAAGAATGGAGGGAGCATCTCAAAAGGAAATTCTTTATTTTAGGAGATGTTAATACAATTACTGAAGGAACAATTAATGAAAATTATCTAAATTGGTTTCTAAGAATCATAAACTTTCTGTTATGAGGGTCAGCGGTTTATTCTTCTTATGTGGAATGTACTTCTATTTAGATAATTTCTTATTGTTTTCAGAAGTGATATTATATTCATTACAGATGATGAATATTCTATAAGAACCATTCAATTTTGTATTTTTAAGCATTCTTAGTAGAAAATTATGTGAAGCTTTAGAATTTTATTGCATGCATAGAAGGGAACATGGGAATAATTGAAATATGTTTGAGCATATGCTACCACACAACCATACAATATAATTGCATATGGGGATTTAAATGAGAAATTTTAGATTTTTTTTCCAAGCCTCGCCATTTATCCAAGTCATAACGTTGGTACATCTTTTGTATATTAGAAATGTGGCCAATGATAGGGCCCAACAAATACTTTTTTGTGCTCCCTATTTGGTATATTTCTTACACCAATAACTAGGTTGCATTTCCATAAAGATTGAAGAGAAAACAGATAGTATATCTCCCTAGTTGTTTGTATAAAAAATTAAGGCATGTTGCACAATTTTTAATTGTGAACTATACCTAATAAATTAATATAATAGGTTTCTACTATCAATTTCTAAATCATTTGTATGTGTACAAAATCTTGTGATGAACAAATATGATGGCTTCTTAAATTTCTATAGGCTATAATACCATGAGTTGAAACATTCTATTAGGATGTATAGGAAAAATTAGTCTAATTTATAATTATTTAGTTTTAGCACTTTTTCCTTTCTATCTTTATATAGATTAGTTACATGTTATATTTATCAAAAATAATGTTCTAGATATTTTGGCTAGAACAAGTTAGATTTAAAAAAAGTAATGTACTAGGTATTTTGGCTAGAACAAGTTTTCTATGGCTAGGTTGATGCCATTTTAATGGAGGTGATCCTTATTTTTCTAACTAATTCATGCTAGTTTTGAATACTAACATATATGTGGACCCATTCCCCAAAGACCTCAAACTTGAAGACCATTACTTTAAACTGAACTGGGAATCTCTAGAAAATATCTTGGCAATAGCTAGAAATGGCATTGTGGATGTATTAAGGGTTTTAAAATGGGTTTTTCATGAAATAAAAGACATCAATTTAAAGAACAGGGCGGTGTCCAGCAAACTGGATGAATTGAAAGAAAAAGGGCAGCCTTAGAATGCTGAAGGGGTAGTGTGGACTAAAGAAGAGACACTGTCAATGGCATAGTGTTTCCAAAGAACAATGAAAACAATAAAAAAAAATGAAAAAGGAAAACAAGAAAAAGACCATGTAGCTCGAAGGGGAAATCAGTAAAATCAGGGAAACAATGAATGCCATTATGAAGCAAAGCCATAAAATTGTGAAGAACTCTGCAGCCACTGTGAATACATTGGTGGATAAGTTGGACAAGTCCCAGTAGGGTTCCCTGATCGTGGACCTCGACACTGACAGAGAAAAAGACCAGAAAGAGGAGTCTTGTCCCTCTAAGAGAACCAGAGCCTACCTTAAGAGAAAGGCAAAGTCTTCCACTCAGGAGTTCCAGGACCTGAAGAAGGCGGCCCAAGAGATGAACATCCTCGAAACTGAGATTGCTGAGAATTTAAAGACCATAGGTTAATGTGTTTCTGGTTTTAGTTGTTTGTTGTCTTTGGTTAGGTTGTCTTTTTGTCTGTTTGGTTGCCTTTCCATTTTAGTGGACTTTAAATGTTTATTTTATTGTATCCTGTAACTCGGTGGTTTTGGGTCCCTGTAAAACCCATTTTTTCCTTAATAAAAAACATATGTCGACCCACCAATCACCTTGTATGGATTACTTGGATGTTATAATCTTTAAGAATTCATTGTTCATTGGAGTAGCTCAAGGAATAATAATTGGACTTGCCTACATTATATGATACCCTATTAATACCTATTGGGATTAAGGTGTCTCAAACTTTGCAAGTACTAACATATCTATTCAAATTTATTTATTTAATATTTGGTTTAACTTGTGAGCCTACAAGGACAGTTTTCCTTACACATTCTATTTCATCATCTTATTAGGAGTTGGCATGTTGACTTGTCATCTTATTGAGAAGGTGACATGGAGAATTTTATCATCACATGGAACTAGGTGTCTAACTTACATGACCTTTGATATTTATGGAGTTGTGAGAAGTGTCAGGTAATGACAAAAATATGACAAGATTATATAACACACCTACCTATGACAGTTTATGACAACTTATGACAACTTTATAACATATTCTATGTAATTCCTCCCATGTTTGCATTATGCTATCATTATTTTGATCATTTGTTGATATTGTATATGGTGTTAGTGGATTGTGTGTAATATCATCCTTTTGTATTTGCATCCATGTGGTTGGTACAGTTATATTCTTTTGATCATGTTGATATTGTATATTTATCTTTGTAGTGTCTTATACATGTAGATTCAATGATGAATATATATATGATGTTGTGTCACATTATGATGCATTATTTTTATATGATGATTTGATGAGTTATTATGTCACTAACCATGATATTATGTGACCCTCTACTGGTTAAAAATTAGGGTTAGGTTTAAATTAGGATAATAAAATCACTAAATGACCTAATTAACCACTGAATTTGGAAGGAGAGGGAATCTAATGGGTGAACTCACAATAATGGTTCCCACTTTTTTGCCAACGCCACTTTTGACACTGAGATGAACATTTTTAAAATAATCTTCAACTTTCGAGAACTATAACTTTTAAACTATTGAAAAATATGAAGATGATGTAAATTAGTGATTTGTAGCATTTTGTCTGTAGATTCTTTTTTTTTTTTTTTCAAATTTTTTTGAAGGATTTTTTTTAATTTTTCCATCTCCCTCGAAGAGTAGTTTTTTACAACAAACTACATGTTTTAAGAGTGATTTGCCTCCCGAAACGCATAATTTTTTTTTCTATAAATGATAAAAACTCAATTCTTTCGAATTTTGGTTTGTAACATCAATATCCAAGGCTTGCAGTTGGTTTGATAGTGATATGTTGAATATTTTTCATTTCATTAAGTTTTGAAATCCAACTAGTCATAATTCAGACATAGGTTTAAGTTTGAACACATAACTTGTTCTATACATATCAAAATTCAATTTTTTTTTGTTACAAAGAAGACATCAATACCTGGGGCATAGATATTTTTCAGAATTTTTTTGAATCCTATTTTTCCCAATGTGTTGAACAGAGAAGTTCATGTTCAGTGAAAAACCAAAATTCCATAAAATTAAAAAAACAAGAACATAATAAATTCACAATGTAATAAAATTATACTCGTTGGAAAGCTTGCTCCAAGTACTACCATCTAATATTTTTGGGTTATCGAGGTTATTTCATTTGTGCCTTGAACCAGAGGTCCGAAGGCAAAAATTCCTCAGAAATCTGAAAATTTTTGGGAGAGACCTCTAACAAGAGGGTTCGAATGAACACTGGTTTGAGCAAAGGGGGGTTCGAGCAAACCCCCCTTCACTCGAACTCCCAGGTAAAATTATGATGCGCACATTTATATAATGGCCGAGTTCGAATGAATCCAACCTTTTCTAACTATCGTCGTTTGTTCAAACCCTGGCTGACTCAATTTTTATTTTTATTTTACATTTTACTAGAGTTGTATAAATATACATAATATTTTTCATTTTTTAACACACAAATGATTAAAACAATGCGCATTTTTTGATGAAAGAAGACATTTGAAAATTATTTTGAGGGCAATAATTTGAAGATATTTGAAGGTTTTTTTAAAAGCATGGAGAACAAGAAGAGAAAGCAAAATAAGACTTCAAGGAATTATTCCCCCGAAATGGAACAAAGATATCGAGAACAAAGAAGGCAAAGATTTTATTTTTATTTTTATTTTATTTTATATGTATTATGTACCGAAAATTGTGTTTATTTGTTAGTATTAGTTAAATATTTTTTATCTAATATTTTTAATGAAAATTAATTTAAATAATATTAATTTAATTAATTTAATTTATATAATAATTCTATCTTAATTAATTCTAAATGATGTTATTTTTATTAAATTAATTGGAAATAGTAGGATTAAAAATAATCTCGTTTTAATTAAAATTAATTATTCTTTAATTTGAAATAATATGTGTATTTGCAAATTTCAAATTCCATTAACTTGCTTGGTGTGTAATTGACTTTTTCTCCTATATAATTAAGTCTATTTATAATAGATCATGGTTTTAATTTAAAATTTAGATCTTTATGACCCCTCTCTTTCCCATTTATTATTTATAATTTATAATTTAATTTAGATACTCCATAAATATATAATTTAATTTAGATTTTGAAACCATGTGTCTTTATAGTTTAGCAAACACTTTAATTGGTGCTCTAAAATTAACAAACTTGTCTTTTGTGTCTTCAACAATAGGCTCTTTTTTTTTTATCCTTAGAAAGGGGCATGCCTCGCGAGTAGCTCTTAAGGCTTGGTGAGAGGGAACAACCCAAAGTGGTAACAAGCTAAAGCCAATCTCTTCCAAGCCACTATAAATAAATGGGTTTTGACGAAAGTTGCAAGCAACGGGTGTTACATGCTACTATAACGGCGTTATGACTCCCCATAAACCCTATAGAGCACAACCTCTATAGGCTGGGAGGCCTTCCATTTAATGGAGCATAACACGCTACTGATTATAGCCACCCGAACGGATGCCCTTACTAGACACCTTTTGTGTTAGAAGCCAAAAACCTTCTAGTTGTTGGTGCAAGAGGTCGGACCTCTGAAGCAGCTCACATTCTTACGGTTCTTAGTAGAGATACAAAGTTCACCACGGGGAATTTTCGTGGGGACTAGTGCTTGGCTGCCCTAGAGAAGTGAGTGTCGTGGAGGGGAGCCAGTGAGGTCAAGCATCTAAGTATCCGCTCTGAATTGCGTAGCTCGGGGTAAACCCCTAAGTGAGATTCAACAACTACTATCTCGTCCAGCCCTAGGATTTGTGCTTGCATGATCAAAATAATCAAACACTTTCAAACAAACAAACATTGTGTCTTCTTTGTTTTCAAGTGTATGCAAAAATATTTCACATTATACTTGAGTCCCCTTAAAAACTATATTATGTGATACTAGGACCTATTATGTGATATTAAGACCTATTATCTGCGATAATACCTATCTTAAATATGACATAATAGAACCTATTATGACATAATAGGTCTTATTGTGACTTAATAACATGATCACGTATGAAATTTAAACATTTCACATTATATACTTGAGTCTGGGCCTTAAGAGATCTATATTTATGATATATTAGGGCCTATTATGTACATGTGATAAATTAATGACCTATTATCGCATAATTTAGGTCCTAATATCACATACATAATAGGTCCTAATATTTTCATAATATAGGTCTTAAGGGGAGTCAAGTATAATGTGAAATGTTTTTGCATATGTGGTCTTGTATTAAGTCATAAAATTAATAAGACCTTTTATGTCATAATTTAGGTTCTAACTTATATCATATTTAAGACAGGTACTTAATTTCATGTGATAGGTCCTTTAATATCACATAATATATCTGTCTTAAGGGGAGTCAAGTATATTAATGTGAAATTTTTTTGCATACGTGGTCATATTAAGTAATAATAAGACCTATTATGTGATATTAGGACTTATTATGTGATTATAGGTCTTAAATGTGACATAAATTTAGAACCTATTATGTCATAATAGGTTCGATTAATATGACTTCATGTATGCAAAAACATTTCACATTATACTCAAGAGTCCCCTTAAGACCTATATTATGCAAATCATATTAGGAGGTCTATTATGCAATAATAGGTCTTAAATACATGACATTATAGTCCACCTTTTATGACATAATTTTTAAACATCTTACTAAATGTCTTGAAAATTTGGTTTCAAATTAAACTTGGAATTTTGTTGCATTAAAAATATTCTTTGTCATCTTAAATTATGTACAGAATGGGCTTGAGAAGAAGGGAGTTCTGAAGCAGGAGTCGAGGCAAACGAACCTATTGAAGAACACAATATAGTTGATGAACATAGGGAGGAGCTTTCCCAAGTTGAACCAATGGAGGTTGAAGGAGAGGGGTCAGGCTCCTTACCTCCTACCACTGGTATGGATGAGAATATTGTGGATCTAGCTAAACAAGTGAAGAGAAATATTTCTTATAAAAATTTAGATCATTTACTTGAAATGGATGTGGATGAGTTGAAACGTCTCAGTGAAGAACCTAGACATACTAAAAGGAGGTCAATGAATAAAAGTGCAAAAGAAATAATGTCTCATTTCTACAATCTTGATACTACACTAGAGAAGGCTCAATTGTTATCAATTGTACTTACTCGTAAAGACTTAATAGATCCACTGAAATTGTTGGGTAAAGATACAACAAGTCAAAAGAGGGAAAATTCTCAGCTACAAAATTCTATTGTTGATAATGTTAAGAAAGGTTTGGTGAACATTGGTAAAAAATCTTGAACAGTAGATAAGACCATTTCAAGAAGAGTGATGTTGACATCTTTAGTAAATGAAAGATTGCCTCAAAAAAGACAAATCTCTTCACTATCATCTGAGTTTGGTTTTAGTAGAAGGACAATATCAAAATATGTTAAAAGGAGAAAGAGTTTGGATGATACTACCTCAGAAGGGAATTGGGCAATTATGTGAAGAGCTCATTGTTCTGATAGAATTGAAGATGTTGTTAGGAACTTCATGACAAGTTTTTGGAATGATAATACTCATCCTTCATCAAACAATAGAGATGTTATCAAGCAAAGGATTGGCCCTGATCATTATGATCTCCATGTAAAACATTGGATAGACACAACAAAACATGAATTGTATGTGTTGTTTACTAAAACAAACCCTCATATAAAGATTGGACAAACCATGTTTGAACGGTTAAGGCCATATTATGTGAAGGTAAACAAAGTTTTCAAAACTTGTTGTTGTCGTTATCACATCGAATTTGATCTTTACTATCAGGTGTTTCAAAAGATTAGAGAAGATAGTGATGGTTATGAAAAATCTCCTCCAAAACGAACAAGTCAATTCATAGCATCCATCTTATGTGATAAATCAAATGATAATGCAACCAGTCAAATAAATTGCATAAAAGGAATTCGTGGAACATGTGGGGACTTTTCTAAATTGCCTTTGAGAGATAAAGATACTGACATGAGGAAGATGGTAAATTGCAAGAGTTACAAGTACAAAAAAATTGAAACAAAATTTTGAAAGGAATCTACAAGGTTAGATTATGTAGAAGAGGAAATACCTATTGGAACATTTATGGAAAATTTTCGTAAGTTGATAAAACCATACATATGCCATGGTTTTTTTGCCAAGTGGCAAGAAGAATAATTTAAAAGATTAAGAGACACTTTCTCACTTGGAACTATTCTATTCGTAATGGACTTCGCAGAAAATTACTTTTGCACATCAAAAAGAGATTCCATCAGAGTATTACTTTTCAAAGCAAATCACTTTTTTGGTACATGTGTGTTATCGACATGCACAAATGGAGTTGGATGGTGTTGATAGTACATTTGAAAATCGTATCATTAAGAAAGAGTACCACTTCTATATCAGTGATGATAAGGAGCATGACACACTTTTTGTACAACATTGTTTTAAGAAGTTTTTTGAATATTTGAAAGAGAGAGGCATAACAATAGTTAAACATTTTGTTTGGTCTGATGGATGTGCGACACAATTTAAATCTTTGAGGCTATTTTATGCACTATGTAGATATCATCGAAATGACAAAATACCACATGTTTGGAGTTTTTTTTAGAGTGGTCATGGAAAGGGTGAACATGATGGTGCAGGAGCTTGTATCAAACGTGCTTTAAGAAAGCATCAAATAAATTACACAAGAGATCGTATAGACGATGCACATGATGTTGTTGAATGGTGTAAGAAACACTTTGAGAAACCTAATTATCTTGGTGAATCATCATCGAGAACATACAGACCCATTCCATATAGAGTGTTTTGGGAGATAACCGATACATGTTCTCTTTAAGTGTTTTATTTTTAAAAAATTGTTTTTTTTTTAAATGTTCCTACTTCAAATGTTCTAATTTAACAACTTGATCTACATGTATGTTCGTGTACACATGTACATTAAATACAGATGTGGATAGAAGATCAATGCATGGATGCAAGAGGATGGAGAGGACAAGATCTTTGCATTGTGTCACGAGTACAGATAATCGCCCATGGACATTCTACACTAGGGATTATTCATGTTTTTGTTTTGATTGCATTTTGGAAAACTATGTTGATTGCAAGAACCAAGAGCTTGGATATGTTAGTGAATGGAAATTGGTGCCACTAGATGTTTCTAACACATATGAAGATTCAAATGAGGATGAAATCTTTGAAGACATTCCTTTGATTTCCGGTGATTATGATCATATTTCAGGATTGATTAAAAAAGGTATATGATGTACACATATATATTTAAATTATATATATATATATATATATATATTTCCTTAAAAAGATGTTGTGCACATGTAAATAAATTATATATAAGTTTTAAATCGAGTACATGATGTTTAAAATTTATTTAACTTGTTTCAAATTGTAGGAGATATTTTGCAGTCATAGCAGAAGATGGAAATACAGAAGGTGTTAGTTATTATTTATTGCGTTGCACAAAAGAGATAAAGAAATTAACAAAATCTCAAATGAGTGATGGAATGTCCTTTCCCACAAGTTTGAATTGATTCAATCTACGTTTAAATTATTTTAAATAAATGTATTTTAAACATGAACACATTTGCACATGTTTTCATTTTTATATGTATACAGATCGCTTACGTGCAAATTTTTAATTTCTCGTTTCTTATATACATGTACATGTAGGCTCAGTTGTAGTGCAAGGGACATATTTCAAACAAGTTAAAATTATTCAACATGGGATTCATTTCACTAAATACCAAATTGACAACAAGGTATATCAGTATAGCCACTTGATCATTGATGTTGGCCTAATTCTTCAAACAGTTCCATGTCGCGGGCGGTCTCAAAAGTGGAGACTAGATAGTGAAGATCATGACAAAATATTAAGTGTTATTGAAGAGCATTCTGAACCACTTGATGTGGTATGAACTATTTAGTAAACCAAAGTACATGTGGTTTAACCCATAAATTGAATTAATACTTGATAAATTAGATTTTAACTTGTTTTGAAACTTGGATAAATATTTGAATTTAATATTTGATATATATATATATATATATATATATGGCTTGTGTGGACCATATATTGTTTAGTTAAATATGAAATTTCCAATTATATTAAATTAGGATGTATGAAGTTAATTTGTATGTATGTTAAATAATACTTATGTGCAGGTATGTAAAGTAAATTGGGACATGTGGATGAGTTGAAAATGTGTTAAGGCCCGATGTATGCAGTTGATTAGGATGTATAGTCTATCTAATTCTAAATGCATGTATGCATATGTAATTTGTAAGTTGTTAAAATAATTTTAAAGCATGCATGTAAAGTAAATAAGGACATGTATTTATTCAATTAAAAATGCACATGCACATAAATTTAATTAAAAATGCATATTTAAATTAGAATGTACATGTGTAAATTTGATATTAAATTAGGACGTGTGTGTAATAATTGAAGAGCGGTCTGGACCACTAAGTGATGTGTTGTGAACTATTTAACTTGTATGTACCTAGAAGTACATGGTGTGAACTATTTAGTACACCTAGAAGTACACCTAGAATTTAAATTATTGAATATGTTCATTAACTTTAGTTTGTTCATTTGATATGAACAAGTGTGATTTTTATATTGTTCATGGCTTGCACATTGGAGTGGATATATATTGTTCACAAATTCTTTTAAATTAATGCATATCTACTGTATACATGTTACATATAGTAAAATTTAAAATTTAAATTATAAACATATCAATCTTTTTTTAATCTATCTACATGTACATGTAAATTTTGTCACAGATATATATAAATTTGAAAGTTTTAGAGAACATGTGCATTCAATCATATATATTTAAAGTGTGTAAGTAATCTAACATGTGTGCTTTCATTCATATATAATTATCTAAATAAAAATGATGCGATATATTTAATCCAGGATCAAATGTACAAACTATACATATATAAAGTATAATCTAACCATACATGCACATGATATATATAATACAGTCCACCAAACACAAACTATATAAAGTACACATAATCTAACATACATGCATGAAATATATAATCTGATCAAACACATACTGTATAAAGTATAGTCTAGTCTAAACTTCATACATGCATGAATATATAATATGAAAGTCTAAAATGTACATGTATATATAAAAAGATAAACAAATGAGCTATAAAGTCCCGCAAATCAACATGCATCATGTCGGCCACGAATAGAGCGACCATCTAAGGGAGAGTCCTAGTGAGAGTCTAGATGTCTAATAGACCCTTGCAAAAGTAGAATTTATTTAAATATTAAATATAGATCTCTAGACACGTGTACATCAAATCCGACTAGAGTTAAATTAAAATTAAAATATAAATTGCAACGCACATACATACATGTACATATATACAAAAAACCATAACTAACCTGTCCACTAACCGCATCAAAAGAATCTCTCCTATGCACACACTCAGAGCTCAAGCTAGGAGTGACATGAGCTAACTGTTATACATATGTGTGTGTGTGTGTGTGTGTGTGTGTGTGTGTGTGTGTGTGTGTGTGTGTGTGTGTGTATTTAAGGATTAGTCTAGGATCAATTTAAATGATATAAATTAACTTAGAACTATTATTTATTAAATGATCTACATATAGATTTATCATACATTGCTACATATACATGTCTTGTAAAAATTTAAACGCACATGTATGTACATACCTGTGTATCAGGAGTAGGTTGTATAGTCTGATCATGTCATGTGATCATATCAACCACATCACTCGTGCATGCATATCTCTCTCTGGTTGTACGTATGACTGAGGAGTGTAAGGGGATAACTAGATGACTAGGCATCGTGGATGAAGTGTTTGACTGTAGCATATCCATAAACCTAGTATGGCTCAAACCTCGCAGCTGCTCCTCAAATGAATCCAATCCCTCATCTATGATATGGACCTGATCAGCTCATATCTCCTCCTCTGCAGCAATAGAGTGATATGTAGGTGGGTCGGTGCTCGGAGCATGCATAGAGTGATGAGAATGTTGTGACTACCTTGGGGTATGTGTCAATGCAGCAGTAGCCTGCCCATCTCTGAGAATCTCCTCTCTAACAATAGCCAATGGTATCCCAAGTCGAGATGAAATAAAATGGTAAGAATGTAGTAGGTCCTCGGCTAAATATTGTGACATTTGTACATGTCTACTACCTCCGACTATAGTTTCTACCTCATCTGGGGAGGGGATGCCAGCAGTAATATATTGATCATCTGAATCTGAAGCCACCCCGTGACTAGAAGATGCATGATCTGTGGATGATCTCGAACGTGGTTAGCTCATTATATATCTACCCAGCCTGTCAAATGATATGGTGGCTGCTACTGATGCAATTTGTCCAATCCTATCAATTGCTTCTCTCTGAGAAGCAATCACAACGTGATTCGCTATGGGGGCAAGGGATGGGACTATTGTCAGAAATCTCTGACCAACAAGGTCCCTGTGTCTAGGCGGAGCTCTATCACGCCTATGATATGCATCTCTATCAGCAATCCTGCCCCTCCCCTATCCATAATATGCTGGAATATCAAGGTAGTTTGGTTTCATCTGACAATGAACCTCAGAAAATACCTGTTGTGCAAAGTATAACGGTATCTGGTCGTTATTAGGATAACGACCATGGGCAGCTAAGAAGCATGGGTAAATCAATAATACAACCTATGGGTCAATACATCTCGTGACCTGATATCCTCTCACCTTACTCTTCTCCTAATACTGTGGAAAGCATCTCTCCTTGATGGTCTCCTTAGAGACCACCCTCACCACATCAGCAAAAGAATCAGAACCCCTCACCTCACTCTTCAACTATCTATAAATATCCTCTATAACCTCAAGTGAGAATGAGGTGTGAGAAACTAAGCGGTCCCTCAATGTCTGCAAACTATCAAAAATGGATGTGCATGTACTCTTGTACACTCCATCAGTACGGGGGTCATCTAATATGACCCTCAACCTATGCAACTCACGATCACTATACTAGAAAATGGTAGCAATGTCGGGCAACGGGGGATCCTGGTGTGGAGGATCTATATCATCAATGTGTGGCTCCTAATCAGGAGCCTGTGCAAGTGGATCCTGGGACGCCATCTATCTAGGTAGGTCATAAAGTTAAAATAAATATGTAAGCACAACCACACATGAAGTGAATTCAATTTAAAGCATTAAAAATTAAAATTAGTTAAATTCTAGAGAGAGAGAGAGAGAGAGAGAGAGAGAATGTTAATCTTGAGCTCATTAAAAATTAAAATGTACACATGTGAAGTTCTCACATAATTAATAGATATATATATATATATATATATATATATAATGTACACATGTGAAGTTCTCACATAATTAATAGATATATATATATATACATGTACATTTTAAATTAAATTAAAACTTTAATGAGAGAGAGAAGGAGATAATTTTCATGAGAGAGAGAGAGAGAGATAACATTAATTTTAGAGAGAGAGAGAGATAACATTAATTTTAGAGAGAGAAAGAGATAACATTAATTTCAGAGAGAGAGAGATCATTAAAGATATATACATACAACTTTACTAAATTAAAACATATATATATATATATATATATATATATATATATATATATATATATATATATATATTTGTCATTTAAATCTTGAATACATAAAAAATTCAAGAACATAATATATATTTTTTATAAGTCAATAACAAAACAAATTAGACCTATATTTTATTGTAACGTATAAATATTTTGTGTATATCAAAATTAATTTTTTTGTTCACTAAAACATGGGCATTGATCTACAGAATGGAATGTAACTTCTCTAAAAATTTTGATATTGTTTGTTATTGAACTCCATATCTCAAAACAATAGAGGTCATTGTAATTTTGTAATGGGCATATGATTATAAAATTATTAAATCTATAATATGTGATCCTAAGGAGAATGTTCTATGTACACTAGGATGTTATAAGGGGTCATATGTGGTCCTAAGGGGTAGTGCATGTGTTAGAACACATGTGTGACCCCTTAGGACCACATATTCAACCCCTTAGGACATTGTACATGTGATCTTAATGGATCGTATGTCATAGACACTAGGATGTTATAAGGGGTCACACATGTACATTGTTAGAACACACATGCATGACCCCTTATGACTGGACATATGACCCCTTCTAGGATACTATGTGATCCTAAGGGGTACATGTTGTATACAATAGGATGTTATAAGGGGTCATATGTGGTCCTAACAGGTCACACATGTGTTTACACATGCGTGACCCCTTAGGATCACATATGACCCCTTAGGACACTATGTGATGGACTAAGGGGTATGTCATTCACACTAGGATTTTATAAGGGGTCATATGCAATTCTCATGGGTCATGCATGTGTTAGAAAACATGTGTGACCCCTTAGGACCACATATGACCCCTTAGGACACTATGTGATCCTAAGGGGAATGTCGTATGTACACTAGGATGTTATAAGGGGTCATATGTTGTCCTAAGGGGTCACGCATGTGTTAATGCATGTGTGACCCCTTAGGACCACATATGACCCCTTAGGAAACTATGTGATGGACTAATGGGTATGTCATTCAAACTAGGATTTTATAAGGGGTCATATGCAGTTCTAAGGAGTCATGCATGTGTTAGAACACATGTGTGACCCCTTAGGACCACGTATGATCCATTAGGACACTATGTGATCCTAAGGGGAATGTCGTATGTACACTAGGATGTTATAAGGGGTCATATGTGGTCCTAAGGGGTCATGCATGTGTGACCCCTTAGGACCACATATAACTCCTTAGGACACTATGTGATGGACTAAGGGGTATGTCGTTCACAGTAGGATTTTATAAGGGGCCATATGTGGTTCTAAGGGGTCATGCATGTGCTAGAACACATGTGTGACCCCTTATGACCACATATGACCCCTTAGGACACTATGTGATCCTAAGGGGAATGTCGTATGTACACTAGGATGTTATAAGGGGTCATATGTGGTCCTAAGGGATGCATATGTGACCCCTTAGGACCACATATGACC